>NC_092321.1:27955000-28307500 GCF_036785885.1 Coffea arabica
GAGCCTATTGAACGGCAATTGAAATGAGATGATTTTGTGTATGACTTTGGGGCTTTATTGTGATTGAGTTGAGATGTGATTTGTATTGTCTTGCAGGATGGAAAATAAGGAATTTAAGGGTAAGTGCTGTCCAATCTTTGAGAACGTTTAATCGCTGTGAGTTTGGGTTAATTCTTGGTAGAATGAAGAGCTTGAACTTGATCGAGGAAAAAAATGGCTATGATGGATGAGGATTAAGAGCCGTCGTTGGTGAGTGACACCTAAATATTTCCAAAGCTACTTATGAATTGTTTCTTGCATTATTTACTCGATTGCATATCATGTGTGTTTGCATGTGAGTTCATGACATGATTTGGCTTCAATGAGTTCTTGGGAAGTCTTGTGCTGAACACCATCGTCTCCATCACTGTTTACTTGGAGCAAATGGCTCCCTATCACTGTTTCACTGTTACTGGATCTATTTGAGGGTTGGATGTTTAGGTACAATGATTTCACTGGCTCACAAGAGCAATAAACGTATATTTGATTACTGATTCATGACATCATTGAAATGAACTATTGTGAAACTTATTTGATTACTGATTTTACTGGTTACTCGCTGAGCTTCTAGCTCACCCAAAAAAAAAAATATTTTATGTCCCCTCCACAGGGCTCGAGGCAAAGGAAGCGCTTGTATCATGTTGTTCGTGTGACTGGATGACATATATCTTGTATAGGTTAGATTTGGATTCATTCTGTGTAATAGTTGGGCTAGTGTAACTGTTTGGAATTGAAGTGGATGTATGTGTACGTTCCACGCTTTAGAAGTAGTTTTCGCTTCGCTTATGATATGTAAATTTGAGGAACATTTCAGATTTATATTGTAATTGAATTGAGGACTGTAGTGAGTGACTGAGTCCCGGCGAGAGCTGGGCAGGCCGTCCGCGGAACCCTTTGGTTCGCCGTAAGGTAAGGTGGGGCTGTCACAGTTGGTATCAGAGCTTAGGTTTCTGATCTCTGTAGTGTATCCTAGGCTTCAAGTTTAGAATGCCGGACTGTGGGTCTGATGAAATATCCGTGATTTCCTGTAAAGTGAAAATCAGACAAGTGGGATTAGGCTTGCTTGGAAATGCTTGTTTGACTTTTGCGGGATCTCTTGACTTGATTCGTACAAGTTGGAATGTCGAGGACGACATTCTTTTAAGGAGAGTTGATTGTGATACCCCGACTTTTAGGACAATGTTTTTCTCTCGTTCTTTTAAAATTTTGATTTCTTTCCTTTGTCTTGTTTTAACATATTATTTTTTTTAATTGGACACTTTAAATTTAAATGAAAACCCTAGTTTTACTTGTGACTAAAAGGTTATTATGTAATTGAGTTTATGTATTACAATACATATTTTAGTATAGGTAATTATAGTGATTGAGTGATTAGTGGAGTAATTGAGGTGTAATTAGGTTTTTGGAATATATCAAGTATGTAAATTGTGGAGTAAAATGGTAGGATTGTGAATTTAATTGGGCCATAGTGTGACTTTTGGTTACTTACAAGTTGCTAGACTTCCTAAAGGTTCCATGATATTCCTAAGCTTAATTGTGATTGGCTAATCAAAAAGGTAGTGGACATTGACCAAGGGACTTAGTATTCATCTTCTTAGCAAGACCAAAGCCAAAGAAACAAGTTAAGTTTCGGCCAACACTTGGGAGAAAAGAAGAAAGGAAAAACCGAGAGAAACAAGAGGAAAAACAAGAGAAAAATTCTGGTTTTGTACAACCCATCCAACAAGCTTGGGAGTTAGAGCAAAAGAAAGCTAAGGAGCTTGGTTCTTGAAGTGCAACCTTGTGAACCCACCTTTGGAAGGTAAAGCAGCCTTGAACTCTTGTAAAAACTTATAGCAATTGAGTAGAAATGTTGATTTTGATATTGTAAGATGCTAGTAAGGGTTAATGATGGTTTATATATCACTTTTGTGGGTTTGTGTGGAGGATTTGGTGATTTCTATGGTGGTTTGAGAAAATTCCAGAATTGAGACTTCTTATGGTTTAGTTCTGTCCGTTTCTGTTTGAGTATGTTAAAGACCGAATTAGCCTCAGCTCAAAACATGAAAGTTGTAGGGAATGACGTTTTATAGTTTCCTGTAAAATTTCAACTCAATCGGAGTAACGTAGCCAATGAAAAGACTGAAATACCCCTGACTACCATAGGTTTGGACCAGTGGACATTTGCAACGTTTCACCAAACTGATCATATCTTTTCCACTTGATACGTACTGAACTATCTTTTAGCCAAAACACAAAAGTTGTAGTGCTATGTCTTAGCTTTCCAACGCCCCTACCATCACCTCGTTTGGACTTCGGTAGCCTGAGTTATTGTCATTTACGTATAAGGCGGTTAACAAGCCCGAATGTGAGATTCTGGTTCTGTTATCTGAGATTTTGACCTAGATACACTACAAACTGGACTGAGCAGTCTTCATCAAAGTTGTATCACTCTGTCTTAGCTTCGAAACAGTAGAAATTTGACCCCAATCTGATAAGGTTAGCTTTGGTTGTGCCCGTTACGCTAAGCGACGGCAAATCTGTCTTTTGTTTTATAACTTAAATTGCATTTCCGGCGATTTTCTAGCTTGATTTGGTGATGATATGACTTTGAGCCTATTGAACGGCTATTGAAATGAGATGATTTTGTGTATGACTTTGGGGCTTTATTGTGATTGAGTTGAGATGTGATTTGTAATGTCTTGTAGGATGGAAAATAAGGAATTTAAGGGGAAGTGTTGTCCAATCTTTAAGAACGTTTAATCGCTGTGAGTTTGGGTTAATTCTTGGTAGAATGAAGAGCTTGGACTTGATCGAGGAAAAAACTGGCTATGATGGATGAGGATTAAGAGCCGTGGTTGGTGAGTGACCCCAAAATATTTCCAAAGCTACTTGTGAATTGTTTCTTGCATTATTTATTCGATTGCATATCATGTGTGTTTGCATGTGAGTTCATGACATGATTTGGCTTCAATGAGTTCTGGGGAAGTCTTGTGCCGAACACCAACGTCTCCATCATTGTTTACTTGGAGCAAATGGCTCCCTATCACTGTTTCACTGTTACTGGATCAATTTGAGGGTTGGATGTTTAGGTACAATGATTTCACTGGCTCACAAGAGCAATAAACGTATATTTGATTACTGATTCATGACATCATTGAAATGAACTATTGTGAAACTTATTTGATTACTGATTTTACTGGTTACTCGCTGAGCTTCAAGCTCACCCAAAAAAAATATATATTTTATGTCCCCTCCACAGGGCTCGAGGCAAAGAAAGCGCTTGTATCACGTTGTTCGTGTGACTGGATGACATATATCTTGTATAGGTTAGATTTGGATTCATTCTGTGTAATAGTTGGGCTAGTGCAACTGTTTGGAATTGAAGTGGATGTATGTGTACGTTCCACGCTTTAGAAGTAGTTTTCGCTTCGCTTATGATATGTAAATTTGAGGAACATTTGATATTTATATTGTAATTGAATTGAGGACTGTAGTGAGTGACTGAGTCCCGGCGAGAGTTGGGCAAGCGGTCCGCGGAACCCTTTGGTTCGCCGTAGGGTAAGGTGGGGCTGTCACAGTTGGTATCAGAGCTTAGGTTTCTGATCTGTGTAGTGTATCCTAGGGTTCAAGTTTAGAATGCCGGACTGTGGGTCTGATGAAATATCCGTGATTTCTTGTAAAGTGAAAATCAGACCTGTGGGATTAGGCTTGCTTGGAAATGCTTGTTTGACTTTTGCGGGATCTTTTGACTTGATTCGTACAAGTTGGAATGTTGAGGACAACATTCTTTTAAGGAGAGTAGATTGTGATACCCCGACTTTTAGGACAATGTTTTTCCCTCGTTCTTTTAAAATTTCGATTTCTTTCCTTTGTCTTGTTTTAACACATTGTTTTTTTTTAATTGGACACTTTAAATTTAAATGAAAACCCTAGTGTTACTTGTGACTAAAAGGTTATTATGTAATTGAGTTTATGTATGACAATACATATTTTAGTATAGGTAATTATAGTGATTGAGTGATTAGTGGAGTAATTGAGGTGTAATTATGTTTTTGGAATATATCAAGTATGTAAATTGTGGAGTAAATTGGTAGGATTGTGAATTTAATTGGGCCATAGTGTGACTTTTGGTTAATTACAGGTTGCTAGACTTCCTAAAGGTTCCATGATATTCCTAAGCTTAATTGTGATTGGCTAATCAAAAAGGTAGTGGACATTGACCAAGGGACTTAGTATTCATCTTCTTAGCAAGACCAAAGCCAAAGAAACAAGTTAAGTTTCGGCCAACTCTTGGGAGAAAAGAAGAAAGGAAAAATCGAGAGAAACAAGAGGAAAAATAATAGAAAAATTCTGGTTTTGTGCAACCCATCCAACAAGCTTGGGAGTTAGAGCAAAAGAAAGCTAAGGAACTTGATTCTTGAAGTGCAACCTTGTGAACCCACCTTTGGAAGGTAAAACAGCCTTGAACTCTTGTAAAAGCTTATAGCAATTGAGTAGAAATGTTGATTCTGATATTGTAAGATGCTAGTAAGGGTTAATGATGGTTTATATATCACTTTTGTGGGTTTGTGTGGAGAATTTGGTGATTTCTATGGTGGTTTGAGAAAATTCCAGAATTGAGACTTCTTATGGTTCAGTTCTGCCCGTTTCTGTTTGAATATGTAAGAGACCGAATTAGCCTTAGCTCAAAAAATGAAAGTTGTAGGGAATGACGTTTTATAGTTGCCTGCAAAGCTTCAACTCAATTGGAGCAACGTAGCCTATGAAAAGACTGAAATACGCCTGACTACCATAGGTTTGGACCAGTGGACATTTGCAATATTTCACCAAATTGATCGTATCTTTTCACCTTGATACGTACTGTACTAGCTTTTAGCCAAAACACAAAAGTTGTAGTGCTATGTCTTAGCTTTCCAATGCCCCTGCCATCACCTCGTTTGGACTTCGGTAGCCTGAGTTATTGTAGGATGGAAAATAATGAATTTAAGGGGAAGTGCTGTCCAATCTTTGAGAACGTTTAATCGCTGTGAGTTTGGGTTAATTCTTGGTAGAATGAAGAGCTTGGACTTGATCGACGAAAAAACTGGCTATGATGGATGAGGATTAAGAGCCGTGGTTGGTGAGTGACCCCAAAATATTTCCAAAGCTATTTATGAATTGTTTCTTGCATTATTTACTCGATTGCATATCATGTGTGTTTGCATGTGAGTTCATGACATGATTTGGCTTCAATGAGTTATTGGGAAGTCTTGTGCTGAACACCAACGTCTCCATCACTGTTTACTTGGAGCAAATGGCTCCCTATCACTGTTTCACTGTTACTGGATCAATTTGAGGGTTGGATGTTTAGGTACAATGATTTCACTGGCTCACAAGAGCAATAAACGTATATTTGATTACTGATTCATGACATCATTGAAATGAACTATTGTGAAATTTATTTGATTACTGATTTTACTGGTTACTCGCTGAGCTTCAAGCTCACCCAAAAAAAAAAAAATTTATGTCCCCTCCACAGGGCTCGAGGCAAAGAAAGTGCTTCTATCACGTTGTTCGTGTGACTGGATGACATATATCTTGTATAGGTTAGATTTGGATTCATTCTGTGTAATAGTTGGGCTAGTGTAACTGTTTGGAATTGAAGTGGATGTATGTGTACGTTCCACGCTTTAGAAGTAGTTTTCGCTTCGCCTATGATATGTAAATTTGAGGAACATTTGAGATTTATATTGTAATTGAATTGAGAACTGTAGTGAGCGACTGAGTCCCGGCGAGAGTTGGGCAAGCGGTCCGCGGAACCCTTTGGTTCGCCGTAGGGTAAGGTGGGGCTGTCACAGTTGGTATCAGAGCTTAGATTTCTGATCTGTGTAGTGTATCCTAGGGTTCAAGTTTAGAATGCCGGACTGTGGGTCTGATGAAATATCCGTGATTTCTTGTAAAGTGAAAATCAGACAAGTGGGATTAGGCTTGCTTGGAAATGCTTGTTTGACTTTTGTGGGATCTCTTGACTTGATTCGTACAAGTTGGAATGTCGAGGACAACATTCTCTTAAGGAGAGTAGATTGTGATACCCCGACTTTTAGGACAATGTTTTTCCCTCGTTCTTTTAAAATTTCGATTTCTTTCCTTTGTCTTGTTTTAACACATTGTTTTTTTTAATTGGACACTTTAAATTTAAATGAAAACCCTAGTTTTACTTGTGACTAAAAGGTTATTATGTAATTGAGTATATGTATGACAATACATATTTTAGTATAGGTAATTATAGTGATTGAGTGATTAGTGGAGTAATTGAGGTGTAATTAGGTTTTTGGAATATATCAAGTATGTAAATTGTGGAGTAAATTGGTAGGATTGTGAATTTAATTGGGCCATAGTGTGACTTTTGGTTAATTACAAGTTGCTAGACTTCCTAAAGGTTCCATGATATTCCTAAGCTTAATTGTGATTGGCTAATCAAAAAGGTAGTGGACATTGACCAAGGGACTTAGTATTCATCTTCTTAGCAAGACCAAAGCCAAAGAAACAAGTTAAGTTTCGGCCAACTCTTGGGAGAAAAGAAGAAAGGAAAAATCGAGTGAAACAAGAGGAAAAATAAGAGAAAAATTCTGGTTTTGTGCAACCCATCCAACAAGCTTGGGAGTTAGAGCAAAAGAAAGCTAAGGAACTTGATTCTTGAAGTGCAACCTTGTGAACCCACCTTTGGAAGGTAAAGCAGCCTTGAACTCTTGTAAAAGCTTATAGCAATTGAGTAGAAATGTTGATTTTGATATTGTAAGATGCTAGTAAGGGTTAATGATGGTTTATGTATCACTTTTGTGGGTTTGTGTGGAGGATTTGGTGATTTCTATGGTGGTTTGAGAAAATTCCAGAATTGAGACTTCTTATGGTTCAGTTCTGCCCGTTTCTGTTTGAATATGTTAGAGACCGAATTAGCCTTAGCTCAAAACATGAATGTTGTAGGGAATGACATTTTATAGTTGCCTACAAAGTTTCAACTCAATTGGAGCAACGTAGCCTGTGAAAAGACTGAAATACGCCTGACTACCATAGGTTTGGACCAGTGGACATTTGCAATATTTCACCAAACTGATCGTATCTTTTCACCTTGATACGTACTGTACTAGCTTTTAGCCAAAACACAAAAGTTGTAGTGCTATGTCTTAGCTTTCCAATGCCCCTGCCATCACCTCGTTTGGACTTCGGTAGCCTGAGTTATTGTCGTTTACGCATAAGGCGGTTAACAAGCCCGAATGTGAGATTCTGGTTCTGTTATTTGAGATTTTGACCTAGATACACTACAAACTGGACTGAGTAGTCTTCATCAAAGTTGTATCACTCTGTCTTAGCTTCGAAATAGTATAAATTTAACCCCAATCTGATAAGCTTAGCTTTGGTTGTGCCCGTTACGCTAAGCGACGGCAAATCTGTCTTTTGTTTTATAACTTAAATTGAATTTCCAGCGATTTTCTAGCTTGATTTGGTGATGATATGACTTTGAGCCTATTGAACGGCTACTGAAATGAAATGATTTCATGTATGACTTTGGGGCTTTATTGTGATTGAGTTGGGATGTGATTTGTAATGTCTTGTAGGATGGAAAATAAGGAATTTAAGGGGAAGTGCTGTCCAATCTTTGAGAACGTTTAATCGCTGTGAGTTTGGGTTAATTCTTGGTAGAATGAAGAGCTTGGACTTGATCGAGGAAAAAACTGGCTATGATGGATGAGGATTAAGAGCCGTGGTTGGTGAGTGACCCCAAAATATTTCCAAAGCTACTTATGAATTGTTTCTTGCATTATTTACTCGATTGCATATCATGTGTGTTTGCATGTGAGTTCATGACATGATTTGGCTTCAATGAGTTATTGGGAAGTCTTGTGCTGAACACCAACGTCTCCATCACTGTTTACTTGGAGCAAATGGCTCCTTATCACTGTTTCACTGTTACTGGATCAATTTGAGGGTTGGATGTTTAGGTACAATGATTTCACTGGCTCACAAGAGCAATAAACGTATATTTGATTACTGATTCATGACATCATTGAAATGAACTATTGTGAAATTTATTTGATTACTGATTTTACTGGTTACTCGCTGAGCTTCAAGCTCACCCAAAAAAAAAAAAAAATTTATGTCCCCTCCACAGGGCTCGAGGCAAAGAAAGCGCTTGTATCACGTTGTTCGTGTGACTAGATGACATATATCTTGTATAGGTTAGATTTGGATTCATTCTGTGTAATAGTTGGGCTAGTGTAACTGTTTGGAATTGAAGTGGATGTATGTGTACGTTCCACGCTTTAGAAGTAGTTTTCGCTTCGCTTATGATATGTAAATTTGAGGAACATTTGAGATTTATATTGTAATTGAATTGAGGACTGTAGTGAGTGACTGAGTCCCGGCGAGAGTTGGGCAGGCGGTCCGCCGAACCCTTTGGTTCGCCGTAGGGTAAGGCGGGGCTGTCACAGTTGGTATCAGAGCTTAGGTTTCTGATCTCTGTTGTGTATCCTAGGCTTCAAGTTTAGGATGCCGGACTGTGGGTCTGATGAAATATCCGTGATTTCTTGTAAGAATGAAAATCAGACAAGTGGGATTAGGCTTGCTTGGAAATGCTTGTTTGACTTTTGTGGGATCTCTTGAATTGATTTGTGACGCCCCAAAAAGAATGAGAGTGAGAACCCGGAAATTTTCTAATTTCTAGGGTTTATTTTTTTTAATCGCCCGCCTTTTCTACATTTTCTTTATTAGAAAAATTCCCCAGATAAAGTTTATGAGCAAAGATAGTTTTAAAATGATTTTTCTAGTATCGGTTAGTTTTTAAGAAATTAAGAGCGTATTTTGAACGTGGGACCCGCAAGTGCAGTAAATGCATTATATTTTTGACAACTTGTTGGAATTTTGTATTAAGTGATATTATTTTACAAAGTGTTAAGATATTTGTATTGGAGAGACAAAAAGATAAGCTTTAAACCTAAAGCTGACAAGTGTCACCATAAGATTTAGTCTTGAGTTTGACTACTATTCATAACTTTACCATTTAATTAAAATTGGCCAAAAATCTCTTCATTTTGCAAGCTTCTTGGCCGAATTCTTTGCTCAAAAAAGGGAAGAAAAGCTCTCAATTTTCTAGTCTCCAATCTTGCCCAATCTTTCAATTAAACCGATTAATCTTCCAATTACTCCATAAAACCTCTTAGTTTGGTGGAGTTGAGCTTGGTTGTGAAGTTGTTTGGAAAGCTAAGGTGACTAGTTGCTCTCTTTCTTGTGTTGCTAAGGTGAGTTGTGAAGAACCACCCTCCTTCCTTAATTGATGCTTAAATCATGATTAGTGGTAGTATGAGATGCAAGTTTATGGATTATTTCTTGATTTGTGGTTGAAGTGGTGAAGTTTTATAATTTTTGGGGACTTTTCTGTTTTAATATGAACATGATTGTGTGGCTATATATGATGATTGGAAATGATGTTTAAGGACTCTATGAGGTGGAAAAAGTGGTCAATTGCAATCAATTTCTGTTTTGGAAGAAATTTCAGAAAATTAGGTTTTGTGAAGGAACATTCTGCCCGAATTTATAGCTCCTAGTTAGAGGCCGAATTGGCCTTGGCTTAAAACATGAAAGTTGTAGGGAATGACATTTTGGAGTTGCCTACAAAATTTCAGGTCAATCGGAGCAGCATAGCTTGTGAAAAGTCGAAATTACTATTGCTGTTCTGGTTTTACCCGAATGTAAGAATTGCGCCTGTAATTGGTTGTTGTGGCTGGAATTGCTTGGGAATTGGTTGTTGAGGTCTTCTGATGAAATTGATCCCTGTTTCTTATCTTTCAGCTGGTTTGGGAATTTCTGGATTTTGACTTGGATAACCTGATTTGTGATGTTTCCGCTAGAATGCGTTCTGTGAATCTGTTTTTGTGATTCTGGTATGGTATCTTGCATTTTTGACCTGGTTACACTCGAAACTGGGTTGAGTGACCTTCTGAAATATTGTAGCCCTATCTCTTAGCTTCGAAACGGTGGGTCTTTCACCTTCATCCGACAATCGTAGCGCCTTTGGTACCATTACCGCAAAATGACGTCAAAACTGTTTTTCTGGTTTTGAGCTTAACTTTCATTTCCGGACTTTTCCCTAGCTTGACTTGTACTAGTACTACTTGGAGCTTGCTGAATGGCTATTGGATGAACTTGTTGTTGTGTGTGTACCTTTGGGTTGGAATGAGGAAATAATGAAGCCATGATGGCTGGAAAAGTTAGCAAATTCAGGGGAAGTGCTGTCCGAACTTTGAAGGGATTTGTTTGCATTGAGTTTGTGATCTAAGACTTGGATTTGAGCAAGGCAATGTTATATGATGGATGATTTCTGAGCCGTGAAGGTGAGTGACCTCAAACTATTTCTAAAGTTATTTATGAACCGTTTCCTGCATTATTTACTTTTGAACTGTTTCCAAAGTTACTTTTGAACTGTTTCCAAAGTTATTTTTGAACTGTTTTCTTGCATATCATGCGTGCTTATATGAGAGTGTTCCTTGTTTGATATATTTCCTTGACTTATTGGCTTGTTATTATGGATTGATAATGTGTTAAGTGCTTTCAATGATTGTTAAAACGAGTTTTCTGGGTGAGTGTGTACTTTATCGCACTCGACCTAAATAAATGTGAAATTTTCATGCTTAATGATTAAATGCTACTTGCGCATGAATGTAAGCCTTTTGGGCTGAACTGGCCATTGCCCCTTGTTACCGGTCGTCTCGAGCCAGAAGCGGACTCGGTCGGGCGATTAGGGACCTGGATGAACGTTTGGTATACTCGAGTATTACCTTTGTAGGTTGGTGGAGGTTGGTGGAGCTTGGACGATGTTCGGGAAAGGTTGAATGAAAAAAATGCAATTTCAAATGAAAAAAAAATAAGGAAATGGCAGGAGAACGAACGTATCCTTTTCATGAATGTTACTATCGCTTTCCATTGTACATGTTTCTTGAATTATTGATACTCCATATTTAATGTTTTGTAAATGTTGTAATTGTTTCTGGACTTATCATTTGATTTATGACATCATTGAAATGAACTATTGTTAAACCGATTTGATTACTGATTTTACTGGTTACTCGCTGAGCTTCTAGCTCACCCCAAAAATATTTTATTCCCCTCCACAGGGTTCAAAGCGAAGGAAGGACTTGTTGTGCTTATTCATGTGTCTGGATGGCCTATATCTTGTACAGTTTGGATTTGGAATCATTTTATGTATAGTTGGGAATTGTTTCCGCATCGCTTATGAAATGTAATTTTTGGAGAATTTGATGTATATTGGAGATTTATATTGTAATATTTGAGTTTTATCTTGTAATCTGTTTGAGGAATGTAGTGAACGACTGAGTCCCGGCGAGAGCTGGGCAGGCGGCCCGCCGAACCCTCTGGTTCGCCTTAGGGGGAGGTGGGGCTGTCACATGATTCGTACAAGTTGGAATGTCGAGGACGACATTCTTTTAAGGAGAGTAGATTATGATACCCCGACTTTTAGGACAATGTTTTTCCCTCGTTCTTTTAAAATTTCAATTTCTTTCCTTTGTCTTGTTTTAACACATTTTTTTTTAATTGGACAATTTAAATTTAAATCAAAACCCTAGTTTTACTTGTGACTAAAAGGTTTTTATGTAATTGAGTTTATGTATGACAATACATATTTTATTATAGGCAATTATAGTGATTGAGTGATTAGTGGAGTAATTGAGGTGTAATTAGGTTTTTGGAATATGTCAAGTATGTAAATTGTGGAGTAAATTGGTAGGATTGTGAATTTAATTGGGCCATAGTGTGACTTTTGGTTAATTACAAGTTGCTAGACTTCCTAAAGGTTCCATGATATTCCTAAGCTTAATTGTGATTGGCTAATCAAAAAGGTAGTGGACTTTGACCAAGGGACTTAGTATTCATCTTCTTAGCAAGACCAAAGCCAAAGAAACAAGTTAAGTTTCGGCCAACACTTGGGAGAAAAGAAGAAAGGAAAAACCGAGAGAAACAAGAGGAAAAACAAGAGAAAAATTCTGGTTTTGTGCAACCCATCCAACAAGCTTGGGAGTTAGAGCAAAAGAAAGCTAAGGAACTTGGTTCTTGAAGTGCAACCTTGTGAACCCACCTTTGGAAGGTAAAGCAGCCTTGAACTCTTGTAAAAGCTTATAGCAATTGAGTAGAAATGTTGATTTTAATATTGTAAGATGCTAATAAGGGTTAATGATGGTTTATATATCACTTTTGTGGGTTTGTGTGGAGGATTTGGTGATTTCTATGGTGGTTTGAGAAAATTCCAGAATTGAGACTTCTTATGGTTCAGTTCTGCCCGTTTCTGTTTGAATATGTTAGAGATCGAATTAGCCTTAGTTCAAAACATGAAAGTTGTAAGGAATGACGTTTTATAGTTGCCTGTAAAACTTCAGCTCAATCGGAGCAACGTAGCCTATGAAAAGACGGAAATACCCCTGACTACCATAGGTTTGGACCAGTGGACATTTGCAACGTTTCACCAAACTGATCGTATCTTTTCAACTTGATACGTACTGAACTAGCTTTTAGCCAAAACACAAAAGTTGAGGGATACTTGTTGATCAATAAAACCGTTTAAGAAGGCACTTTTAACATCCATTTGAAACAGTTTGAAACCTTTGAAGCAAGGAAAAGCAAGGAGCATTCTAATTGATTCTAATCTAGCTACGGGAGCAAATGTTTCATCAAAATCAATACCTTCTTCTTGAGCATACCCTTTTGCAACTAATCTGGCTTTATTTCTTACAACTACACCTTTATCATCCAGCTTATTTCTAAATACCCACTTAGTGCCAATGATAGGGTGATTTTGAGGTCTATCAACTAGTGTCCAAACCTCATTTCTTTCAAATTGATTGAGTTCCTCTTGCATTGGCAAAATCCAGTTTTCATCCTTTAAGGCATCATTGATACTTTTAGGTTCAAAAAGAGAGACTAAAGCAAAGTTATCTATCAAATTCTTAGATGAGGAACGAGTCTTTACCTTCTCGGATGGATCACCAATTATAAGCTCTCTTGGATGATTTTGGCTAAAATTTCAAGCTTTGGGAAGGTCTTTGAATGAATCATCATTATTGTCTTTATCTTCCTTTTCTTGATCTTCATGAGCTTCATCCTCTATTTCCTTTGCTTCCGGATTAGAGTTTCCTTCATCTTCAATTGTTATCTTTTTCATTCCTTCACGAACACCTACATCATCATCCTCATACGAACTTTTGGAATTATCATCATTAGTTTCATCAAATGTTATGTGTATAGCTTCTTCTATCACAACAGTTCTTCTATTAAAGACTCTATATCCTCTTTTGTTCTCACAATAGCCCAAAAATATTCCTTCATCAGATTTTTTCTCAAACTTACCAAGATGCTCCTTTAAATTTAAAATAAAGCATTTACAACCAAAAACTTTGAAATATCCAACCGTAGGTTTCTTATCAAAAATCAGTTCATAAGATGTTTTATTCAAAATAGGTCTCAAGAGGACTCTATTCATCACATAACATGCGGTGTTTACCGCTTCAGCCCAAAGATATTTTGGCAAACTACATTCACTCAACATAGTTCTAACAGCCTCTTGGAGTGTCCTATTTTTCCTTTCTACAACACCATTTTGCTGTGGAGTCCTTGCAATAGAAAACTCATGTGTTATGCCATTATGATCACAAAATTCTGAAAAATCACAAAACTTGAATTCCGTCCCATTATCACTTCTAATCCTAACAATTTTTAAACCAAGCAGATTTTGCACTTTAGCAAACAATGAAGTAAAATTCTTGAAGGCATCATCTTTATGAGCAAGGAATATCACCCAAGTATATCTAGAATAATCATCAACAATCACAAAACAATATCTCTTACCTCCCAAGCTAGTAATCTGAGTAGGACCAAATAAATCAAGATGCAAGAGTTCCAAAGGTTTAGAAGTTGATACACACTTCTTTGGTTTAAAGGAAATTTTTGTTTGCTTCCCAAATTGATGCGAACCCGAATCCCCAAGCTCCCGCTCTTGAAGAAACGAATTGCACAGGCAGCGGAAGGATCTATCTTGATCAGGCTGTGGACAAAATTGGTGGATTCTAAACCAATCAAGGACAACTCGAGATTGATTAGAAGGGTAGAAGGCGCCACAATTCAACATGGTCTTGAATTGATAAGCCGGTTTGAACCCTCGAGACCAACTCTAAGGTATTCAAAGTCGCTTCAAAGAAGCCAAGAGAAAACTCTCAATTTTTAATTCATAAAATGTCTCCCTAAAACCTTACAAAGCAAGCCTATTTATAGGCTAAAGTGACTGAAACCCTAAAGGGACTAGGAAAGGGAAAAGTCGGCCCATGGTCTTGGGACAAGATGGGCCGGCCCATGCTCTTACTTAAACACTAATTAATTGCTAAATAACTACTAAGGCCTAAGGCCCTATTCGGCCAACTCATTTGGAAGCCCACTTGACTCTTCATGGGCTTGGGTCATGGTGTAGATAACTCGATTAAAATCCTTCAAGGCTTCGAGGTCTCTATGAGAGTCTCGAGTTAAAGCCGCTATCCATCTCGCCATCCGTGCACACATCAGTCCCCTCCTCTTAAGAAGGATTTGTCCTCAAATCTGGATGGAGATGAATGATACTAACAAGAGTTGCTGGTATGACGCCTCAAATCTCCACATATTGGCCCTCTTTGATTGAATAACACCTGCACATGTTATGATTAATATAATTCGGTGCACATGTCTCTTAGTCAGCTTCAAGGGCCTCTCGAACAAGGACATTCGCCAAGGTAAGAAGGAACGTGTGTAAGGCTTGTGAACGTTCCAGATGCATTGGATTTGCAACATGAATTCCTTGTTTTTGACTCTATTCATTGGCCCCCAATGAATCTTTGTTGGATCTAGAAATAGAGCATGAACACCTCCTAGGATTTGTATCATTCCCCTCCTCTTAAATAGATTTGTCCTCAAATCGTCGGACCGCTTAAATTGCAATAATGATGGAAACACGTGGATGATCACAATCCTAGTGGCATGGTGTTTGGATAACCTCTTGATGCTCACCAACTCCAATGATGCATAAAACTCAACTTTCGGTGGTAGCAACGTGATGGAGTCAGCAATCGTGTCTTTATGTAGGCAAGGAGATGATGGCAACGAAGAACGTAAGAGCATCGATTGGTTGGAAACCATGGATGAATGGAAACTGAAAAAGTCGTGGACTGATGCTGGTTTTGGAACATCAAACTTGGCTGGAACAAGCACAAAATCTGGTTGTATTCCTTTAATCAATGCTGGAAAATTTCGGACAGCTTTACAACCTACAAAAATCAAATAAGTTTCATCTTGTTTTGAACCAGCAATTGGATAAAGAAGCAATGGAATATCATTAGCTAAATGGTAAGAAGGTATAGAACGAGATTTAAATGTGAAAACTCCCTTTGACACTTCATTATCCCTTCCTTCAACCAATTCAACTAGACAAGTCATTGCTGGCTCTTTACACTTTCCATCAAAATCTACATAAGGATAACAAGAATGAGGACTAGTCACACGCTCAAAATAAGGCAAAGAGGATGAATGAACCATAGGTGAAGAATGGGAAGTAAAATCTGGAATTCCTCCTTTAAGATAAACTCGAGTCAATCCTCTGCTGGTGCGGACAGATTTGAAGTGACATTGTTCCATGAATTGATACCAAAGAGATTTAACTCCTAGATGACAAACTCCATGGAAACTCGCAAAGTGTCCAAGTGACTTTGGAATGGAACATGCCATGACCAACTCTACTTGACTTTGTTTAATCTGCACCAAAGAAGAAATACTAAACAAAACACATGTTAGCTTGTTAGAAAACAAAACGTTCACACTCTTGACTTTTGCAAACATGGCCAACTCTCCCTCTTTATTCTTCACTAAGGCCGAATCACTCCCCCCTTTTCCCACACTATTGCCTTCGGTTGACACTTGATTAAGTTGCTCAAAATATGACCTCATCACTTTCCTGATTTCTCCCATCATAGAATCGACCAATTCTTTAGTCTGACTTCAAAAATCTTCCTTTGGTCCACGAGGCTTTGAATCAATCCGAGAATTCTTAGACTCCTTGACTCGATTGTCATGACACTCCTTAGATGAATCTCGATTACTTGAGGATGACCTTGACTTGGATGCTCGGCACAAACTTCTTTGCTCCTCCTCATACTCATTACAAGTGCGCTTATATCTTTCATATACACACAAAGCACGGTCACGTTCCATCTCCTCCCGAAGGGAACGAAACTCATGTTGTGAACTAGATTGCATGGAACTAGAGTACTTGGAAGTAGCTCTCTTGGAACCCCTCCTCTTAAGAGGCTCGTTCTCTATAACTTCTTGATTATATGAGCAAGGCACAACTCCGCTAGGCATGATTACGTGTCCTGCAAAAATGGTTAGCAAAGAAAAGAATTTCCTCACAACACACAAGCTCACGTATGTACACTCAACTCTCGTGTATCATTCAAGTGTATAATACTTTAATAATCTCACCAAATTTCTCAAGGCCTCTTATTCACGTTCCTTGAATAAATTAAAATTTACTCAAGAATCGCAACCAACTAGTCAATTAAAAGTCACGAAGGTAGCAAGAAGTTCATGGATTTTGAAGGATTAGAGCAAACTGACTTAGAAAGATTTAAATGACTCAAATACTGTAGGAGACAACTCTAAGATGATCGACACAAAAGACAACTCAAAACTCAAAAAAAAGCTGAAATTTTGGAAGCCTAGAAAGACTCCTACCCGACAAACTTGGATTTTGGGCTGCTGTTGTTACCGAGTTCTGGTCAGTATTTTGGATGGTAGATGGTGCTTTTGGGAAGCTCAAATGACGTGAGAATTGGCCCTCAATTTCCAGCCAATTCGGTTCACGAAGTGATACTCAACCGACTCAAATTGTGGGCTGGGTTGGGCGTTCCAAGGTGTAGCAGTGTAGCGGCGAAATTTCCAGGTTTCTTTGGGATTTTGGGACAAGAATGGTGGCTGTTTTGAAGGGTTTCTACTGCCACAATCAGATTTGGGTGGATTGGGATTTGGGGTTGTTAGAGTTGTTTATAATCCCAAACCAACTAGGATTCCCAAGCCCAAGCAACTTCTCGATCCGAATCTGCTTTCTCTTTTTTTTTTCTGTGCGTTTCTTTCTTTTGTTTTTTTAACTTTGGATCAAGAACTCAAGATCAAACAATGGTTGGGACTTGTGCAAGCCAGCCGCTAATTTGGTTTCAAGAAACAAGAACTTATATCAAGAAACCTTGTCTTTCTTTTGTCAATTCGGATCAAGGTTTCAAGAACAAGAATGATTGGGCAGTCGCTAATTAACCTTGCAAGACAGCCGCAAGTTCCAAGCCAACCTTGTGTCCAAGACAGCAAGTTCCAAGGCAGCTGCACAACAAGACTTGGTTCAAGCGGTGGTCAGCCTTGGTTTCAAGATTCCAAGAGCAAGAGCCGGTTGGTACTTGTGCCAATCAAGACCAAAGGTAAGCTTTTCCAGGTTTCAGCATTTTTTGTTTTTTTTTTTTGTGCAAGAACGTGAAGAATCTGGTTCAAGAAATTCAAGGACTTCCCTAATTATGTTATGGCACCAAGGTTTGCACTAACATCAACCAAAACTCACGACAATAGGCAAACAGAAATTCAGCAATACTCAAAGCGAAATTCCAGCAACTTGACACGGAAACAAAACTAAGGTGCGTGACTTTTTCTTTTTCTTTTTGACTCTGATGATTGGAACACAACACCAACAGACTTATGGATGAAACTTGGACAGAAACAACCCACGAAAATACTAAAACAATTCTGGAAACTTGCGGACAGGAACAACTCCTATTTGCGACAAGAAGAGAGAGAAACCCTAGGGGCTGCGGTATTATTATTATTTTTTTTCGGCAGCCTCAAACAACACAAACGTAACAAGAAGACACGACCCAGACACGACCAGAATTTGACAAATATGCGGCAAGATTAGAAACACAAACAGAATTTCGAATAACTAGACACATGGATAAAACTATGGAGATTCAAACCCTAAGGTGCAAACCCCTTTTTTTTATTTTGTATTGGGTAGGGTTTGGTAGAAAAATAATGAGTAAAACAAGAAAAGAAAAAGGATATTGTAGACACCAAATTTTTGGTGTAATTTCTTTTACTTTTTATTCTCATTTGTCGTGGTTGCTTTTAGTTTTTTTAGTTTCTAGTTTCTATTTTAATTTTTAAGTTTTAACGTAGAAAAATCATGGAAAAAGAGAAAAAAAGGAAAATTGTTCACAAAAATACGTTCAAATTTAATTTTTTGGCATTTTGGTTTATTTTTGTTAATTTATTTTGAAAAAAAAAAAGAAAAAAAAATGATGAGAAATGATGAAAAATGAAAGAAAAGATCGAAAATGGTAATTTTGTTATTTTTAGTTTGTTTATTTCGATGTGTTTGTAATTAAAATTGTTGTTTTTATTATTATTTAGTTTTACTATTATTTTTGTTAAATAATTAAGGTGAAAAAAAAATAAAATAAAAAAAACATCTCCATAACCACGGCACCACTTCATTCATTCCACTTCACATATCAAACCACAGCTGCACCTCACCTTCATTGTAGCGTCCGAGAGCAAGTGAGTGAGAGCTGCTCCTCGTGAGTATCGACCAAAGGAAGCCGCGCGAGCTGCAACCTTTATATTCTGTCCGAGCAAGTTAAGTGAGAGAGATAGAGAGAGAGAGAGAGAGAAAGCAAAAGGCAGTTGCGGGAGCTGCTGATCATCACCACCTTCATGAGCTCCAGCCATCAAAACCACAGCTGCAACCATCCGCAACCAGGACCAACACCTGCAGTCCTTGCGCGAGCCGAGAGGAGGAGAAGTTGACAGCTTTCTTGTCGCGTGTATAAGCTTCAATTTAAGGTAATTTCCGAGCTAAGATAACTTGATCAGAGGTAGATTAAATTGTTTATGGCCATGCATGTGAAGTTTAGGCGTTCGGATGATGAATTGAATAAGAGGGAAAATCTGATTTTGAAGGAAATGGGTTTGCTGAGAAGCTGAAATGGAACTGCCGCTTAATCTTGTTTCTCTGAAGTAATCTAAGCTCATAAATGTGATTAGTTAACTAAAAAACTAAATGATTAAGTCTTGCATGAGGTTAGTTAGCTCGGATTAAGCCAGAAAAATAAGAATGAAATGGATTCTGTTGCATGCAAGATTAGCCGAGAAGAGCTGGACAAATTTCTGGAATTTTGGATGAATGTGGCTGTTGTCCGAATCTGATTTTTGAACTAGAAACGTTAATTAATTAGTTAAGGAGTTGCATGCTGGATTTGAGTGCCAAATACAAGGCTTTGGCCGAAAAAAAAGCTGGATTATGACCAACTAAGTGCTGGAAAAATTTCTGTTGTGCCGAGGGAGTGAAGCTGGAATTGCAGCTTGTTTTTGGAAATTTTCTTTGGAAATGATGTTTAGAAATGCCTGAAATATGTGTGTCTTAAGTCTTGTAAGCTATATAGATGTGAAACTCTTGATATGCTGGGAGATTGAACTGGAAATAGTTAAATGAAACTGCTGGAATTTTTCCAGTATAGCCGAGTGAAGAAGAAAAGATTTTTCCAGTTTTCTTTAGGAATTTTGGGATTCCAAATTGTTCCATTTAAAGTTTGACAAGCTGTAAAATATTCCACACTTGTTGATTTCACTCTAGAATATTTTAAGAGGGTCATGCATGCGATTACTGTTAAGATGATATCCGGAAGTCTTGTCTGAAATAAGAAAAGCTGCGCTTCATTGCTCCTGTTTTGTTCATTGGCTTTGCTTGCGTCTATAAGAAATTTCATGTTTGGGGACATTCGATGGTAATGGAGGGCAAATTCCTTGCATTTGGTCTGTAAATGACATATTGGTAGAGCTTGTTGGAGTGTTTGCACGCAAATAAAAATTGCTGCATCTTTCTTCTTACTGTTTCTTTCCATGGTTGTTTTCTGAGCTTGCATGCTTAATTCTGTGTGGAAGGGAAGAAGTGGAAAGTTTAGTGTTGAGTTCATGTCTTTGGGTCAAAAAAGTATTTGAATCATGCCTAAGCACTTGCTGGAAAATGCATTTCAATTTGCCAAATCAGTTTTATATGTTCCAGATTTTTCAACTTGCTGAACGTATTTTATTTTTGTTTGCACTGGATTTTGCTCAGTTTTTTTTTTTCTATTTGTTTGGATGATGGCTTGCTGCCTAGTTTAAAGCCTTGTGCTTGGGTTTGAAATCTGAACTGGAAAACAAGTTGTGTGTTGGGCTTTGTTTAGTTGCTGAAGGCTGAATAAGAAAATTGCAGAAACGTTTCTCACATCATTTTTGCTGCATTAGTTTAATGTTCCATTCGGCAACAGCTTACAAGTCGGTTTCATCACTTTGTTTGTACATTTAAATCTTGGGTTTGATTTAGTTGATAATTGATAGTTAAAATCTGGGTTTGGTGAACTCGTTTGCATGATGAAATCTCGACTGAAATGGTGTAGAAATCGCAAAGAGATTGCAGCAGCCTTTTGTTTTGTTTTTTTTTTTTTTTTTTTCCCTTGACATGTTTTGCATGATTTTCCAGAGTTTGGCATGAAATATTTCTAAATTTTCTACCTGATTGGATGGTGGTGAGTATGAAGTTTGGGTCTAGATTAAAGTTGTGTGTTTGGGTTTGAAATCCGAGCTTGAACAATAAGCTGTGCGTTTGGTTTTGTCTTGGAAGCAAAAGAGAGCATGTTGCATTTTAGTTGCAGTAGTTTAAGTCTCACGTAGCTTGCATGAATTTGCATGGAAAAATTGTTTCAAAATTGCCTCTTAACCCCCTCAAGTTTCCCCTTATGCCAGTATGACCCAAAAAATTGGGAAAATCAATCAAATTGACCCCTCAAATTTCTTTAGTTTTTGCAATCAAGTCACTACTTGTTTTAAATTTTACATGGGCTGTTCACCTTCCTTTAAATGCCTTGGATTGATTCAATTTCATGTTTACTTTTATCTTTTGTGATTATTTCTTGATTAAAGTGATGCTTTGACTCTTTTATTATTTTTGAGGGTAAATAAGTGGTTCCATTCCATTTGGGCCCAACTCAAGGGAGGTACACCCTAATCCTTCATTTCTTACTTGATTTTGACTCTACGTGCTCCTATGTGTTATGTGTGAATATGCATGCTTTAATTCGCTTTTCATTTCATGTTTAATTGCCTATTTCGCTTTCTTTTTATTTCATTTTTCTTAATTTGCAAGTGATTTGAAGGCACTTGAATGCCAAGTTGTAATAGCTAGGTTATTATTTTTATTTTTATTCCGTTCCCCCTCCTAGATTGTATAGGCCTTCTTCCCCTAAAAATGTGATAGTTAGGGCCTTAGTTGCCTTATGTGTCTTGCATGTCTATGTGCTATATGTTTCATCGCCTTCTTAGGTTTTGGCATCTAGATATGCATGCTAAATGTTATGTGCTACGTGTTTATAAGTGTTTGGCATGTCTACTCGCTTTCCATGGTCATGAATGAATGTGATGGACGAATGTACGTTTCCACTAGTCCAACGCTAGTCGGAATTCATAGAATGGGCTAGTCCAACGCTAGACCCTTAGGGGTTTCCCCTCGTTAGTACATGTTTGTATGTTCATTACATGTCATGCATTCTTTTTAGTTTTGTCATTTTTTGCATGCCCCCGATTCCCTTTCCCTTCATTTTAGGCCTTTGCATTTCATGCTAGTTATAGGGTCCATTTGCCTGAGAAACCCCCTTGGGTAAGGGAAACGAGCGAGTGTGGCTTCAAAATAGCCTTAGCACGCTAGTTTTTCCTTCTAATCAAAGGGAAAATTAAAATCACAAAAACTAGAGGTCATTCCCGTACCCGACCTGATGCATTCCTCTAAGTTATATTTTCCTCACTAATTATATATTTTAAATCCACATGTCATATTCACACACTTATTCACTTTCTTTACTTTTCACTTCACACATTGCACCTATTTTACTTATATATTTACTATTTTCATTCACTTGCACACGAGCATTTATATTTCATTCATTTGCACACAAACACTTTCAAATTGCACACATGCACTTTTTTCTACACTTTGCACACTTACACTCTCATTTGAGTCCTCATTTGCATCATTCATGATTTTCTATGAGGACTTTCCTTATTGGCCGTCACGACTCGTGTGAATGGGACCAAAAGCCTCATAAGAAACATTTCTTAGACTTAGGATTGCATTTCTCATTCATTAGTCAAATTTTTTTTCACCTTAATTATTTAACAAAAATAATAGTAAAACTAAATAATAATAAAAACAACAATTTTAATTACAAACACATCGAAATAAACAAACTAAAAATAACAAAATTACCATTTTCGATCTTTTCTTTCATTTTTCATCATTTCTCATCATTTTTTTTTCTTTTTTTTTTTCAAAATAAATTAACAAAAATAAACCAAAATGCCAAAAAATTAAATTTGAACGTATTTTTGTGAACAATTTTCCTTTTTTTCTCTTTTTCCATGATTTTTCTACGTTAAAACTTAAAAATTAAAATAGAAACTAGAAACTAAAAAAACTAAAAGCAACCACGACAAATGAGAATAAAAAGTAAAAGAAATTACACCAAAAATTTGGTGTCTACAATATCCTTTTTCTTTTCTTGTTTTACTCATTATTTTTCTACCAAACCCTACCCAATACAAAATAAAAAAAAGGGGTTTGCACCTTAGGGTTTGAATCTCCATAGTTTTATCCATGTGTCTAGTTATTCGAAATTCTGTTTGTGTTTCTAATCTTGCCGCATATTTGTCAAATTCTGGTCGTGTCTGGGTCGTGTCTTCTTGTTACGTTTGTGTTGTTTGAGGCTGCCGAAAAAAAATAATAATAATACCGCAGCCCCTAGGGTTTCTCTCTCTTCTTGTCGCAAATAGGAGTTGTTCCTGTCCGCAAGTTTCCAGAATTGTTTTAGTATTTTCGTGGGTTGTTTCTGTCCAAGTTTCATCCATAAGTCTGTTGGTGTTGTGTTCCAATCATCAGAGTCAAAAAGAAAAAGAAAAAGTCACGCACCTTAGTTTTGTTTCCGTGTCAAGTTGCTGGAATTTCGCTTTGAGTATTGCTGAATTTCTGTTTGCCTATTGTCGTGAGTTTTGGTTGATGTTAGTGCAAACCTTGGTGCCATAACATAATTAGGGAAGTCCTTGAATTTCTTGAACCAGATTCTTCACGTTCTTGCACAAAAAAAAAAAACAAAAAATGCTGAAACCTGGAAAAGCTTACCTTTGGTCTTGATTGGCACAAGTACCAACCGGCTCTTGCTCTTGGAATCTTGAAACCAAGGCTGACCACCGCTTGAACCAAGTCTTGTTGTGCAGCTGCCTTGGAACTTGCTGTCTTGGACACAAGGTTGGCTTGGAACTTGCGGCTGTCTTGCAAGGTTAATTAGCGACTGCCCAATCATTCTTGTTCTTGAAACCTTGATCCGAATTGACAAAAGAAAGACAAGGTTTCTTGATATAAGTTCTTGTTTCTTGAAACCAAATTAGCGGCTGGCTTGCACAAGTCCCAACCATTGTTTGATCTTGAGTTCTTGATCCAAAGTTAAAAAAACAAAAGAAAGAAACGCACAGAAAAAAAAAAGAGAAAGCAGATTCGGATCGAGAAGTTGCTTGGGCTTGGGAATCCTAGTTGGTTTGGGATTATAAACAACTCTAACAACCCCAAATCCCAATCCACCCAAATCTGATTGTGGCAGTAGAAACCCTTCAAAACAGCCACCATTCTTGTCCCAAAATCCCAAAGAAACCTGGAAATTTCGCCGCTACACTGCTACACCTTGGAACGCCCAACCCAGCCCACAATTTGAGTCGGTTGAGTATCACTTCGTGAACCGAATTGGCTGGAAATTGAGGGCCAATTCTCACGTCATTTGAGCTTCCCAAAAGCACCATCTACCATCCAAAATACTGACCAGAACTCGGTAACAACAGCAGCCCAAAATCCAAGTTTGTCGGGTAGGAGTCTTTCTAGGCTTCCAAAATTTCAGCTTTTTTTTGAGTTTTGAGTTGTCTTTTGTGTCGATCATCTTAGAGTTGTCTCCTACAGTATTTGAGTCATTTAAATCTTTCTAAGTCAGTTTGCTCTAATCCTTCAAAATCCATGAACTTCTTGCTACCTTCGTGACTTTTAATTGACTAGTTGGTTGCGATTCTTGAGTAAATTTTAATTTATTCAAGGAACGTGAATAAGAGGCCTTGAGAAATTTGGTGAGATTATTAAAGTATTATACACTTGAATGATACACGAGAGTTGAGTGTACATACGTGAGCTTGTGTGTTGTGAGGAAATTCTTTTCTTTGCTAACCATTTTTGCAGGACACGTAATCATGCCTAGCGGAGTTGTGCCTTGCTCATATAATCAAGAAGTTATAGAGAACGAGCCTCTTAAGAGGAGGGGTTCCAAGAGAGCTACTTCCAAGTACTCTAGTTCCATGCAATCTAGTTCACAACATGAGTTTCGTTCCCTTCGGGAGGAGATGGAACGTGACCGTGCTTTGTGTGTATATGAAAGATATAAGCGCACTTGTAATGAGTATGAGGAGGAGCAAAGAAGTTTGTGCCGAGCATCCAAGTCAAGGTCATCCTCAAGTAATCGAGATTCATCTAAGGAGTGTCATGACAATCGAGTCAAGGAGTCTAAGAATTCTCGGATTGATTCAAAGCCTCGTGGACCAAAGGAAGATTTTTGAAGTCAGACTAAAGAATTGGTCGATTCTATGATGGGAGAAATCAGGAAAGTGATGAGGTCATATTTTGAGCAACTTAATCAAGTGTCAACCGAAGGCAATAGTGTGGGAAAAGGGGGGAGTGATTCGGCCTTAGTGAAGAATAAAGAGGGAGAGTTGGCCATGTTTGCAAAAGTCAAGAGTGTGAACGTTTTGTTTTCTAACAAGCTAACATGTGTTTTGTTTAGTATTTCTTCTTTGGTGCAGATTAAACAAAGTCAAGTAGAGTTGGTCATGGCATGTTCCATTCCAAAGTCACTTGGACACTTTGCGAGTTTCCATGGAGTTTGTCATCTAGGAGTTAAATCTCTTTGGTATCAATTCATGGAACAATGTCACTTCAAATCTGTCCGCACCAGCAGAGGATTGACTCGAGTTTATCTTAAAGGAGGAATTCCAGATTTTACTTCCCATTCTTCACCTATGGTTCATTCATCCTCTTTGCCTTATTTTGAGCGTGTGACTAGTCCTCATTCTTGTTATCCTTATGTAGATTTTGATGGAAAGTGTAAAGAGCCAGCAATGACTTGTCTAGTTGAATTGGTTGAAGGAAGGGATAATGAAGTGTCAAAGGGAGTTTTCACATTTAAATCTCGTTCTATACCTTCTTACCATTTAGCTAATGATATTCCATTGCTTCTTTATCCAATTGCTGGTTCAAAACAAGATGAAACTTATTTGATTTTTGTAGGTTGTAAAGCTGTCCGAAATTTTCCAGCATTGATTAAAGGAATACAACCAGATTTTGTGCTTGTTCCAGCCAAGTTTGATGTTCCAAAACCAGCATCAGTCCACGACTTTTTCAGTTTCCATTCATCCATGGTTTCCAACCAATCGATGCTCTTACGTTCTTCGTTGCCATCATCTCCTTGCCTACATAAAGACACGATTGCTGACTCCATCACGTTGCTACCACCGAAAGTTGAGTTTTATGCATCATTGGAGTTGGTGAGCATCAAGAGGTTATCCAAACACCATGCCACTAGGATTGTGATCATCCACGTGTTTCCATCATTATTGCAATTTAAGCGGTCCGACGATTTGAGGACAAATCTATTTAAGAGGAGGGGAATGATACAAATCCTAGGAGGTGTTCATGCTCTATTTCTAGATCCAACAAAGATTCATTGGGGGCCAATGAATAGAGTCAAAAACAAGGAATTCATGTTGCAAATCCAATGCATCTGGAACGTTCACAAGCCTTACACACGTTCCTTCTTACCTTGGCGAATGTCCTTGTTCGAGAGGCCCTTGAAGCTGACTAAGAGACATGTGCACCGAATTATATTAATCATAACATGTGCAGGTGTTATTCAATCAAAGAGGGCCAATATGTGGAGATTTGAGGCGTCATACCAGCAACTCTTGTTAGTATCATTCATCTCCATCCAGATTTGAGGACAAATCCTTCTTAAGAGGAGGGGACTGATGTGTGCACGGATGGCGAGATGGATAGCGGCTTTAACTCGAGACTCTCATAGAGACCTCGAAGCCTTGAAGGATTTTAATCGAGTTATCTACACCATGACCCAAGCCCATGAAGAGTCAAGTGGGCTTCCAAATGAGTTGGCCGAATAGGGCCTTAGGCCTTAGTAGTTATTTAGCAATTAATTAGTGTTTAAGTAAGAGCATGGGCCGGCCCATCTTGTCCCAAGACCATGGGCCGACTTTTCCCTTTCCTAGTCCCTTTAGGGTTTCAGTCACTTTAGCCTATAAATAGGCTTGCTTTGTAAGGTTTTAGGGAGACATTTTATGAATTAAAAATTGAGAGTTTTCTCTTGGCTTCTTTGAAGCGACTTTGAATACCTTAGAGTTGGTCTCGAGGGTTCAAACCGGCTTATCAATTCAAGACCATGTTGAATTGTGGCGCCTTCTACCCTTCTAATCAATCTCGAGTTGTCCTTGATTGGTTTAGAATCCACCAATTTTGTCCACAGCCTGATCAAGATAGATCCTTCCGCTGCCTGTGCAATTCGTTTCTTCAAGAGCGGGAGCTTGGGGATTCGGGTTCGCATCAATTTGGGAAGCAAACAAAAATTTCCTTTAAACCAAAGAAGTGTGTATCAACTTCTAAACCTTTGGAACTCTTGCATCTTGATTTATTTGGTCCTACTCAGATTACTAGCTTGGGAGGTAAGAGATATTGTTTTGTGATTGTTGATGATTATTCTAGATATACTTGGGTGATATTCCTTGCTCATAAAGATGATGCCTTCAAGAATTTTACTTCATTGTTTGCTAAAGTGCAAAATCTGCTTGGTTTAAAAATTGTTAGGATTAGAAGTGATAATGGGACGGAATTCAAGTTTTGTGATTTTTCAGAATTTTGTGATCATAATGGCATAACACATGAGTTTTCTATTGCAAGGACTCCACAGCAAAATGGTGTTGTAGAAAGGAAAAATAGGACACTCCAAGAGGCTGTTAGAACTATGTTGAGTGAATGTAGTTTGCCAAAATATCTTTGGGCTGAAGCGGTAAACACCGCATGTTATGTGATGAATAGAGTCCTCTTGAGACCTATTTTGAATAAAACATCTTATGAACTGATTTTTGATAAGAAACCTACGGTTGGATATTTCAAAGTTTTTGGTTGTAAATGCTTTATTTTAAATTTAAAGGAGCATCTTGGTAAGTTTGAGAAAAAATCTGATGAAGGAATATTTTTGGGCTATTGTGAGAACAAAAGAGGATATAGAGTCTTTAATAGAAGAACTGTTGTGATAGAAGAAGCTATACACATAACATTTGATGAAACTAATGATGATAATTCCAAAAGTTCGTATGAGGATGATGATGTAGGTGTTCGTGAAGGAATGAAAAAGATAACAATTGAAGATGAAGGAAACTCTAATCCGGAAGCAAAGGAAATAGAGGATGAAGCTCATGAAGATCAAGAAAAGGAAGATAAAGACAATAATGATGATTCATTCAAA
Source organism: Coffea arabica (assembly GCF_036785885.1). Taxonomy (NCBI): domain Eukaryota; kingdom Viridiplantae; phylum Streptophyta; class Magnoliopsida; order Gentianales; family Rubiaceae; genus Coffea; species Coffea arabica. The sequence continues at coordinate 27,982,771 of NC_092321.1, forward strand.
GACCTTCCCAAAGCTTGAAATTTTAGCCAAAATCATCCAAGAGAGCTTATAATTGGTGATCCATCCGAGAAGGTAAAGACTCGTTCCTCATCTAAGAATTTGATAGATAACTTTGCTTTAGTCTCTCTTTTTGAACCTAAAAGTATCAATGATGCCTTAAAGGATGAAAACTGGATTTTGCCAATGCAAGAGGAACTCAATCAATTTGAAAGAAATGAGGTTTGGACACTAGTTGATAGACCTCAAAATCACCCTATCATTGGCACTAAGTGGGTATTTAGAAATAAGCTGGATGATAAAGGTGTAGTTGTAAGAAATAAAGCCAGATTAGTTGCAAAAGGGTATGCTCAAGAAGAAGGTATTGATTTTGATGAAACATTTGCTCCCGTAGCTAGATTAGAATCAATTAGAATGCTCCTTGCTTTTCCTTGCTTCAAAGGTTTCAAACTGTTTCAAATGGATGTTAAAAGTGCCTTCTTAAACGGTTTTATTGATCAACAAGTATCCCTCAACTTTTGTGTTTTGGCTAAAAGCTAGTTCAGTACGTATCAAGTTGAAAAGATACGATCAGTTTGGTGAAACGTTGCAAATGTCCACTGGTCCAAACCTATGGTAGTCAGGGGTATTTCCGTCTTTTCATAGGCTACGTTGCTCCGATTGAGCTGAAGTTTTACAGGCAACTATAAAACGTCATTCCTTACAACTTTCATGTTTTGAACTAAGGCTAATTCGATCTCTAACATATTCAAACAGAAACGGGCAGAACTGAACCATAAGAAGTCTCAATTCTGGAATTTTCTCAAACCACCATAGAAATCACCAAATCCTCCACACAAACCCACAAAAGTGATATATAAACCATCATTAACCCTTATTAGCATCTTACAATATTAAAATCAACATTTCTACTCAATTGCTATAAGCTTTTACAAGAGTTCAAGGCTGCTTTACCTTCCAAAGGTGGGTTCACAAGGTTGCACTTCAAGAACCAAGTTCCTTAGCTTTCTTTTGCTCTAACTCCCAAGCTTGTTGGATGGGTTGCACAAAACCAGAATTTTTCTCTTGTTTTTCCTCTTGTTTCTCTCGGTTTTTCCTTTCTTCTTTTCTCCCAAGTGTTGGCCGAAACTTAACTTGTTTCTTTGGCTTTGGTCTTGCTAAGAAGATGAATACTAAGTCCCTTGGTCAAAGTCCACTACCTTTTTGATTAGCCAATCACAATTAAGCTTAGGAATATCATGGAACCTTTAGGAAGTCTAGCAACTTGTAATTAACCAAAAGTCACACTATGGCCCAATTAAATTCACAATCCTACCAATTTACTCCACAATTTACATACTTGACATATTCCAAAAACCTAATTACACCTCAATTACTCCACTAATCACTCAATCACTATAATTGCCTATAATAAAATATGTATTGTCATACATAAACTCAATTACATAAAAACCTTTTAGTCACAAGTAAAACTAGGGTTTTGATTTAAATTTAAATTGTCCAATTAAAAAAAAATGTGTTAAAACAAGACAAAGGAAAGAAATTGAAATTTTAAAAGAACGAGGGAAAAACATTGTCCTAAAAGTCGGGGTATCATAATCTACTCTCCTTAAAAGAATGTCGTCCTCGACATTCCAACTTGTACGAATCATGTGACAGCCCCACCTCCCCCTAAGGCGAACCAGAGGGTTCGGCGGGCCGCCTGCCCAGCTCTCGCCGGGACTCAGTCGTTCACTACATTCCTCAAACAGATTACAAGATAAAACTCAAATATTACAATATAAATCTCCAATATACATCAAATTCTCCAAAAATTACATTTCATAAGCGATGCGGAAACAATTCCCAACTATACATAAAATGATTCCAAATCCAAACTGTACAAGATATAGGCCATCCAGACACATGAATAAGCACAACAAGTCCTTCCTTCGCTTTGAACCCTGTGGAGGGGAATAAAATATTTTTGGGGTGAGCTAGAAGCTCAGCGAGTAACCAGTAAAATCAGTAATCAAATCGGTTTAACAATAGTTCATTTCAATGATGTCATAAATCAAATGATAAGTCCAGAAACAATTACAACATTTACAAAACATTAAATATGGAGTATCAATAATTCAAGAAACATGTACAATGGAAAGCGATAGTAACATTCATGAAAAGGATACGTTCGTTCTCCTGCCATTTCCTTATTTTTTTTTCATTTGAAATTGCATTTTTTTCATTCAACCTTTCCCGAACATCGTCCAAGCTCCACCAACCTCCACCAACCTACAAAGGTAATACTCGAGTATACCAAACGTTCATCCAGGTCCCTAATCGCCCGACCGAGTCCGCTTCTGGCTCGAGACGACCGGTAACAAGGGGCAATGGCCAGTTCAGCCCAAAAGGCTTACATTCATGCGCAAGTAGCATTTAATCATTAAGCATGAAAATTTCACATTTATTTAGGTCGAGTGCGATAAAGTACACACTCACCCAGAAAACTCGTTTTAACAATCATTGAAAGCACTTAACACATTATCAATCCATAATAACAAGCCAATAAGTCAAGGAAATATATCAAACAAGGAACACTCTCATATAAGCACGCATGATATGCAAGAAAACAGTTCAAAAATAACTTTGGAAACAGTTCAAAAGTAACTTTGGAAACAGTTCAAAAGTAAATAATGCAGGAAACGGTTCATAAATAACTTTAGAAATAGTTTGAGGTCACTCACCTTCACGGCTCAGAAATCATCCATCATATAACATTGCCTTGCTCAAATCCAAGTCTTAGATCACAAACTCAATGCAAACAAATCCCTTCAAAGTTCGGACAGCACTTCCCCTGAATTTGCTAACTTTTCCAGCCATCATGGCTTCATTATTTCCTCATTCCAACCCAAAGGTACACACACAACAACAAGTTCATCCAATAGCCATTCAGCAAGCTCCAAGTAGTACTAGTACAAGTCAAGCTAGGGAAAAGTCCGGAAATGAAAGTTAAGCTCAAAACCAGAAAAACAGTTTTGACGTCATTTTGCGGTAATGGTACCAAAGGCGCTACGATTGTCGGATGAAGGTGAAAGACCCACCGTTTCGAAGCTAAGAGATAGGGCTACAATATTTCAGAAGGTCACTCAACCCAGTTTCGAGTGTAACCAGGTCAAAAATGCAAGATACCATACCAGAATCACAAAAACAGATTCACAGAACGCATTCTAGCGGAAACATCACAAATCAGGTTATCCAAGTCAAAATCCAGAAATTCCCAAACCAGCTGAAAGATAAGAAACAGGGATCAATTTCATCAGAAGACCTCAACAACCAATTCCCAAGCAATTCCAGCCACAACAACCAATTACAGGCGCAATTCTTACATTCGGGTAAAACCAGAACAGCAATAGTAATTTCGACTTTTCACAAGCTATGCTGCTCCGATTGACCTGAAATTTTGTAGGCAACTCCAAAATGTCATTCCCTACAACTTTCATGTTTTAAGCCAAGGCCAATTCGGCCTCTAACTAGGAGCTATAAATTCGGGCAGAATGTTCCTTCACAAAACCTAATTTTCTGAAATTTCTTCCAAAACAGAAATTGATTGCAATTGACCACTTTTTCCACCTCATAGAGTCCTTAAACATCATTTCCAATCATCATATATAGCCACACAATCATGTTCATATTAAAACAGAAAAGTCCCCAAAAATTATAAAACTTCACCACTTCAACCACAAATCAAGAAATAATCCATAAACTTGCATCTCATACTACCACTAATCATGATTTAAGCATCAATTAAGGAAGGAGGGTGGTTCTTCACAACTCACCTTAGCAACACAAGAAAGAGAGCAACTAGTCACCTTAGCTTTCCAAACAACTTCACAACCAAGCTCAACTCCACCAAACTAAGAGGTTTTATGGAGTAATTGGAAGATTAATCGGTTTAATTGAAAGATTGGGCAAGATTGGAGACTAGAAAATTGAGAGCTTTTCTTCCCTTTTTTGAGCAAAGAATTCGGCCAAGAAGCTTGCAAAATGAAGAGATTTTTGGCCAATTTTAATTAAATGGTAAAGTTATGAATAGTAGTCAAACTCAAGACTAAATCTTATGGTGACACTTGTCAGCTTTAGGTTTAAAGCTTATCTTTTTGTCTCTCCAATACAAATATCTTAACACTTTGTAAAATAATATCACTTAATACAAAATTCCAACAAGTTGTCAAAAATATAATGCATTTACTGCACTTGCGGGTCCCACGTTCAAAATACGCTCTTAATTTCTTAAAAACTAACCGATACTAGAAAAATCATTTTAAAACTATCTTTGCTCATAAACTTTATCTGGGGAATTTTTCTAATAAAGAAAATGTAGAAAAGGCGGGCGATTAAAAAAAATAAACCCTAGAAATTAGAAAATTTCCGGGTTCTCACTCTCATTCTTTTTGGGGCGTCACAAATCAATTCAAGAGATCCCACAAAAGTCAAACAAGCATTTCCAAGCAAGCCTAATCCCACTTGTCTGATTTTCATTCTTACAAGAAATCACGGATATTTCATCAGACCCACAGTCCGGCATCCTAAACTTGAAGCCTAGGATACACAACAGAGATCAGAAACCTAAGCTCTGATACCAACTGTGACAGCCCCGCCTTACCCTACGGCGAACCAAAGGGTTCGGCGGACCGCCTGCCCAACTCTCGCCGGGACTCAGTCACTCACTACAGTCCTCAATTCAATTACAATATAAATCTCAAATGTTCCTCAAATTTACATATCATAAGCGAAGCGAAAACTACTTCTAAAGCGTGGAACGTACACATACATCCACTTCAATTCCAAACAGTTACACTAGCCCAACTATTACACAGAATGAATCCAAATCTAACCTATACAAGATATATGTCATCTAGTCACACGAACAACGTGATACAAGCGCTTTCTTTGCCTCGAGCCCTGTGGAGGGGACATAAATTTTTTTTTTTTTTTGGGTGAGCTTGAAGCTCAGCGAGTAACCAGTAAAATCAGTAATCAAATAAATTTCACAATAGTTCATTTCAATGATGTCATGAATCAGTAATCAAATATACGTTTATTGCTCTTGTGAGCCAGTGAAATCATTGTACCTAAACATCCAACCCTCAAATTGATCCAGTAACAGTGAAACAGTGATAAGGAGCCATTTGCTCCAAGTAAACAGTGATGGAGACGTTGGTGTTCAGCACAAGACTTCCCAATAACTCATTGAAGCCAAATCATGTCATGAACTCACATGCAAACACACATGATATGCAATCGAGTAAATAATGCAAGAAACAATTCATAAGTAGCTTTGGAAATATTTTGGGGTCACTCACCAACCACGGCTCTTAATCCTCATCCATCATAGCCAGTTTTTTCCTCGATCAAGTCCAAGCTCTTCATTCTACCAAGAATTAACCCAAACTCACAGCGATTAAACGTTCTCAAAGATTGGACAGCACTTCCCCTTAAATTCCTTATTTTCCATCCTACAAGACATTACAAATCACATCCCAACTCAATCACAATAAAGCCCCAAAGTCATACATGAAATCATTTCATTTCAGTAGCCGTTCAATAGGCTCAAAGTCATATCATCACCAAATCAAGCTAGAAAATCGCTGGAAATTCAATTTAAGTTATAAAACAAAAGACAGATTTGCCGTCGCTTAGCGTAACGGGCACAACCAAAGCTAAGCTTATCAGATTGGGGTTAAATTTATACTATTTCGAAGCTAAGACAGAGTGATACAACTTTGATGAAGACTACTCAGTCCAGTTTGTAGTGTATCTAGGTCAAAATCTCAAATAACAGAACCAGAATCTCACATTCGGGCTTGTTAACCGCCTTATGCGTAAACGACAATAACTCAGGCTACCGAAGTCCAAACGAGGTGATGGCAGGGGCATTGGAAAGCTAAGACATAGCACTACAACTTTTGTGTTTTGGCTAAAAGCTAGTACAGTACGTATCAAGGTGAAAAGATACGATCAGTTTGGTGAAATATTGCAAATGTCCACTGGTCCAAACCTATGGTAGTCAGGCGTATTTCAGTCTTTTCACAGGCTACGTTGCTCCAATTGAGTTGAAACTTTGTAGGCAACTATAAAATGTCATTCCCTACAACATTCATGTTTTGAGCTAAGGCTAATTCGGTCTCTAACATATTCAAACAGAAACGGGCAGAACTGAACCATAAGAAGTCTCAATTCTGGAATTTTCTCAAACCACCATAGAAATCACCAAATCCTCCACACAAACCCACAAAAGTGATACATAAACCATCATTAACCCTTACTAGCATCTTACAATATCAAAATCAACATTTCTACTCAATTGCTATAAGCTTTTACAAGAGTTCAAGGCTGCTTTACCTTCCAAAGGTGGGTTCACAAGGTTGCACTTCAAGAATCAAGTTCCTTAGCTTTCTTTTGCTCTAACTCCCAAGCTTGTTGGATGGGTTGCACAAAACCAGAATTTTTCTCTTATTTTTCCTCTTGTTTCACTCGATTTTTCCTTTCTTCTTTTCTCCCAAGAGTTGGCCGAAACTTAACTTGTTTCTTTGGCTTTGGTCTTGCTAAGAAGATGAATACTAAGTCCCTTGGTCAATGTCCACTACCTTTTTGATTAGCCAATCACAATTAAGCTTAGGAATATCATGGAACCTTTAGGAAGTCTAGCAACTTGTAATTAACCAAAAGTCACACTATGGCCCAATTAAATTCACAATCCTACCAATTTACTCCACAATTTACATACTTGATATATTCCAAAAACCTAATTACACCTCAATTACTCCACTAATCACTCAATCACTATAATTACCTATACTAAAATATGTATTGTCATACATATACTCAATTACATAATAACCTTTTAGTCACAAGTAAAACTAGGGTTTTCATTTAAATTTAAAGTGTCCAATTAAAAAAAACAATGTGTTAAAACAAGACAAAGGAAAGAAATCGAAATTTTAAAAGAACGAGGGAAAAACATTGTCCTAAAAGTCGGGGTATCACAATCTACTCTCCTTAAGAGAATGTTGTCCTCGACATTCCAACTTGTACGAATCAAGTCAAGAGATCCCACAAAAGTCAAACAAGCATTTCCAAGCAAGCCTAATCCCACTTGTCTGATTTTCACTTTACAAGAAATCACGGATATTTCATCAGACCCACAGTCCGGCATTCTAAACTTGAACCCTAGGATACACTACACAGATCAGAAATCTAAGCTCTGATACCAACTGTGACAGCCCCACCTTACCCTACGGCGAACCAAAGGGTTCCGCGGACCGCTTGCCCAACTCTCGCCGGGACTCAGTCGCTCACTACAGTTCTCAATTCAATTACAATATAAATCTCAAATGTTCCTCAAATTTACATATCATAGGCGAAGCGAAAACTACTTCTAAAGCGTGGAACGTACACATACATCCACTTCAATTCCAAACAGTTACACTAGCCCAACTATTACACAGAATGAATCCAAATCTAACCTATACAAGATATATGTCATCCAGTCACACGAACAACGTGATAGAAGCACTTTCTTTGCCTCGAGCCCTGTGGAGGGGACATAAATTTTTTTTTTTTTGGGTGAGCTTGAAGCTCAGCGAGTAACCAGTAAAATCAGTAATCAAATAAATTTCACAATAGTTCATTTCAATGATGTCATGAATCAGTAATCAAATATACGTTTATTGCTCTTGTGAGCCAGTGAAATCATTGTACCTAAACATCCAACCCTCAAATTGATCCAGTAACAGTGAAACAGTGATAGGGAGCCATTTGCTCCAAGTAAACAGTGATGGAGACGTTGGTGTTCAGCACAAGACTTCCCAATAACTCATTGAAGCCAAATCATGTCATGAACTCACATGCAAACACACATGATATGCAATCGAGTAAATAATGCAAGAAACAATTCATAAATAGCTTTGGAAATATTTTGGGGTCACTCACCAACCACGGCTCTTAATCCTCATCCATCATAGCCAGTTTTTTCGTCGATCAAGTCCAAGCTCTTCATTCTACCAAGAATTAACCCAAACTCACAGCGATTAAACGTTCTCAAAGATTGGACAGCACTTCCCCTTAAATTCATTATTTTCCATCCTACAATAACTCAGGCTACCGAAGTCCAAACGAGGTGATGGCAGGGGCATTGGAAAGCTAAGACATAGCACTACAACTTTTGTGTTTTGGCTAAAAGCTAGTACAGTACGTATCAAGGTGAAAAGATACGATCAATTTGGTGAAATATTGCAAATGTCCACTGGTCCAAACCTATGGTAGTCAGGCGTATTTCAGTCTTTTCATAGGCTACGTTGCTCCAATTGAGTTGAAGCTTTGCAGGCAACTATAAAACGTCATTCCCTACAACTTTCATTTTTTGAGCTAAGGCTAATTCGGTCTCTTACATATTCAAACAGAAACGGGCAGAACTGAACCATAAGAAGTCTCAATTCTGGAATTTTCTCAAACCACCATAGAAATCACCAAATTCTCCACACAAACCCACAAAAGTGATATATAAACCATCATTAACCCTTACTAGCATCTTACAATATCAGAATCAACATTTCTACTCAATTGCTATAAGCTTTTACAAGAGTTCAAGGCTGTTTTACCTTCCAAAGGTGGGTTCACAAGGTTGCACTTCAAGAATCAAGTTCCTTAGCTTTCTTTTGCTCTAACTCCCAAGCTTGTTGGATGGGTTGCACAAAACCAGAATTTTTCTATTATTTTTCCTCTTGTTTCTCTCGATTTTTCCTTTCTTCTTTTCTCCCAAGAGTTGGCCGAAACTTAACTTGTTTCTTTGGCTTTGGTCTTGCTAAGAAGATGAATACTAAGTCCCTTGGTCAATGTCCACTACCTTTTTGATTAGCCAATCACAATTAAGCTTAGGAATATCATGGAACCTTTAGGAAGTCTAGCAACCTGTAATTAACCAAAAGTCACACTATGGCCCAATTAAATTCACAATCCTACCAATTTACTCCACAATTTACATACTTGATATATTCCAAAAACATAATTACACCTCAATTACTCCACTAATCACTCAATCACTATAATTACCTATACTAAAATATGTATTGTCATACATAAACTCAATTACATAATAACCTTTTAGTCACAAGTAACACTAGGGTTTTCATTTAAATTTAAAGTGTCCAATTAAAAAAAAACAATGTGTTAAAACAAGACAAAGGAAAGAAATCGAAATTTTAAAAGAACGAGGGAAAAACATTGTCCTAAAAGTCGGGGTATCACAATCTACTCTCCTTAAAAGAATGTTGTCCTCAACATTCCAACTTGTACGAATCAAGTCAAAAGATCCCGCAAAAGTCAAACAAGCATTTCCAAGCAAGCCTAATCCCACAGGTCTGATTTTCACTTTACAAGAAATCACGGATATTTCATCAGACCCACAGTCCGGCATTCTAAACTTGAACCCTAGGATACACTACACAGATCAGAAACCTAAGCTCTGATACCAACTGTGACAGCCCCACCTTACCCTACGGCGAACCAAAGGGTTCCGCGGACCGCTTGCCCAACTCTCGCCGGGACTCAGTCACTCACTACAGTCCTCAATTCAATTACAATATAAATATCAAATGTTCCTCAAATTTACATATCATAAGCGAAGCGAAAACTACTTCTAAAGCGTGGAACGTACACATACATCCACTTCAATTCCAAACAGTTGCACTAGCCCAACTATTACACAGAATGAATCCAAATCTAACCTATACAAGATATATGTCATCCAGTCACACGAACAACGTGATACAAGCGCTTTCTTTGCCTCGAGCCCTGTGGAGGGGACATAAAATATATATTTTTTTTGGGTGAGCTTGAAGCTCAGCGAGTAACCAGTAAAATCAGTAATCAAATAAGTTTCACAATAGTTCATTTCAATGATGTCATGAATCAGTAATCAAATATACGTTTATTGCTCTTGTGAGCCAGTGAAATCATTGTACCTAAACATCCAACCCTCAAATTGATCCAGTAACAGTGAAACAGTGATAGGGAGCCATTTGCTCCAAGTAAACAATGATGGAGACGTTGGTGTTCGGCACAAGACTTCCCCAGAACTCATTGAAGCCAAATCATGTCATGAACTCACATGCAAACACACATGATATGCAATCGAATAAATAATGCAAGAAACAATTCACAAGTAGCTTTGGAAATATTTTGGGGTCACTCACCAACCACGGCTCTTAATCCTCATCCATCATAGCCAGTTTTTTCCTCGATCAAGTCCAAGCTCTTCATTCTACCAAGAATTAACCCAAACTCACAGCGATTAAACGTTCTTAAAGATTGGACAACACTTCCCCTTAAATTCCTTATTTTCCATCCTACAAGACATTACAAATCACATCTCAACTCAATCACAATAAAGCCCCAAAGTCATACACAAAATCATCTCATTTCAATAGCCGTTCAATAGGCTCAAAGTCATATCATCACCAAATCAAGCTAGAAAATCGCCGGAAATGCAATTTAAGTTATAAAACAAAAGACAGATTTGCCGTCGCTTAGCGTAACGGGCACAACCAAAGCTAACCTTATCAGATTGGGGTCAAATTTCTACTGTTTCGAAGCTAAGACAGAGTGATACAACTTTGATGAAGACTGCTCAGTCCAGTTTGTAGTGTATCTAGGTCAAAATCTCAGATAACAGAACCAGAATCTCACATTCGGGCTTGTTAACCGCCTTATACGTAAATGACAATAACTCAGGCTACCGAAGTCCAAACGAGGTGATGGTAGGGGCGTTGGAAAGCTAAGACATAGCACTACAACTTTTGTGTTTTGGCTAAAAGATAGTTCAGTACGTATCAAGTGGAAAAGATATGATCAGTTTGGTGAAACGTTGCAAATGTCCACTGGTCCAAACCTATGGTAGTCAGGGGTATTTCAGTCTTTTCATTGGCTACGTTACTCCGATTGAGTTGAAATTTTACAGGAAACTATAAAACGTCATTCCCTACAACTTTCATGTTTTGAGCTGAGGCTAATTCGGTCTTTAACATACTCAAACAGAAACGGACAGAACTAAACCATAAGAAGTCTCAATTCTGGAATTTTCTCAAACCACCATAGAAATCACCAAATCCTCCACACAAACCCACAAAAGTGATATATAAACCATCATTAACCCTTACTAGCATCTTACAATATCAAAATCAACATTTCTACTCAATTGCTATAAGTTTTTACAAGAGTTCAAGGCTGCTTTACCTTCCAAAGGTGGGTTCACAAGGTTGCACTTCAAGAACCAAGCTCCTTAGCTTTCTTTTGCTCTAACTCCCAAGCTTGTTGGATGGGTTGTACAAAACCAGAATTTTTCTCTTGTTTTTCCTCTTGTTTCTCTCGGTTTTTCCTTTCTTCTTTTCTCCCAAGTGTTGGCCGAAACTTAACTTGTTTCTTTGGCTTTGGTCTTGCTAAGAAGATGAATACTAAGTCCCTTGGTCAATGTCCACTACCTTTTTGATTAGCCAATCACAATTAAGCTTAGGAATATCATGGAACCTTTAGGAAGTCTAGCAACTTGTAAGTAACCAAAAGTCACACTATGGCCCAATTAAATTCACAATCCTACCATTTTACTCCACAATTTACATACTTGATATATTCCAAAAACCTAATTACACCTCAATTACTCCACTAATCACTCAATCACTATAATTACCTATACTAAAATATGTATTGTAATACATAAACTCAATTACATAATAACCTTTTAGTCACAAGTAAAACTAGGGTTTTCATTTAAATTTAAAGTGTCCAATTAAAAAAAATAATATGTTAAAACAAGACAAAGGAAAGAAATCAAAATTTTAAAAGAACGAGAGAAAAACATTGTCCTAAAAGTCGGGGTATCACAATCAACTCTCCTTAAAAGAATGTCGTCCTCGACATTCCAACTTGTACGAATCAAGTCAAGAGATCCCGCAAAAGTCAAACAAGCATTTCCAAGCAAGCCTAATCCCACTTGTCTGATTTTCACTTTACAGGAAATCACGGATATTTCATCAGACCCACAGTCCGGCATTCTAAACTTGAAGCCTAGGATACACTACAGAGATCAGAAACCTAAGCTCTGATACCAACTGTGACAGCCCCACCTTACCTTACGGCGAACCAAAGGGTTCCGCGGACGGCCTGCCCAGCTCTCGCCGGGACTCAGTCACTCACTACAGTCCTCAATTCAATTACAATATAAATCTGAAATGTTCCTCAAATTTACATATCATAAGCGAAGCGAAAACTACTTCTAAAGCGTGGAACGTACACATACATCCACTTCAATTCCAAACAGTTACACTAGCCCAACTATTACACAGAATGAATCCAAATCTAACCTATACAAGATATATGTCATCCAGTCACACGAACAACATGATACAAGCGCTTCCTTTGCCTCGAGCCCTGTGGAGGGGACATAAAATATTTTTTTTTTTGGGTGAGCTAGAAGCTCAGCGAGTAACCAGTAAAATCAGTAATCAAATAAGTTTCACAATAGTTCATTTCAATGATGTCATGAATCAGTAATCAAATATACGTTTATTGCTCTTGTGAGCCAGTGAAATCATTGTACCTAAACATCCAACCCTCAAATAGATCCAGTAACAGTGAAACAGTGATAGGGAGCCATTTGCTCCAAGTAAACAGTGATGGAGACGATGGTGTTCAGCACAAGACTTCCCAAGAACTCATTGAAGCCAAATCATGTCATGAACTCACATGCAAACACACATGATATGCAATCGAGTAAATAATGCAAGAAACAATTCATAAGTAGCTTTGGAAATATTTAGGTGTCACTCACCAACGACGGCTCTTAATCCTCATCCATCATAGCCATTTTTTTCCTCGATCAAGTTCAAGCTCTTCATTCTACCAAGAATTAACCCAAACTCACAGCGATTAAACGTTCTCAAAGATTGGACAGCACTTACCCTTAAATTCCTTATTTTCCATCCTGCAAGACAATACAAATCACATCTCAACTCAATCACAATAAAGCCCCAAAGTCATACACAAAATCATCTCATTTCAATTGCCGTTCAATAGGCTCAAAGTCATATCATCACCAAATCAAGCTAGAAAATCGCCGGAAATGCAATTTAAGTTATAAAACAAAAGACAGATTTGCCGTCGCTTAGCGTAACGGGCACAACCAAAGCTAACCTTATCAGATTGGGGTCAAATTTATACTGTTTCGAAGCTAAGACAGAGTGATACAACTTTGATTAAGACTGCTCAGTCCAGTTTGATGTGTATCTAGGTCAAAATCTCAGATAACAGAACCAGAATCTCACATTCGGGCTTGTTAACCGCCTTATGCGTAAATGACAATAACTCAGGCTACCGAAGTCCAAACGAGGTGATGGCAGGGGCGCTGGAAATTTAAGACATAGTACTACAACTTTTGTGTTTTGGCTAAAATCTAGTTCAGTACGTATCAAGGTGAAAAGATACGATCAGTTTGGTGAAACGTTGCAAATGTCCACTGGTCCAAACCTATGGTAGTCAGGGGTATTTCTGTCTTTTCATTGGCTACGTTGCTTCGATTGAGCTGAAGTTTAACAGAAAACTATAAAATGTCATTCCCTACAACTTTCATGTTTTTGAGCTAAGGCTAATTCGGTCTCTAACATACTCAAACAGAAACGGGCAGAATTGAACCATAAGAAGTCTCAATTCTGAAATTTTCTCAAACCACCATAGAAATCACCAAATCCTCCACACAAACCCACAAAAGTGATATATAAACCATCATTAACCCTTAATAGCATCTTACAATATCAAAATCAACATTTCTACTCAATTGCTATAAGTTTTTACAAGAGGTCAAGGCTGCTTTACCTTCCAAAGGTGGGTTCACAAGGTTGCACTTCAAGAACCAAGTTCCTTAGCTTTCTTTTGCTCTAACTCCCAAGCTTGTTGGATGGGTTGTACAAAACCAGAATTTTTCTCTTGTTTTTCCTCTTGTTTCTCTCGGTTTTTCCTTTCTTCTTTTCTCCCAAGTGTTGGCCGAAACTTAACTTGTTTCTTTGGCTTTGGTCTTGCTAAGAAGATGAATACTAAGTCCCTTGGTCAATGTCCACTACCTTTTTGATTAGCCAATCACAATTAAGCTTAGGACTATCATGGAACCTTTAGGAAGTCTAGCAACTTGTAAGTAACCAAAAGTCACACTATGGCCCAATTAAATTCACAATCCTACCAATTTACTCCACAATTTACATACTTGATATATTCCAAAAACCTAATTACACCTCAATTACTCCACTAATCACTCAATCACTATAATTACCTATACTAAAATATGTATTGTCATACATATACTCAATTACATAATAACCTTTTAGTCACAAGTAAAACTAGGGTTTTCATTTAAATTTAAAGTGTCCAATTAAAAAAAACAATGTGTCAAAACAAGACAAAGGAAAGAAATCGAAATTTTAAAAGAACGAGGGAAAAACATTGTCCTAAAAGTCGGGGTATCACAATCTACTCTGCTTAAAAGAATGTTGTCCTCGACATTCCAACTTGTACGAATCAAGTCAAGAGATCCCGCAAAAGTCAAACAAGCATTTCCAAGCAAGCCTAATCCCACAGGTCTGATTTTCACTTTACAAGAAATCACGGATATTTCATCAGACCCACAGTCCGGCATTCTAAACTTGAACCCTAGGATACACTACACAGATCAGAAACCTAAGCTCTTATACCAACTGTGACAGCCCCACCTTACCCTACGGCGAACCAAAGGGTTCCGCGGACCGCTTGCCCAACTCTCGCCGGGACTCAGTCACTCACTACAGTCCTCAATTCAATTACAATATAAATCTCAAATGTTCCTCAAATTTACATATAATAAGCGAAGCGAAAACTACTTCTAAAGCGTGGAACGTACACATACATCCACTTCAATTCCAAACAGTTACACTAGCCCAACTATTACACAGAATGAATCCAAATCTAACCTATACAAGATATATGTCATCCAGTCACACGAACAACATGATACAAGCGCTTTCTTTGCCTCGAGCCCTGTGGAGGGGACATAAAATATTTTTTTTTTGGGTGAGCTAGAAGCTCAGCGAGTAACCAGTAAAATCAGTAATCAAATAAGTATCACAATAGTTCATTTCAATGATGTCATGAATCAGTAATTAAATATACGTTTATTGCTCTTGCGAGCCAGTGAAATCATTGTACCTAAACATCCAACCCTCAAATTGATCCAGTAACAGTGAAACAGTGATAGGGAGCCATTTGCTCCAAGTAAACAGTGATGGAGACGATGGTGTTCAGCACAAGACTTCCCAATAACTCATTGAAGCCAAATCATGTCATGAACTCACATGCAAACACACATGATATGCAATCGAGTAAATAATGCAAGAAACAATTCATAAGTAGCTTTGGAAATATTTTGGTGTCACTCACCAACCACGGCTCTTAATCCTCATCCATCATAGCCAGTTTTTTCCTCGATCAAGTCCAAGCTCTTCATTCTACCAAGAATTAACCAAACTCACAGCGATTAAACGTTCTCAAAGATTGGACAGCACTTACCCTTAAATTCCTTATTTGCCATCCTACAAGACATTACAAATCACATCTCAACTCAATCACAATAAAGCCCCAAAGTTATACACAAAATCATCTCATTTCAATAGCCGTTCAATAGGCTCAAAGTCATATCATCACCAAATCAAGCTAGAAAATGGCCGGAAATGCAATTTAAGTTATAAAACAAAAGACAGATTTGCCGTCGCTTAGCGTAACGGGCACAACCAAAGCTAAGCTTATCAGATTGGGGTTAAATTTATACTGTTTTGAAGCTAAGACAGAGTGATACAACTTTGATGAAGACTGCTCAGTCCAGTTTGTAGTGTATCTAGGTCAAAATCTCAGATAACAGAACCAGAATCTCACATTCGGGCTTGTTAACCGCCTTATCCGTAAATGACAATAACTCAGGCTACCGAAGTCCAAACGAGGTGATGGTAGGGGCGTTGGAAATCTAAGACATAGCACTAAAACTTTTGAGTTTTGGCTAAAAGCTAGTTCAGTACGTATCAAGTGGAAAAGATATGATCAGTTTGGTGAAACGTTGCAAATGTCCACTGGTCCAAACCTATGGTAGTCAGGGGTATTTCAGTGTTTTAATTGGCTACGTTACTCCGATTGAGTTGAAATTTTACAGGAAACTATAAAACGTCATTCCCTACAACTTTCATGTTTTGAGCTGAGGCTAATTCGGTCTTTAACATACTCAAACAGAAACGGGCAGAACTAAACCATAAGAAGTCTCAATTCTGGAATTTTCTCAAACCACCATAGAAATCACCAAATCCTCCACACAAACCCACAAAAGTGATATATAAACCATCATTAACCCTTACTAGCATCTTACAATATCAAAATCAACATTTCTACTCAATTGCTATAAGTTTTTACAAGAGTTCAAGGCTGCTTTACCTTCCAAAGGTGGGTTCACAAGGTTGCACTTCAAGAACCAAGCTCCTTAGCTTTCTTTTGCTCTAACTCCCAAGCTTGTTGGATGGGTTGTACAAAACCAGAATTTTTCTCTTGTTTTTCCTCTTGTTTCTCTCGGTTTTTCCTTTCTTCTTTTCTCCCAAGTGTTGGCCGAAACTTAACTTGTTTCTTTGGCTTTGGTCTTGCTAAGAAGATGAATACTAAGTCCCTTGGTCAATGTCCACTACCTTTTTGATTAGCCAATCACAATTAAGCTTAGGAATATCATGGAACCTTTAGGAAGTCAAGCAACTTGTAAGTAACCAAAAGTCACACTATGGCCCAATTAAATTCACAATCCTACCATTTTACTCCACAATTTACATACTTGATATATTCCAAAAACCTAATTACACCTCAATTACTCCACTAATCACTCAATCACTATAATTACCTATACTAAAATATGTATTGTCATACATAAACTCAATTACATAATAACCTTTTAGTCACAAGTAAAACTAGGGTTTTCATTTAAATTTAAAGTGTCCAATTAAAAAAAATAATATGTTAAAACAAGACAAAGGAAAGAAATCAAAATTTTAAAAGAACGAGAGAAAAACATTGTCCTAAAAGTCGGGGTATCACAATCAACTCTCCTTAAAAGAATGTCATCCTCGACATTCCAACTTGTACGAATCAAGTCAAGAGATCCCGCAAAAGTCAAACAAGCATTTCCAAGCAAGCCTAATCCCACTTGTCTGATTTTCACTTTACAAGAAATCACGGATATTTCATCAGACCCACAGTCCGGCATTCTAAACTTGAAGCCTAGGATACACTACAGAGATCAGAAACCTAAGCTCTGATACCAACTGTGACAGCCCCACCTTACCCTACGGCGAACCAAAGGGTTCCGCGGACGGCCTGCCCAGCTCTCGCCGGGACTCAGTCACTCACTACAGTCCTCAATTCAATTACAATATAAATCTCAAATGTTCCTCAAATTTACATATCATAAGCGAAGCGAAAACTACTTCTAAAGCGTGGAACGTACACATACATCCACTTCAATTCCAAACAGTTACACTAGCCCAACTATTACACAGAATGAATCCAAATCTAACCTATACAAGATATATGTCATCCAGTCACACGAACAACTTGATACAAGCGCTTCCTTTGCCTCGAGCCCTGTGGAGGGGACATAAAATATATATTTTTTTGGGTGAGCTAGAAGCTCAGCGAGTAACCAGTAAAATCAGTAATCAAATAAGTTTCACAATAGTTCATTTCAATGATGTCATGAATCAGTAATCAAATATACGTTTATTGCTCTTGTGAGCCAGTGAAATCATTGTACCTAAACATCCAACCCTCAAATTGATCCAGTAACAGTGAAACAGTGATAGGGAGCCATTTGCTCCAAGTAAACAGTGATGGAGACGATGGTGTTCAACACAAGACTTCCCAATAACTCATTGAAGCCAAATCATGTCATGAACTCACATGCAAACACACATGATATGCAATCGAGTAAATAATGCAAGAAACAATTCATAAGTAGCTTTGGAAATATTTTGGTGTCACTCACCAACCACGGCTCTTAATCCTCATCCATCATAGCCAGTTTTTTCCTCGATCAAGTCCAAGCTCTTCATTCTACCAAGAATTAACCAAACTCACAGCGATTAAACGTTCTCAAAGATTGGACAGCACTTACCCTTAAATTCCTTATTTTCCATCCTACAAGACATTACAAATCACATCTCAACTCAATCACAATAAAGCCCCAAAGTCATACACAAAATCATCTCATTTCAATAGCTGTTCAATAGGCTCAAAGTCATATCATCACCAAATCAAGCTAGAAAATCGCCGGAAATGCAATTTAAGTTATAAAACAAAAGACAGATTTGCCGTCGCTTAGCGTAACGGGCACAACCAAAGCTAAGCTTATCATATTGGGGTTAAATTTATACTATTTCGAAGCTAAGACAGAGTGATACAACTTTGATGAAGACTACTCAGTCCAGTTTGTAGTGTATGTAGGTCAAAATCTCAAATAACAGAACCAGAATCTCACATTCGGGCTTGTTAACTGCCTTAGGCGTAAACGACAATAACTCAGGCTACCGAAGTCCAAACGAGGTAATGGCAGGGGCATTGGAAAGCTAAGACATAGCACTACAACTTTTGTGTTTTGGCTAAAAGATAGTACAGTACGTATCAAGGTGAAAAGATACGATCAGTTTGGTGAAATATTGAAAATGTCCACTGGTCCAAACCTATGGCAGTCAGGCGTATTTCAGTCTTTTCACAGGCTACGTTGTTCCAATTGAGTTGAAGCTTTGCAAGCAACTATAAAACGTCATTCCCTACAACTTTCATGTTTTGAGCTAAGGCTAATTCGGTCTCTTACATATTCAAACAGAAACGGGCAGAACTGAACCATAAGAAGTCTCAATTCTGGAATTTTCTCAAACCACCATAGAAATCACCAAATCCTCCACACAAACCCACAAAAGTGATATATAAACCATCATTAACCCTTACTAGCATCTTACAATATCAAAATCAACATTTCTACTCACTTGCTATAAGCTTTTACAAGAGTTCAAGGCTGCTTTACCTTCCAAAGGTGGGTTCACAAGGTTGCACTTCAAGAATCAAGTTCCTTAGCTTTCTTTTGCTCTAACTCCCAAGCTTGTTGGATGGGTTGCACAAAACCAGAATTTTTCTCGTATTTTTCCTCTTGTTTCTCTCTATTTTTCCTTTCTTCTTTTCTCCCAAGAGTTGGCCGAAACTTAACTTGTTTCTTTGGCTTTGGTCTTGCTAAGAAGATGAATACTAAGTCCCTTGGTCAATGTCCACTACCTTTTTGATTAGCCAATCACAATTAAGCTTAGTAATATCATGGAACCTTTAGGTAGTCTAGCAACCTGTAATTAACCAAAAGTCACACTATGGCCCAATTAAATTCACAATCCTACCAATTTACTCCACAATTTACATACTTGATATATTCCAAAAACCTAATTACACCTCAATTACTCCACTAATCACTCAATCACTATAATTACCTATACTAAAATATGTATTGTCATACATAAACTCAATTACATAATAACCTTTTAGTCACAAGTAAAACTAGGGTTTTCATTTAAATTTAAAGTGTCCAATTAAAAAAAACAATGTGTCAAAACAAGACAAAGGAAAGAAATCGAAATTTTAAAAGAACGAGGGAAAAACATTGTCCTAAAAGTCGGGGTATCACAATCTACTCTGCTTAAAAGAATGTTGTCCTCGACATTCCAACTTGTACGAATCAAGTCAAGAGATCCCGCAAAAGTCAAACAAGCATTTCCAAGCAAGCCTAATCCCACAGGTCTGATTTTCACTTTACAAGAAATCACGGATATTTCATCAGACCCACAGTCCGGCATTCTAAACTTGAACCCTAGGATACACTACACAGATCAGAAACCTAAGCTCTTATACCAACTGTGACAGCCCCACCTTACCCTACGGCGAACCAAAGGGTTCCGCGGACCGCTTGCCCAACTCTCGCCGGGACTCAGTCACTCACTACAGTCCTCAATTCAATTACAATATAAATCTCAAATGTTCCTCAAATTTACATATAATAAGCGAAGCGAAAACTACTTCTAAAGCGTGGAACGTACACATACATCCACTTCAATTCCAAACAGTTACACTAGCCCAACTATTACACAGAATGAATCCAAATCTAACCTATACAAGATATATGTCATCCAGTCACACGAACAACATGATACAAGCGCTTTCTTTGCCTCGAGCCCTGTGGAGGGGACATAAAATATTTTTTTTTTGGGTGAGCTAGAAGCTCAGCGAGTAACCAGTAAAATCAGTAATCAAATAAGTATCACAATAGTTCATTTCAATGATGTCATGAATCAGTAATTAAATATACGTTTATTGCTCTTGCGAGCCAGTGAAATCATTGTACCTAAACATCCAACCCTCAAATTGATCCAGTAACAGTGAAACAGTGATAGGGAGCCATTTGCTCCAAGTAAACAGTGATGGAGACGATGGTGTTCAGCACAAGACTTCCCAATAACTCATTGAAGCCAAATCATGTCATGAACTCACATGCAAACACACATGATATGCAATCGAGTAAATAATGCAAGAAACAATTCATAAGTAGCTTTGGAAATATTTTGGTGTCACTCACCAACCACGGCTCTTAATCCTCATCCATCATAGCCAGTTTTTTCCTCGATCAAGTCCAAGCTCTTCATTCTACCAAGAATTAACCAAACTCACAGCGATTAAACGTTCTCAAAGATTGGACAGCACTTACCCTTAAATTCCTTATTTGCCATCCTACAAGACATTACAAATCACATCTCAACTCAATCACAATAAAGCCCCAAAGTTATACACAAAATCATCTCATTTCAATAGCCGTTCAATAGGCTCAAAGTCATATCATCACCAAATCAAGCTAGAAAATGGCCGGAAATGCAATTTAAGTTATAAAACAAAAGACAGATTTGCCGTCGCTTAGCGTAACGGGCACAACCAAAGCTAAGCTTATCAGATTGGGGTTAAATTTATACTGTTTTGAAGCTAAGACAGAGTGATACAACTTTGATGAAGACTGCTCAGTCCAGTTTGTAGTGTATCTAGGTCAAAATCTCAGATAACAGAACCAGAATCTCACATTCGGGCTTGTTAACCGCCTTATCCGTAAATGACAATAACTCAGGCTACCGAAGTCCAAACGAGGTGATGGTAGGGGCGTTGGAAATCTAAGACATAGCACTAAAACTTTTGAGTTTTGGCTAAAAGCTAGTTCAGTACGTATCAAGTGGAAAAGATATGATCAGTTTGGTGAAACGTTGCAAATGTCCACTGGTCCAAACCTATGGTAGTCAGGGGTATTTCAGTCTTTTCATTGGCTACGTTGCTCCGATTGAGCTGAAGTTTAACAGAAAACTATAAAACGTCATTCCCTACAACTTTCATGTTTTTGAGCCAAGGCTAATTCGGTCTCTAACATACTCAAACAGAAACGGGCAGAATCGAACCATAAGAAGTCTCAATTCTGAAATTTTCTCAAACCACCATAGAAATCACCAAATCCTCCACACAAACCCACAAAAGTGATATATAAACCATCATTAACCCTTACTAGCATCTTACAATATCAAAATCAACATTTCTACTCAATTGCTATAAGTTTTTACAAGAGTTCAAGGCTGCTTTACCTTCCAAAGGTGGGTTCACAAGGTTGCACTTCAAGAACCAAGTTCCTTAGCTTTCTTTTGCTCTAACTCCCAAGCTTGTTGGATGGGTTGTACAAAACCAGAATTTTTCTCTTGTTTTTCCTCTTGTTTCTCTCGGTTTTTCCTTTCTTCTTTTCTCCCAAGTGTTGGCCGAAACTTAACTTGTTTCTTTGGCTTTGGTCTTGCTAAGAAGATGAATACTAAGTCCCTTGGTCAATTTCCACTACCTTTTTGATTAGCGAATCACAATTAAGCTTAGGAATATCATGGAACCTTTAGGAAGTCTACCAACTTGTAAGTAACCAAAAGTCACACTATGGCCCAATTAAATTCACAATCCTACCAATTTACTCCACAATTTACATACTTGATATATTCCAAAAACCTAATTACACCTCAATTACTCCACTAATCACTCAATCACTATAATTACCTATACTAAAATATGTATTGTCATACATAAACTCAATTACATAATAACCTTTTAGTCACAAGTAAAACTAGGGTTTTCATTTAAATTTAAAGTGTCCAATTAAAAAAAATAATGTGTTAAAACAAGACAAAGGAAAGAAATCAAAATTTTAAAAGAACGAGAGAAAAACATTGTCCTAAAAGTTGGGGTATCACAATCTACTCTCCTTAAAAGAATGTCGTCCTCGACATTCCAACTTGTACGAATCAAGTCAAGAGATCCCGCAAAAGTCAAACAAGCATTTCCAAGCAAGCCTAATCCGACTTGTCTGATTTTCACTTTACAAGAAATCACGGATATTTCATCAGACCCACAGTCCGGCATTCTAAACTTGAAGCCTAGGATACACTACAGATATCAGAAACCTAAACTCTGATACCAACTGTGACAGCCCCACCTTACCCTACGGCGAACCAAAGGGTTCCGCGGACCGCCTGCCCAGCTCTCGCCGGGACTCAGTCACTCACTACAGTCCTCAATTCAATTACAATATAAATCTCAAATGTTCCTCAAATTTACATATCATAAGCGAAGCGAAAACTACTTCTAAAGCGTGGAACGTACACATACATCCACTTCAATTCCAAACAGTTACACTAGCCCAACTATTACACAGAATGAATCCAAATCTAACCTATACAAGATATATGTCATCCAGTCACACGAACAACATGATACAAGCGCTTCCTTTACCTCGAGCCCTGTGGAGGGGACATAAAATATTTTTTTTTTGGGTGAGCTAGAAGCTCAGCGAGTAACCAGTAAAATCAGTAATCAAATAAGTATCACAATAGTTCATTTCAATGATGTCATGAATCAGTAATTAAATATACGTTTATTGCTCTTGTGAGCCAGTGAAATCATTGTACCTAAACATCCAACCCTCAAATTGATCCAGTAACAGTGAAACAGTGATAGGGAGCCATTTGCTCCAAGTAAACAGTGATGGAGACGATGGTGTTCAGCACAAGACTTCCCAAGAACTCATTGAAGCCAAATCATGTCATGAACTCACATGCAAACACACATGATATGCAATCGAGTAAATAATGCAAGAAACAATTCATAAGTAGCTTTGGAAATATTTAGGTGTCACTCACCAACGACGGCTCTTAATCCTCATCCATCATAGCCATTTTTTTCCTCGATCAAGTTCAAGCTCTTCATTCTACCAAGAATTAACCCAAACTCACAGCGATTAAGCGTTCTCAAAGATTGGACAGCACTTACCCTTAAATTCCTTATTTTCCATCCTGCAAGACATTACAAATCACATCTCAACTCAATCACAATAAAGCCCTAAAGTCATACACAAAATCATCTCATTTCAATAGCCGTTCAATAGGCTCAAAGTCATATCATCACCAAATCAAGCTAGAAAATCGCCGGAAATGCAATTTAAGTTATAAAACAAAAGACAGATTTGCCGTCGCTTAGCGTAACGGGCACAACCAAAGCTAACCTTATCAGATTGGGGTCAAATTTATACTGTTTCGAAGCTAAGACAGAGTGATACAACTTTGATGAAGACTGCTCAGTCCAGTTTGTAGTGTATCTAGGTCAAAATCTCAGATAACAGAACCAGAATCTCACATTCGGGCTTGTTAACCGCCTTATCCGTAAATGACAATAACTCAGGCTACCGAAGTCCAAACGAGGTGATGGTAGGGGCGTTGGAAATCTAAGACATAGCACTACAACTTTTGAGTTTTGGCTAAAAGCTAGTTCAGTACGTATCAAGTGGAAAAGATATGATCAGTTTGGTGAAACGTTGCAAATGTCCACTGGTCCAAACCTATGGTAGTCAGGGGTATTTCAGTGTTTTCATTGGCTACGTTACTCCGATTGAGTTGAAATTTTACAGGAAACTATAAAACGTCATTCCCTACAACTTTCATGTTTTGAGCTGAGGCTAATTCGGTCTTTAACATACTCAAACAGAAACGGGCAGAACTAAACCATAAGAAGTCTCAATTCTGGAATTTTCTCAAACCACCATAGAAATCACCAAATCCTCCACACAAACCCACAAAAGTGATATATAAACCATCATTAACCCTTACTAGCATCTTACAACATCAAAATCAACATTTCTACTCTGTTGCTATAAGCTTTTACAAGAGTTCAAGGCTGCTTTACCTTCCAAAGGTGGGTTCACAAGGTTGCACTTCAAGAATCAAGTTCCTTAGCTTTCTTTTGCTCTAACTCCCAAGCTTGTTGCATGGGTTGCACAAAACCAGAATTTTTCTCTTATTTTTCCTCTTGTTTCTCTCGGTTTTTCCTTTCTTCTTTTCTCCCAAGAGTTGGCCGAAACTTAACTTGTTTCGTTGGCTTTGGTCTTGCTAAGAACATGAATACTAAGTCCCTTGGTCAATGTCCACTACCTTTTTGATTAGCCAATCACAATTAAGCTTAGGAATATCATGGAACCTTTAGGAAGTCTAGCAACTTGTAATTAACCAAAAGTCACACTATGGCCCAATTAAATTCACAATCCTACCAATTTACTCCACAATTTACATACTTGATATATTCCAAAAACCTAATTACACCTCAATTACTCCACTAATCACTCAATCACTATAATTACCTATACTAAAATATGTATTGTCATACATAAACTCAATTACATAATAACCTTTTAGTCACAAGTAAAACTAGGGTTTTCATTTAAATTTAAAGTGTCCAATTAAAAAAAATAATGTGTCAAAACAAGACAAAGGAAAGAAATCAAAATTTTAAAAGAACGAGAGAAAAACATTGTCCTAAAAGTCGGGGTATCACAATCAACTCTCCTTAAAAGAATGTCGTCCTCGACATTCCAACTTGCACGAATCAAGTCAAGAGATCCCGCAAAAGTCAAACAAGCATTTCCAAGCAAGCCTAATCCCACTTGTCTGATTTTCACTTTACAAGAAATCACGGATATTTCATCAGACCCACAGTCCGGCATTCTAAGGAACGTACACATACATCCACTTCAATTCCAAACAGTTACACTAGCCCAACTATTACACAGAATGAATCCAAATCTAACCTATACAAGATATACGTCATCCAGTCACACGAACAACATGATACAAGCGCTTCCTTTACCTCGAGCCCTGTGGAGGGGACATAAAATATTTTTTTTTTGGGTGAGCTAGAAGCTCAGCGAGTAACCAGTAAAATCAGTAATCAAATAAGTTTCACAATAGTTCATTTCAACGATGTCATGAATCAGTAATGAAATATACTTTTATTGCTCTTGTGAGCCAGTGAAATCATTGTACCTAAACATCCAACCCTCAAATTGATCCAGTAACAGTGAAACAGTGATAGGGAGCCATTTGCTCCAAGTAAACAGTGATGGAGACGATGGTGTTCTGCACAAGACTTCCCAAGAACTCATTGAAGCCAAATCATGTCATGAACTCACATGCAAACACACATGATATGCAATCGAGTAAATAATGCAAGAAACAATTCATAAGTAGCTTTGGAAATATTTTGGTGTCACTCACCAACCACGGCTCTTAATCCTCATCCATCATAGCCAGTTTTTTCCTCGATCAAGTCCAAGCTCTTCATTCTACCAAGAATTAACCAAACTCACAGCGATTAAACGTTCTCAAAGATTGGACAGCACTTACCCTTAAATTCCTTATTTTCCATCCTACAAGACATTACAAATCACATCTCAACTCAATCACAATAAAGCCCCAAAGTCATACACAAAATCATCTCATTTCAATAGCCGTTCAATAGGCTCAAAGTCATATCATCACCAAATCAAGCTAGAAAATGGCCGGAAATGCAATTTAAGTTATAAAACAAAAGACAGATTTGCCGTCGCTTAGCGTAACGGGCACAACCAAAGCTAAGCTTATCAGATTGGGGTTAAATTTATACTGTTTGGAAGCTAAGACAGAGTGATACAACTTTGATGAAGACTACTCAGTCCAGTTTGTAGTGTATCTATGTCAAAATCTCAAATAACAGAACCAGAATCTCACATTCGGGTTTGTTAACCGCCTTATACGTATACGACAATAACTCAGGCTACCGAAGTCCAAACGAGGTGATTCCAAGGGCGTTGGAAATTTAAGACATAGCACTACAACTTTTGTGTTTTTGCTAAAATCTATTACAGTACGTATCAAGGTGAAAAGATACGATCAGTTGGGTGAAACGTTGCAAATGACCACTGGTCCAAACCTATGGTAGTCAGGGGTATTTCAGTCTTTTCATTGGCTACGTTGCTCCGATTGAGCTGAAGTTTTACAGGAAACTATAAAATGTCATTCCCTACAACTTTCATGTTTTTAGCTAAGGCTAATTCGGTCTCTAACATACTCAAACAGAAACGGGCAGAACTGAACCATAAGAAGTCTCAATTCTGAAATTTTCTGAAACCACCATAGAAATCACCAAATCCTCCACACAAACCCACAAAAGTGATATATAAACCATCTTTAACCCTTATTAGCATCTTACAACATCAAAATCAACATTTCTACTCAGTTGCTATAAGCTTTTACAAGAGTTCAAGGCTGCTTTACCTTCCAAAGGTGGGTTCACAAGGTTGCACTTCAAGAATCAAGTTCCTTAGCTTTCTTTTGCTCTAACTCCCAAGCTTGTTGCATGGGTTTGTAGACACCAAATTTTTGGTGTAATTTCTTTTACTTTTTATTCTCATTTGTCGTGGTTGCTTTTAGTTTTTTTAGTTTCTAGTTTCTATTTTAATTTTTAAGTTTTAACGTAGAAAAATCATGGAAAAAGAGAAAAAAAGGAAAATTGTTCACAAAAATACGTTCAAATTTAATTTTTTGGCATTTTGGTTTATTTTTGTTAATTTATTTTGAAAAAAAAAAAAAGAAAAAAAAATGATGAGAAATGATGAAAAATGAAAGAAAAGATCGAAAATGGTAATTTTGTTATTTTTAGTTTGTTTATTTCGATGTGTTTGTAATTAAAATTGTTGTTTTTATTATTATTTAGTTTTACTATTATTTTTGTTAAATAATTAAGGTGAAAAAAAAATAAAATAAAAAAAACATCTCCATAACCACGGCACCACTTCATTCATTCCACTTCACATATCAAACCACAGCTGCACCTCACCTTCATTGTAGCGTCCGAGAGCAAGTGAGTGAGAGCTGCTCCTCGTGAGTATCGACCAAAGGAAGCCGCGCGAGCTGCAACCTTTATATTCTGTCCGAGCAAGTTAAGTGAGAGAGATAGAGAGAGAGAGAGAGAGAAAGCAAAAGGCAGTTGCGGGAGCTGCTGATCATCACCACCTTCATGAGCTCCAGCCATCAAAACCACAGCTGCAACCATCCGCAACCAGGACCAACACCTGCAGTCCTTGCGCGAGCCGAGAGGAGGAGAAGTTGACAGCTTTCTTGTCGCGTGTATAAGCTTCAATTTAAGGTAATTTCCGAGCTAAGATAACTTGATCAGAGGTAGATTAAATTGTTTATGGCCATGCATGTGAAGTTTAGGCGTTCGGATGATGAATTGAATAAGAGGGAAAATCTGATTTTGAAGGAAATGGGTTTGCTGAGAAGCTGAAATGGAACTGCCGCTTAATCTTGTTTCTCTGAAGTAATCTAAGCTCATAAATGTGATTAGTTAACTAAAAAACTAAATGATTAAGTCTTGCATGAGGTTAGTTAGCTCGGATTAAGCCAGAAAAATAAGAATGAAATGGATTCTGTTGCATGCAAGATTAGCCGAGAAGAGCTGGACAAATTTCTGGAATTTTGGATGAATGTGGCTGTTGTCCGAATCTGATTTTTGAACTAGAAACGTTAATTAATTAGTTAAGGAGTTGCATGCTGGATTTGAGTGCCAAATACAAGGCTTTGGCCGAAAAAAAAGCTGGATTATGACCAACTAAGTGCTGGAAAAATTTCTGTTGTGCCGAGGGAGTGAAGCTGGAATTGCAGCTTGTTTTTGGAAATTTTCTTTGGAAATGATGTTTAGAAATGCCTGAAATATGTGTGTCTTAAGTCTTGTAAGCTATATAGATGTGAAACTCTTGATATGCTGGGAGATTGAACTGGAAATAGTTAAATGAAACTGCTGGAATTTTTCCAGTATAGCCGAGTGAAGAAGAAAAGATTTTTCCAGTTTTCTTTAGGAATTTTGGGATTCCAAATTGTTCCATTTAAAGTTTGACAAGCTGTAAAATATTCCACACTTGTTGATTTCACTCTAGAATATTTTAAGAGGGTCATGCATGCGATTACTGTTAAGATGATATCCGGAAGTCTTGTCTGAAATAAGAAAAGCTGCGCTTCATTGCTCCTGTTTTGTTCATTGGCTTTGCTTGCGTCTATAAGAAATTTCATGTTTGGGGACATTCGATGGTAATGGAGGGCAAATTCCTTGCATTTGGTCTGTAAATGACATATTGGTAGAGCTTGTTGGAGTGTTTGCACGCAAATAAAAATTGCTGCATCTTTCTTCTTACTGTTTCTTTCCATGGTTGTTTTCTGAGCTTGCATGCTTAATTCTGTGTGGAAGGGAAGAAGTGGAAAGTTTAGTGTTGAGTTCATGTCTTTGGGTCAAAAAAGTATTTGAATCATGCCTAAGCACTTGCTGGAAAATGCATTTCAATTTGCCAAATCAGTTTTATATGTTCCAGATTTTTCAACTTGCTGAACGTATTTTATTTTTGTTTGCACTGGATTTTGCTCAGTTTTTTTTTTTTCTATTTGTTTGGATGATGGCTTGCTGCCTAGTTTAAAGCCTTGTGCTTGGGTTTGAAATCTGAACTGGAAAACAAGTTGTGTGTTGGGCTTTGTTTAGTTGCTGAAGGCTGAATAAGAAAATTGCAGAAACGTTTCTCACATCATTTTTGCTGCATTAGTTTAATGTTCCATTCGGCAACAGCTTACAAGTCGGTTTCATCACTTTGTTTGTACATTTAAATCTTGGGTTTGATTTAGTTGATAATTGATAGTTAAAATCTGGGTTTGGTGAACTCGTTTGCATGATGAAATCTCGACTGAAATGGTGTAGAAATCGCAAAGAGATTGCAGCAGCCTTTTGTTTTGTTTTTTTTTTTTTTTTTTTTTTTCCCTTGACATGTTTTGCATGATTTTCCAGAGTTTGGCATGAAATATTTCTAAATTTTCTACCTGATTGGATGGTGGTGAGTATGAAGTTTGGGTCTAGATTAAAGTTGTGTGTTTGGGTTTGAAATCCGAGCTTGAACAATAAGCTGTGCGTTTGGTTTTGTCTTGGAAGCAAAAGAGAGCATGTTGCATTTTAGTTGCAGTAGTTTAAGTCTCACGTAGCTTGCATGAATTTGCATGGAAAAATTGTTTCAAAATTGCCTCTTAACCCCCTCAAGTTTCCCCTTATGCCAGTATGACCCAAAAAATTGGGAAAATCAATCAAATTGACCCCTCAAATTTCTTTAGTTTTTGCAATCAAGTCACTACTTGTTTTAAATTTTACATGGGCTGTTCACCTTCCTTTAAATGCCTTGGATTGATTCAATTTCATGTTTACTTTTATCTTTTGTGATTATTTCTTGATTAAAGTGATGCTTTGACTCTTTTATTATTTTTGAGGGTAAATAAGTGGTTCCATTCCATTTGGGCCCAACTCAAGGGAGGTACACCCTAATCCTTCATTTCTTACTTGATTTTGACTCTACGTGCTCCTATGTGTTATGTGTGAATATGCATGCTTTAATTCGCTTTTCATTTCATGTTTAATTGCCTATTTCGCTTTCTTTTTATTTCATTTTTCTTAATTTGCAAGTGATTTGAAGGCACTTGAATGCCAAGTTGTAATAGCTAGGTTATTATTTTTATTTTTATTCCGTTCCCCCTCCTAGATTGTATAGGCCTTCTTCCCCTAAAAATGTGATAGTTAGGGCCTTAGTTGCCTTATGTGTCTTGCATGTCTATGTGCTATATGTTTCATCGCCTTCTTAGGTTTTGGCATCTAGATATGCATGCTAAATGTTATGTGCTACGTGTTTATAAGTGTTTGGCATGTCTACTCGCTTTCCATGGTCATGAATGAATGTGATGGACGAATGTACGTTTCCACTAGTCCAACGCTAGTCGGAATTCATAGAATGGGCTAGTCCAACGCTAGACCCTTAGGGGTTTCCCCTCGTTAGTACATGTTTGTATGTTCATTACATGTCATGCATTCTTTTTAGTTTTGTCATTTTTTGCATGCCCCCGATTCCCTTTCCCTTCATTTTAGGCCTTTGCATTTCATGCTAGTTATAGGGTCCATTTGCCTGAGAAACCCCCTTGGGTAAGGGAAACGAGCGAGTGTGGCTTCAAAATA
Organism: Coffea arabica; assembly: GCF_036785885.1. Lineage (NCBI taxonomy): Eukaryota > Viridiplantae > Streptophyta > Magnoliopsida > Gentianales > Rubiaceae > Coffea > Coffea arabica. The sequence continues at coordinate 28,013,347 of NC_092321.1, forward strand.
GCCTTAGCACGCTAGTTTTTCCTTCTAATCAAAGGGAAAATTAAAATCACAAAAACTAGAGGTCATTCCCGTACCCGACCTGATGCATTCCTCTAAGTTCATGCATTTTCATATCATTTTCTCACTATTTTCCTCACTAATTATATATTTTAAATCCACATGTCATATTCACACACTTATTCACTTTCTTTACTTTTCACTTCACACATTGCACCTATTTTACTTATATATTTACTATTTTCATTCACTTGCACACGAGCATTTATATTTCATTCATTTGCACACAAACACTTTCAAATTGCACACATGCACTTTTTTCTACACTTTGCACACTTACACTCTCATTTGAGTCCTCATTTGCATCATTCATGATTTTCTATGAGGACTTTCCTTATTGGCCGTCACGACTCGTGTGAATGGGACCAAAAGCCTCATAAGAAACATTTCTTAGACTTAGGATTGCATTTCTCATTCATTAGTCAAATCCAATTTGCAATACATACTTTGGGTAGAAAATATAGGAAAATAAGGGTTAAATCACGCAACTAGCCTTGGTTAGGTCGAAGGGGTGCCTTGGATTTTTATCCTTGCCTTCCCCTTCGTCAAATGTGACTCCCGAACCTTTTTCTTTGTTTTACGTGGACTAGGAGTCGTTTAAAAAGGGTTTTCTTACTTTTTTCTTTAAAAAATTCATTTTTTGGGTGACTTGGTACACCCTAACTCTATACCAAGTGGCGACTCCATTTTTCATATAAAAACCCTTTTTGAATTATTTTTCTTGGGTCAAATCGTCGCATTTTCAAAAGTCCCATTTAGACCCATTTTTGTTTTTATCAACAAAATTCATTTTTCCCAAATCAATAAAATTCAACAAAAAAACAATTATTTTATTTTTTCCAAAAAAAGTGGGGCGCGACAGTTGGCGACTCCACTGGGGACTTCCTAAGTGGGTCCAAGCATTTGACTTAGCCATTCGTTTCCTTTTTCTACCCTTTTTATGCATTGCATTTGGATATTAGGCTTGCATTTTCCATTTTTAGGGCCTTTTTGCCTCGCGCGCGTATCCAACTATTCCCTCACTCACGTATGTGTGATTGGTTGATTGGATGTGTGTTTACTTGTTATCTCGCGCTTGCATTGCATTTTGGGAGGTATGGGTCACCCTAGAGCCTCGCGCTGGTTCTTGACCCTTCCCCTCCAAACGAGCACTAGCATACGAGCATACGCTTTACTTCTTTTATCCCTTTTATTTTTCTTTAGTGGCTTGTCACGCCACTCCACCCTATTAGGATTAGGTGACTCACTTGGGCATGTGATCACGACACGATGTGTGTGTAGCATGTTCCAATGGGTCACTCAATCTTCCGCTTAAAGCTATTGGTTGATAGCCTTTAGCTTTTGGTCGAAGATTGAGGTTTTGATAGATTCACTCAAACACGTAGCCGTGACACGATGTGTGCGTAGCGGTGTTTGGGGAATCGCTCGAGCCACCGACAAAGAACCTTGGGATTGGTGACCCTTGGTTTCTAAGTCTGAAGGCTCGGGGACCTGAGCTCATCGAGTCTAGATGCATTAGTGAACCCCAACCTCATGCATCCATGATAGCTTGCCTAGGGTAGAGTCGGCCTTATCCTAAGCTAGGGACACTATTCACGAGGGGAGGGGTCCAACCTTTTTTTCCTTTTTATTGCTTTGATTGCTTTATCTTGTTGTTACAATGTGTTATGTGTACTATCAACTGCACTAACCATTTTTTTTGTTTTCTTGGCCTGCATTCATGTGCCATAGCAATAAGGGGCCTCTTTGGCACTCTTTTAGTGACTCATCCACTAGATAGCTCACATGTCTAAATTTCAGTCTTTGCACTTACCTTTCAGTAAATACATTTCATGTTTAGACCTTTTCCCCCGTTGCATTATTTATATCCTTTAGGCCATATTTGTCACATATTTATATCGCTTTAATAAACTGGCATCATGCATAAACCCTAGGAAGGGAATGCCATTTAGGGGATCCCGTGTTAGGAATAAACCACCCCATGTCTCGGATATATAATCCAAATGAGACTTGCACGTTTACCTTTCTCGTACCATCCGAAGGGGTAGTGCACAAGGTAAGGTAAGATCCGATCATTTTCATGAAGCAATTTTTGGAATATGAGCATCTAATAATCACTTTTTGGCCATTTTCTCAAAATTGGTAAAATTCCCTTGCGTAAAAGGACATTAATTCGAAGAAAATTCACAAATGATTCCTCATTGTTGAGACGATAAATATAGAGGCCAAATTTTGATTTTAGAGGCTCATAGACCAAGGCATTGTAATGATTTCTTGAAACCACCCAGTGGGCGAATAATTCAATCGATTTTTGAACAAATCATCCATCTTATCCAATCCATTTTTTTCAATTCATTCAATTTTAGTACAATCTAATCATTTTTGAATAAATTCATTTCATCCAATTCATTTGACCAATTTACCCTTTTTAGGGTCTTTTGACCAATTTACCCTTTTTTAGGGTCATTCGGTCGATTTTGAATAAATCGTCAATTCATTTGACCAAATTACCCTTTTTAGGGTCTTTTGACCAATTTACCCTTTTTAGGGTCATTCGGTCGCTTTTGAATAAATTATCAATTCATTTGACCAAATTACCCTTTTTAGGGTCTTTTGGCCAATTTACCCATTTTTAGGGCAACCGAGCCGATTTTTGAATAGATCAAGTTTCGTTCAATCTATTTGATCGATTTACCCTTGTTAGGGTGATTTGATTAATTTTGGATAAATTAAATTTCATTTAATTCATTTGACCTGTTTCCCTTTTAGGGTAATCCAGTCAATTTTTAATAAATTGTCAATTGACCAATTAGGGTTTCGATATCAAATTCCAAATTGGGAAATCTAGTCAATTTTTGAGAAAACCATCCATTATATCCAACTATTTAATCAGTTGGGTTTTTGACTCATGCTTCACTGAGGAAATTTGTCGACAAATTCCAATCTCTTCGATAGGAGTTCGTCAAGGTCAAACCCATGCGTTTTGCAAATCAAAGGTGATCAATCTATTCGGACTTGTCCTCATTTTGACAAATCCCTCGTCACTCCAATGGTCAAATTTTTCAAATTATTTTTCACTCAATGAATTGATCAGATCCGTCAGGTATGGTATAGTGCTTACCCTAGAGGATTGCATTTTCATGCTAGGCCTACCCTTGGCATAAAAAGGGCTCCCCAATAGGACATGCATCCGAATTTTTTGGATAGTTACTAACTCTTGCCTTTTTCTTTTCCTTTTCTTTATTTTTATTGGAATAACTAAGCAAGGGTTGAATCTAAAGACAATTCCTTTCAAAATTCTCAGGTAATATTTAAATATAGCTTCTCGTCGAAGCCCCATCATAACGCGGTCCCGTAGTCAAGCCCAGAGGAGTCGTGTAAACATGAGTTCACAACCGGAACAGTCAGATAGGTCTGCTACTACCGCTCAACCCGAGACTGCAAGTTCGGGGATTCAGTTGACTGAGATGCTTACCAAGTTTGGAGAGATGGCGTCTGAGATGGCCGCCCAAAGGAAGTTGAATGATGAGCTAATTAGCAGCGGAGTTCAACCCGAACCTGTACCCGCCAGACAGCCTGAGCAAGAGCCGTTTGTCCTACCTTCGGCCCATGCCACTGTTACTCCATCATTTCCTATTGCACCCGAAGAAACTTTCACCTATCCCACCACAAATTTGCCATACACTTACCCTCCTCATCCTTCATTTTTTCTTACTCACACGCGAGGTCCACCACCCCAAATCACTTCAAATGTACCACCTGAGCCACATACCTTTTATTACCCTGTTGCTGAGCCATTCCTACCAGACCATATTGTTCAAACCAAGGCAGAAATGGGGGAATCTTCTGCTCCCGTTGATATAAAGCTGCTCAAACGCCTTGATCGTTTCGATGAGTTTATGAGGAAGAGTCAGGGGTTGAACAAGCAAGGAGTCCTGGATTACGATGAGCTTTGCCTTTTTCCCAATGTGAAATTGCCTGAAGGGTTCAAAACCCCTAAATTTAACAAGTATGATGGGACGGGTAATCCCAAGACACACCTCCGACTATTTGTTAACAAGTTGGGAAAGCCTGTAGACGACGAGAACCTGCCTCTAAGGTTGTTCCCGGAAAGTCTGGAGGGGGATGCCCTCGACTGGTACTCAAATTTGAAGTCCGAAGAAATAAAAACCTGGATTGACTTGTCCAATGCTTTTGTAAGGCAATATGAGTATAACTGCGAGCTGGCTCCGACACGAACCACGTTGGAAGGAACAAAAAGAAAACCCTCCGAGGATCACAAGACTTATGCCAAGAGGTGGAGGAAAATAGCTGCCAAAGTCGAGCCACCGATGACTGAGGACGAAATCATACACACTTTCATTAAAGCACATGATCCCCCGTATTTTGAAGAAATTTTCCGCATGACTGGATGCTCGTTCGCCGCCATTGTCAATAAACTTGAGGAGTACGATGACTTCGTGAAAGCTGGGAAGATTGTTAATGTCTCTGCCCTCAAATCCCAGTTGGATGCTTTGCAAGGACAGGGGACTAGTGAGAAGAACCCGCAATTTAAAAAGAAAGAGGGGGAAACTGCCTTCACCTGGAATCAAAACCCTGTCCCAAGATCCAGACCTCGACAATACCCTACCTACTCAAACCCTTACCCCTACTACTCAAATCCTCATCCTGTTTACCACACCAATATCACTCATCCTCGACCTCGCCCAAATTATGCCAACCCGCCTACAACCCCTTTCCAAATATCTCAACCAAGCTTTCAACAAGCTCGTCCTCGGCCTCCTTACCACCAAAGATTTCCCCCACCAAATAGACCCACCTACAACTATCCCCGACCCACTGAAACCTACAATCAAAGCCGTACTCGAACCTTCACCAACCTAGGCAGGCCTTTGGACCAATTGTATGAGCAATTGAAGGTTGCCAACAAAATAGGCGTGATTCCCCCTCCAACTTACCTTCATGGCATGCCTGCTGGGTACAATCCACATGCTATTTGTGCCTATCATTCGGGAGTACCTGGCCACTCAACCGCCGATTGCAGGGCACTTAAGCACAAAGTCCAAGACATGATCGAGGCAGGAGAAATAGTGCTAAGGAAAAGAGGTGAACAAGGGCCGATCATAAGTACAAATCCTTTTCCTGAACACCAGGACACCTTCGAGGCATCCACCTCCAACGACGAAATTTGAAAATCCTGAAGGAGCTTTGCACAATTTGGATGGCCGAGTATCTTCTCTCACGAAGGGAATTTCGGTAAATCTAGGGGTTGTTATTTACTAAAGTTCACAAAAACCATTTCTTGCATATGTGAATAGCTTCATGAAAACATCTTTCGCAATTAAGTTTTTGTCTTGTTTTCGCTTTGATTAGTTTTTCCATTAAATGCACAATTTGTTTATTTGATTATTGTCCTGAATTTTAATTCTTTTAAATGGCCAAAGATGAAATTATTTGACCCTTTGAATATCACTGTTCTGGATTCCGATAATACCATTCATCTAAAAATCCCTTCATTAAGAAATCCTTTCATTGAAAAATCCCTTCTTTGAGAAGGTCAGAAATCCCTTCGTTGAAAAATCCCTTCTTTGAGAAGGTCAGAAATCCCTTCGTTGAAAAATCCCTTCTTTGAGAAGGCCAAAAATCCCTTCATTAAAAATCCTTCATTGAAAAATCCCTTCATTAAGAAAGCTCTTCATTGAAAATCTTTTCGTTAAGAAAGCCTTTCATCAAGAAATCCCTCCTCTGCCAAGTTCTAAGCTGATTGGTTAAAGCAGCGTCACCGACGATTGATTTTGATGGATGAAAAGCAGTTGAATGTCGTATGGCCTGTATTCATAACAAAAAGGTCCGCCACCGGTCCTTTAGAGAAGAAGGACAATGAGTTAAAGCGAGATTTGCCAATGCAAGATGAAATCAAAGACGAATTTGGCCTAAACTGGTAAGGCCATTTGTCATTCAAAAAGGTGCTACCGAGTGAAGCACTTATCCTTGAAGAGATGGACGGACAAACAGTCTCTCAACCTATCAACTCAGACATGTGTAAGAAGTTTTATTTTTGATTATGCAAATTTCTTTTGGAAATCATGCAAGGGACGAGGCAAAGGTCAGGCCATCTTCCTTTCCAATCAAAACATTTCATCCCTAGTCATCCCTTTTGAGCTATCAGAACAATAATTTTCGTTTGGCAGCCCCTGAGAATTGCAAACCCCACACTGGGGCAAATTCATTTTGAAACGAGATTATCAGAGAGGGAAAAGGAAAAATCCCCATACTGGGGCAAATTCATTTTGAAAAAAAAGGATAAAGGAAAAAGAGGAAAAGAGAAAAGAAAGAACCCCACACTGGGGCAAATTTAGCTTTGAAGAAAAATGCAAAAAGTGAGGAAAATGCAATGAAAATGCAAGGAGAGAGGATTCAATCGAACTGGGGCAAATTTCCCTCAGTTTCGTTCGAAATTGAAGATGATTTCAAATGATGCAATCTCAGGTTATTTCACCTCTCATAAGAGCAAATTGTTTTCAAGCCTTAACTTTTCTTGACATACCCCACCTGACCCCATTACAAAAGCCCAAAGTCCTGGCTTTCGTCACTTGCAGTATTTCTATTGGAAAGTTTGCTAATCAACTGACAAGTGATGTCCATAATGCCTTCGCCTAAACTTCTAAGGGAAGTGCATTTTACTGATGCCAGAAATCTTCAACTCATACTCCTGAGTCGATCATGGTTGAGCTCTTTCATTTGCGTCTTTAGGTGAAAACTCGAAAGGGCACCTCAAAAAAAAAAAAAAAAAGAAAAAAAAAGAAAAAAAGAGAAAAGACAAAACGAAACAAAAAAGGGGGGGCAACCTTGGTAAAAACCCGAAAGGGCACCAAGGTAGGATTTTGCAGCGAGCGAGCACGAGGAAGAACAGCTTGTGATTTGGTTCATTTGGATTTCTCCTCATTTTGTCATACTTCTGTCAATTTTGAATTCCAGAACAAAGATATCCAGAGAATTGAATATGACATTTGTTGGCCAAAACTGTGTCATTTTGTAAAACATTCTTTTGCAAATACATTCTTAGGAAGCTCATTTTTCCAAATTACTTGAATTCATGGCATTTTTGTAGAATTTAAGCACAAATGGTTATGTGTGCATTCTTGTGCATATTTATTCTTTCATGACATGTGAATTTTCTTGCATACTTCATTCTTTATCTTTGAATTTTGGTGAATAACAATCCCCGTGGTTTATTCGAAGCATACTTGGGTTCAGTCATCTTTTGAAAAGGGTTAAGGTTCAACAAAGTCAGTTACGCAGACTTCACAATATGGCAAAGCACATACCTGATCAGTTTGTAAATCGAAAAAGCCTTAGGGTGAAAAATCCAACTCAATCGACTGCCGCAGCAAAAGTTGATAAAGGCGTTGAAAGACTCATGTTTACACGATTCTCAAAGGAAAACGGATCAAATGATGGTGGCAATTTCTTTGTTTTTTTCTCTTTTGCAGAAAAATTGCATACACAGATGAAAGTAAGCACACCTCGCACTGGAATAGGTGTCGGAAAGAGTCCTCCGGTGAACAAAGGCAGATTGAAAATGTCGCAAGCAAATTTCATCAAAAAATGCAACAGCATGGCGATACAGAATCAACTCTGGACTCACATTGCAAAAATTCATCATACTGAGGCAAATTAATTTTTTGGAAAGATTTTCAAAAGTCAAAAAAAAAAAAAAAAAAAAAAGGGAAAAATCATCAATCAAAAAATCAACACAGATTTTATCACGGCAGGCTCGGGTTTAATCCCACTGACCGATTGTCAAAAGCATTTTCGGGTCAGTCCCATGATCAAGAGCTTATTCGGGTCAGTCCCATGATCAAAAGGATTTTCGGGTCAGTCCCATGACCAAAAGCATTTTCGGGTCAGTCCCGCGATCAAAAGCATTTTCGGGTCAGTCCCATGATCAAGAGCATTTTCGGGTCAGTCCCATGATCAAAAGGATTTTCGGGTCAGTCCCATGACCAAAAGCATTTTCGGGTCAGTCCCGCGATCAAAAGCATTTTCGGGTCAGTCCCACGATCAAAAGCTTATTCGGGTCAGTCCCACGATCAAAAGGATTTTCGGGTCAGTCCCATGACCAAAAGCATTTTCGGGTCAGTCCCGCGATCAAAAGCATTTTCGGGTCAGTCCCATGATCAAAAGCATTTTCGGGTCAGTCCCACGATCAAAATGCTTTTGGTCAGTCCCGCGATCAAAAGCATTTTCGGGTCAGTCCCATGATCAAAAGCATTTTCGGGTCAGTCCCACGATCAAAAGCTTATTCGGGTCAGTCCCACGATCAAAAGCTTATTCGGGTCAGTCCCACGATCAAAAGTTTATTCGGGTCAGTCCCACGATCAAAAGCATTTTCGGGTCAGTCCCACGATCAAAAGCTTATTCGGGTCAGTCCCATGATCAAAAGTTTATTCGGGTCAGTCCCACGATCAAAAGCATTTTCGGGTCAGTCCCACGATCAAAAGCTTATTCGGGTCAGTCCCACGATCAAAAGCATTTTCGGGTCAGTCCCATGATCAAAAGCATTTTCGGGTCAGTCCCGCGATTAAAGCTTGTTCGGGCCAGTCCCATGATTTGAATTTCCTTCTCTAGTCAGTCCCAATTTTTAAATTCCTGTTCGGGTCAGTCCCGCTTTAAGTTCCTGTTTGGGCCAGTCCCGTCTTTAAATTTCGTTCGGGTCAATCCCACTTTAAATCTCCTGTCTAAGTCAATTCCATTTTAAAAGTTTTGCCAAAAGGGGTCAGTCCTTATCTCTAAAACGTCCACCGTTCGTGACGTTTGCCACCGAATAAAGCAGGTAAGTATTTGGTGTCTACTTCTTTGTCTCAAGTTTTTCCAAAACTCAGACAAAGAGGGGCAAACTGTAGACACCAAATTTTTGGTGTAATTTCTTTTACTTTTTATTCTCATTTGTCGTGGTTGCTTTTAGTTTTTTTAGTTTCTAGTTTCTATTTTAATTTTTAAGTTTTAACGTAGAAAAATCATGGAAAAAGAGAAAAAAAGGAAAATTGTTCACAAAAATACGTTCAAATTTAATTTTTTGGCATTTTGGTTTATTTTTGTTAATTTATTTTGAAAAAAAAAAAAAGAAAAAAAATGATGAGAAATGATGAAAAATGAAAGAAAAGATCGAAAATGGTAATTTTGTTATTTTTAGTTTGTTTATTTCGATGTGTTTGTAATTAAAATTGTTGTTTTTATTATTATTTAGTTTTACTATTATTTTTGTTAAATAATTAAGGTGAAAAAAAAATAAAATAAAAAAAAACATCTCCATAACCACGGCACCACTTCATTCATTCCACTTCACATATCAAACCACAGCTGCACCTCACCTTCATTGTAGCGTCCGAGAGCAAGTGAGTGAGAGCTGCTCCTCGTGAGTATCGACCAAAGGAAGCCGCGCGAGCTGCAACCTTTATATTCTGTCCGAGCAAGTTAAGTGAGAGAGATAGAGAGAGAGAGAGGGAGAGAGAGAGAGAGAAAGCAAAAGGCAGTTGCGGGAGCTGCTGATCATCACCACCTTCATGAGCTCCAGCCATCAAAACCACAGCTGCAACCATCCGCAACCAGGACCAACACCTGCAGTCCTTGCGCGAGCCGAGAGGAGGAGAAGTTGACAGCTTTCTTGTCGCGTGTATAAGCTTCAATTTAAGGTAATTTCCGAGCTAAGATAACTTGATCAGAGGTAGATTAAATTGTTTATGGCCATGCATGTGAAGTTTAGGCGTTCGGATGATGAATTGAATAAGAGGGAAAATCTGATTTTGAAGGAAATGGGTTTGCTGAGAAGCTGAAATGGAACTGCCGCTTAATCTTGTTTCTCTGAAGTAATCTAAGCTCATAAATGTGATTAGTTAACTAAAAAACTAAATGATTAAGTCTTGCATGAGGTTAGTTAGCTCGGATTAAGCCAGAAAAATAAGAATGAAATGGATTCTGTTGCATGCAAGATTAGCCGAGAAGAGCTGGACAAATTTCTGGAATTTTGGATGAATGTGGCTGTTGTCCGAATCTGATTTTTGAACTAGAAACGTTAATTAATTAGTTAAGGAGTTGCATGCTGGATTTGAGTGCCAAATACAAGGCTTTGGCCGAAAAAAAAGCTGGATTATGACCAACTAAGTGCTGGAAAAATTTCTGTTGTGCCGAGGGAGTGAAGCTGGAATTGCAGCTTGTTTTTGGAAATTTTCTTTGGAAATGATGTTTAGAAATGCCTGAAATATGTGTGTCTTAAGTCTTGTAAGCTATATAGATGTGAAACTCTTGATATGCTGGGAGATTGAACTGGAAATAGTTAAATGAAACTGCTGGAATTTTTCCAGTATAGCCGAGTGAAGAAGAAAAGATTTTTCCAGTTTTCTTTAGGAATTTTGGGATTCCAAATTGTTCCATTTAAAGTTTGACAAGCTGTAAAATATTCCACACTTGTTGATTTCACTCTAGAATATTTTAAGAGGGTCATGCATGCGATTACTGTTAAGATGATATCCGGAAGTCTTGTCTGAAATAAGAAAAGCTGCGCTTCATTGCTCCTGTTTTGTTCATTGGCTTTGCTTGCGTCTATAAGAAATTTCATGTTTGGGGACATTCGATGGTAATGGAGGGCAAATTCCTTGCATTTGGTCTGTAAATGACATATTGGTAGAGCTTGTTGGAGTGTTTGCACGCAAATAAAAATTGCTGCATCTTTCTTCTTACTGTTTCTTTCCATGGTTGTTTTCTGAGCTTGCATGCTTAATTCTGTGTGGAAGGGAAGAAGTGGAAAGTTTAGTGTTGAGTTCATGTCTTTGGGTCAAAAAAGTATTTGAATCATGCCTAAGCACTTGCTGGAAAATGCATTTCAATTTGCCAAATCAGTTTTATATGTTCCAGATTTTTCAACTTGCTGAACGTATTTTATTTTTGTTTGCACTGGATTTTGCTCAGTTTTTTTTTTTCTATTTGTTTGGATGATGGCTTGCTGCCTAGTTTAAAGCCTTGTGCTTGGGTTTGAAATCTGAACTGGAAAACAAGTTGTGTGTTGGGCTTTGTTTAGTTGCTGAAGGCTGAATAAGAAAATTGCAGAAACGTTTCTCACATCATTTTTGCTGCATTAGTTTAATGTTCCATTCGGCAACAGCTTACAAGTCGGTTTCATCACTTTGTTTGTACATTTAAATCTTGGGTTTGATTTAGTTGATAATTGATAGTTAAAATCTGGGTTTGGTGAACTCGTTTGCATGATGAAATCTCGACTGAAATGGTGTAGAAATCGCAAAGAGATTGCAGCAGCCTTTTGTTTTGTTTTTTTTTTTTTTTTTTTTTCCCTTGACATGTTTTGCATGATTTTCCAGAGTTTGGCATGAAATATTTCTAAATTTTCTACCTGATTGGATGGTGGTGAGTATGAAGTTTGGGTCTAGATTAAAGTTGTGTGTTTGGGTTTGAAATCCGAGCTTGAACAATAAGCTGTGCGTTTGGTTTTGTCTTGGAAGCAAAAGAGAGCATGTTGCATTTTAGTTGCAGTAGTTTAAGTCTCACGTAGCTTGCATGAATTTGCATGGAAAAATTGTTTCAAAATTGCCTCTTAACCCCCTCAAGTTTCCCCTTATGCCAGTATGACCCAAAAAATTGGGAAAATCAATCAAATTGACCCCTCAAATTTCTTTAGTTTTTGCAATCAAGTCACTACTTGTTTTAAATTTTACATGGGCTGTTCACCTTCCTTTAAATGCCTTGGATTGATTCAATTTCATGTTTACTTTTATCTTTTGTGATTATTTCTTGATTAAAGTGATGCTTTGACTCTTTTATTATTTTTGAGGGTAAATAAGTGGTTCCATTCCATTTGGGCCCAACTCAAGGGAGGTACACCCTAATCCTTCATTTCTTACTTGATTTTGACTCTACGTGCTCCTATGTGTTATGTGTGAATATGCATGCTTTAATTCGCTTTTCATTTCATGTTTAATTGCCTATTTCGCTTTCTTTTTATTTCATTTTTCTTAATTTGCAAGTGATTTGAAGGCACTTGAATGCCAAGTTGTAATAGCTAGGTTATTATTTTTATTTTTATTCCGTTCCCCCTCCTAGATTGTATAGGCCTTCTTCCCCTAAAAATGTGATAGTTAGGGCCTTAGTTGCCTTATGTGTCTTGCATGTCTATGTGCTATATGTTTCATCGCCTTCTTAGGTTTTGGCATCTAGATATGCATGCTAAATGTTATGTGCTACGTGTTTATAAGTGTTTGGCATGTCTACTCGCTTTCCATGGTCATGAATGAATGTGATGGACGAATGTACGTTTCCACTAGTCCAACGCTAGTCGGAATTCATAGAATGGGCTAGTCCAACGCTAGACCCTTAGGGGTTTCCCCTCGTTAGTACATGTTTGTATGTTCATTACATGTCATGCATTCTTTTTAGTTTTGTCATTTTTTGCATGCCCCCGATTCCCTTTCCCTTCATTTTAGGCCTTTGCATTTCATGCTAGTTATAGGGTCCATTTGCCTGAGAAACCCCCTTGGGTAAGGGAAACGAGCGAGTGTGGCTTCAAAATAGCCTTAGCACGCTAGTTTTTCCTTCTAATCAAAGGGAAAATTAAAATCACAAAAACTAGAGGTCATTCCCGTACCCGACCTGATGCATTCCTCTAAGTTCATGCATTTTCATATCATTTTCTCACTATTTTCCTCACTAATTATATATTTTAAATCCACATGTCATATTCACACACTTATTCACTTTCTTTACTTTTCACTTCACACATTGCACCTATTTTACTTATATATTTACTATTTTCATTCACTTGCACACGAGCATTTATATTTCATTCATTTGCACACAAACACTTTCAAATTGCACACATGCACTTTTTTCTACACTTTGCACACTTACACTCTCATTTGAGTCCTCATTTGCATCATTCATGATTTTCTATGAGGACTTTCCTTATTGGCCGTCACGACTCGTGTGAATGGGACCAAAAGCCTCATAAGAAACATTTCTTAGACTTAGGATTGCATTTCTCATTCATTAGTCAAATCCAATTTGCAATACATACTTTGGGTAGAAAATATAGGAAAATAAGGGTTAAATCACGCAACTAGTCTTGGTTAGGTCGAAGGGGTGCCTTGGATTTTTATCCTTGCCTTCCCCTTCGTCAAATGTGACTCCCGAACCTTTTTCTTTGTTTTACGTGGACTAGGAGTCGTTTAAAAAGGGTTTTCTTACTTTTTTCTTTAAAAAATTCATTTTTTGGGTGACTTGGTACACCCTAACTCTATACCAAGTGGCGACTCCATTTTTCATATAAAAACCCTTTTTGAATTATTTTTCTTGGGTCAAATCGTCGCATTTTCAAAAGTCCCATTTAGACCCATTTTTGTTTTTATCAACAAAATTCATTTTTCCCAAATCAATAAAATTCAACAAAAAAACAATTATTTTATTTTTTCCAAAAAAAGTGGGGCGCGACAGATATTAACCTGGATCAAGAGCCGAAGCTCTGATACCAACTAATGCGAACCCGAATCCCCAAGCTCCCGCTCTTGAAGAAACGAATTGCACAGGCAGCGGAAGGATCTATCTTGATCAGGCTGTGGACAAAATTGGTGGATTCTAAACCAATCAAGGACAACTCGAGATTGATTAGAAGGGTAGAAGGCGCCACAATTCAACATGGTCTTGAATTGATAAGCCGGTTTGAACCCTCGAGACCAACTCTAAGGTATTCAAAGTCGCTTCAAAGAAGCCAAGAGAAAACTCTCAATTTTTAATTCATAAAATGTCTCCCTAAAACCTTACAAAGCAAGCCTATTTATAGGCTAAAGTGACTGAAACCCTAAAGGGACTAGGAAAGGGAAAAGTCGGCCCATGGTCTTGGGACAAGATGGGCCGGCCCATGCTCTTACTTAAACACTAATTAATTGCTAAATAACTACTAAGGCCTAAGGCCCTATTCGGCCAACTCATTTGGAGGCCCACTTGACTCTTCATGGGCTTGGGTCATGGTGTAGATAACTCGATTAAAATCCTTCAAGGCTTCGAGGTCTCTATGAGAGTCTTGAGTTAAAGCCGCTATCCATCTCGCCATCCGTGCACACATCACAAATTGACATGCATCACAAATTTTATCCTTTTCAAAACTGATTTTTGGCAAGCCTCTAACTAACTCCTTTTTTGAAATTTCCTTTAGTAATTCCATGTTAAAATGACAAAGTCTCCTATGCCACAACCAAGGATCTTCATTTGAAGCTTTAAGACATTGGAAGTTAGATGAATCAAGTTTATCAAGAACAACAATATAAATATCGTTAAACCTCTTACCTTTGAACACAACATTATATTTAGAGTCAAGAACAATGCATTCATGCTTTTTGAACAAAACATTCAAGCCTTTATCACATAATTGACTAACACTAAGTAAGTTATAACCTAAGTTATCAACTAAGAGCACATTATGAACAAAAGTTTCACCATCCTTACCAACATCACCTATTCCAATTGTCTTAGCTTTCACGTCATCACCAAACGTCATTTTTTCACTTGATTTTGATTTTAGCTTTATGAACAATGAAGGATCACCGGTCATATGCCTTGAACAGCCACTGTCAATGAACCATTTGGAGTTGCTTGAGCCTTTTCCCTGAAAAGAGAGAGTGTTTGGTACCCTTTAACTTTTGGGTCCTCAATAGTTAGCATTGTATCTAACTAACCACATGCATCTCATTCCTCTGTTCAGATTTCTTTTCACATAACAATCTCCATTTAAATGTCCTCTTTGACAGTAAAAATTACACATAATGGAAGAGTTTTCAACATGTAATGGTTTGATAAATCTCAATCCACTCCTTCTATGTGTTGTGAAATCATGTGCATTTTTGTTGTGTGTTAATGTTCTTTTCTGATTAGTAAGACAGGTGGTTGACATGATCTTTTTGAGATAGTCTTGTTTTCTAGCTTTTAAGGTCTCATCCAACTTGTTCATCCTTTTATTCAAATCCCCATGTCTTTTCTTTAGCATTTTACAAACACTTGTCTTTCTATCAAGTTCATTTTGAACATCAAATCCGGCTCTTACAAGACACTTATTGTCAGCTTTTAGTTGTTTATTTTGTTGAAAAAGACTTGCATTTTCTTGAATGAGAAAGACAATTTTCTGTTTTAGCTGCTTGTTTTTATCACAAGATTCCTTCAAGGCATTATGCAATTTTTCAACAAAGGATTCAAGATCATCATCATCTTCATCATCACTATCAGATTGAGAGTGTATGGAAGTTACCTCATTATCTCCAATAGCCATGAAGGCCATTTGAGCTGATTCTTCTTCTTCTTCAACTTCACCTTCGGAGTTACATTCATTCCATGTAATCTGGAAGTTGTTGAACCTTGGTTTTCGATCAGCTTTTCCGTTTTTCATTTTCTTCAGAGAGCATTCATTTGCGTAGTGTCCAGGCTGTCCACATTCGTAGCATTTGTCCAATTGTTTCTTGTTGAATTCTTGTTTTCCTTTGTTTCTTGCGTTTGAAGACTGATTCTGGAATTGATTGCTAGGTCCTCCCCTTCTAAACTTCCTTTTATTCAAGATTCTCTTGAAGCTTTTTGTGATGAGAGCAAGATCGTTGTCATCACCATCCGAGTCTTCATCATCCAACAGAGTTGGATCATCTTCACCTTGAGCTGCTTTTAGAGCTATGTTTCTCTTTGCTCTCGCGTCCTCTTCCTCCTGCACTTTAGTTTTCAACTTCAACTCATAGGAGGTTAGTGAGTTAATGAGAGATTCAATAGGCACAGAATTCAAATCCTTAGCCTCCTCTATTGCAGTCACTTTACTTTCCCATTCTTTGCCCAACGCATTGAGAATTTTTCTGTTTTTCTCTCCCAAGGTGTACTCTTTGCCTAACACCTCGAGATCTTTGATCAAGTCATTGAACCTGCAATACATTTTGTCAATATCCTCAAGGGGTTCTATTTTAAATGATTCATACTTTGTGACCAAGATAGACTTTTTCTGTTCTCTCACGTTGTCACTTCCCTCATGAATTTCTCTTAGCTTATCCCACATTTCTTTAGCAGATTTACAACCTTTTACTCTAATTGATTCATTTGAGTCTAAGGCACTATAAAGAACATTCATGGCTTTGGCATTCAAAGTGAGATTTGTTCTATCTTGAGCATTCAACTCAACTCTTGTTTTAGGCCGAAACAAACCTGTATCTGCATCAAGAATGTTAGCATCATGCGGTCCTTCATTCACAATAAACCATAACTCAATATCAATGGATTGCAAAAAGATAATCATTCTTTCTTTCCAACTAACATAATTAGAACAATTAAACATGGGAGGCCTAGTGACAGATTGCCCCTCAACAAACATGGCATGATTAGTTGTCATCTTTACTCCAAGCCGCTTGAGCTTAATCTCTAGGAGACCAAGCTCTGATACCAATTGTAAGGCCCAAAGACAACCTAAGAGGGGGGGTGAATTAGGTTGATTAAAAACTTAATTGAGTTTATGCACTTTTTACTTAATAAAAATTTACCTTCTTTTCTAGTAGAGATCAATCAAGTAAATTTAAAGAAGAGAACAATTGTTGATCAGAAATAAGGATATATATATAAGCAATGAGAATTTTATTAAACAAAAAGAATAAGATAGAGTATCCAACCGATTGTCTACCAAGCTTTCCTCAAACTTGAAGACCAATCACAAAGATGAGCACCTTCTCTTTGATGAACAATAATCAACTCAATGTACAATGGAGGGATCACTTCCTCCTTGCCCCAAGCCTCTCTTAGTCAAGCTAGGAAGTTTTACTATCACTAAAATAACCCTCAACAAAGCTACACTATTGAAAATTTCAAACACAAGAGAAGAGCTTACAAGTACTTCACACTTCTTAGAGAACAAATCCTTCCTTGGAGACTATTTTCTTGCTAAAATATCTCTTGAGATCTTGTAAACAAAGTGTGCAAAAAGTCCCTCTCTGATTCAGAATCGTTTGTATTTAAAGGGAACCAAAAATGGGCTTCATTAATGCTTCCAACGGATAGAAGGCAGATGAAGAGTCAGCTAGCCGTTGGGGCTGTCGGACGTCCGACATATTAGTCATCGTCCGAAAATCAGTCCAGTTGTTGTTCGGACGTTCGATGGAATTTTATCGTCCGACAGCTTCTGCATTTGAACGTTGGCAGAGAGTCATCAACACTTTGTGGAATTTTTAGGACGTCCGACACGATCGATGTGCGTCCGAGGAGTGCGTCCAATCCATCCAGACGTCCGATGCTTCCTCACGAGCGTCCGACAGAATTTCCTTCTTGATGTTCTTCATCCTTTCGGACGTCCTACAGATTCCTTACGGACGTCTGACATGAGTGCCCTGTTTTTGCTTCTTCTTTTGGTTGATTTTCTTTTCTTGACAACTTTGTACCTGATTCTCTAAAAAGCAAAACACTTATATTTGAAGAGAATTAGATAATTATTTCAAAGTGCTTTGTGATCATCAAAATCAAGAATAACAAATCCGGAAATGGAATAAGCTCTAACCCAAAAAAAATAGTTTTTGACATCATTTTGCGGTTTTGGTACCATTGGCACTACGATTATCGGATGGAGGTGTATGATACACCGTTTTGAAGCTAAGAGATAGGGCTACAATGTTGAAGAAGGATACTCTGCCCAGTTTCGAGTGTAACTAGGTCAAAAATGCAAGATACTAAACCAGAACCGCAAAAACAGGTTCACGAACCGCATTCTGGTTCAAATATCATAAGTCAGGCTACCTAAGTCCGAATCAAGTGATTCCAAAGCCATCCAAAACCTAAGATACAAGGCTACAATTCATCAAAAGGCAGCAACAACCAAATGAGAATCATTCCCAACCAAAGTAACCAATTACAGACGCAATTATCAAATTCGGTTGAACCAGGGCAGCAGGGGTATTTCAGTCTTTTCTCAAGGTATGTTGCTCCGATTGACCTGAAATTTTGTGAAAATCTCTAAAATATCATTCCCTACAACTTTCATGTTTTAACCCAAGGCCAATTCGGCCTCTAACTATGAGCTACAGTGCCAGGCAGAATGTAAGAACATGAAACCCTAACTTTCCAAATTTCTTTCAAAACAGAAATTTCCTGCAATTAACCACTTTTTCCACCTTCTAGCTTCCTTAAATATCATTTCCAATCATCATACATGACCACGTAATAATAATCATATGAAAACAGAAAAATCACCAATAATTATAAAACTTCACCAATTCAACCAATATCAAGATATACTCCATAAAATTACATCTTAAACTACCACCAATCATGAATTAAACATCATTAGATGGAGGAGAGGGGCTCCTTCACAACTCACCTTAGCAACACAAGAGAGAGAGCAACTAGTCACCTTAGCTTTCCAAACAACTCCACTAAACACCTCACAATCACTCACTTAAGGGTTTCTATGGAACAAAAGCAAGATTAAATGGTTGAGTTATTGGATTTGAGCAAGAGTAGAGCTAGAAATTTGGAGAGCTTTTCTTTCTTTCTTCCTTGGAGAGAGATTCAGCCATAAGGATGAAGAAAATGATGAATTGTTGGTCAATTTTGGTTAATTGGTAAAGGTAAGTAAAATAGTCAAAGTCAAGAATAAACCACAGGGTGACACTTGTCACCCTTATTTAATGCAACTCTATCCTTTTGTCTCTCCAACTCTTATCCATCTAGGTAACTTCTAATTATCTCTTAACACCTGATAAATGAAACCTGGTATACACAACTTAACCTAATTGGCCGAATTTTACCGAACTTTCCGCACTAACGGGTCCCACGTCCGGTATACGCTCTTAATTTCTCAAAAACTAACCGATACTAGAAAAATTATTTTAAAACAATATTTACTCATAAAATTTATTTTAAAAATTTTCGAATAAAGAAAATGTGGAAAAACGTGCAATTAAAAGAAATTAAAACCTAGAAATTAAGAAAATTACGGGTCCTCACAGTAGTGATTGTCACACAAATATGATCTAACATGTGAACGGTTCCTAAGAGTCTAGCGTTGGACTAGCCCGCATCTATGAATTCCTACTAGCATTGGACTAGCAGAAAATCGAGGGAAAAGGCCACAACTAGCGTTGGACTAGTGTGGTGACGTCATGCACTTATTATAATCAAATAAATTATATAAAACATAATAAAGCAATTAAACACATAAGATCACATAAACACATAGCACATAAGCATGATATCTAGATGCAAGGCCCTAAGAAAGCGAGTAACACGTAACACGCAAGCATGCAAAACATACCAAGCAAATAAAGCAAATCAAACCCTAACTATTACACTTGGGGCCCTAACTATAATCTAAAGAGGGAAGGAATAAATAAAATAACAAATACCTAACTATTACATCTTGACGTTTAAATGCCCCTTAAATAATCACAGATTAAATGAAAATAAATATACTGAATTAAAACAAATAATGTGACTAAATAAATTAATTAATAATCTAAAAATATTCGAAAAGCATGCAATATCACACATAAGATCACAAAGGAGCACATAGGGTCAAATAAAATCAAAATAAAGGAGTAGAGTGTACCTCCCTTGAATTGGTGACCTAGTGAAATGAAATTACTTATTTACCCTCCAAAACAAAGAAAAAGGTCAAGACATCACTTTAATTAACAAATAATCATATGAAATGGGAATAAACACGAAATTGAAAGATCAAAGGATTCAAATAAAAATAAACAGCCCGTATTCAGCAAGTTAAACAAGCAAGGACCCAATTAAAAAATTAAAGAAGTTTGAGAGGTTAAATCATTATTATTACAAATATTAAGGGTCTAAATTAAAATAAATTAAAATAAATTAGATTAAGATGGAACCCACCAGAGCCAAATGCTAAAATTCACGAAAAACGAATAAAAGCCCATTTTCTATAATTAAACGACAAAATTTCTCAAAATTCCACTAACAATTCAAATCAAAACTATAAGTCTAGAAAAAGTTATTAAACCTTCAAATTTATCCTAAAACTCATTAAAAATCTATCCAAAAATTACATTAAGACATATTAAAGATAAATGGCATGTTAAGGGGACAAAATCGATTAAGTTATCCACTTAGTTGTGCCATAGAAGCATCATTTAGAAACAACAGGGAGCAAAGTGCAATTTTTGATAACATTTCCATGCATGCATCGAAGGATTTCGGCAACTAAAGCTTTCTTTCCTTCTGCAATTTTCTGCGGCAAACTTGCAGCTCCAACCCACACGGATTTCATACCAAAAAATTGCACAAAACTCATTATTTATCAACCAAACTCACCTAAAACCCAAATCATCAATTTTAACACAGCCCAAGCATGGTTGTCTACCCTTAGCGATCCCAACAAAGAGGATTCAGGCAAAAGAAAGCAAGAAAAACAGAAAGTGCAGCAAAGAAAACCTTAACATTTGCTTGAAATGTCAAACCAAAATATTCAAGAAAACATCCTAGAACCCAGACCATGAAACAAACAAGATACTATGCATCTGTACAAGGAGTTCTGAGACCACATCATGCAACCCACGAAGAGGCTTTCTTTCTTATTGCTAGTTTCTGGGTTCTGCAACTTTTAAAAGCTTTCCGCAACTCATCCAGCACTTAAATTCATATGGACACTCAATCAAGGCTCACGGGTTTATTAATCTAAAAACCAATAGAAGTCTCAACGCATTTAGTTATCATAATCTGGACAAGGTTCTTGATTTGTCAAAAGAGAAAAACATGCAACAAAAGAAAACATGAAACCAGAATCATTGAGAGCTAGCTTTGTTTCATCCGGACCACAAAACCATCGAGCACTGAAACCCTCTAATCCTTTAACCAATTCGAATCAGCGAACATTTCAGTTGAAGAAAACTGGTTACGGGAACCAGAAGGAAACCGTAAACTTGCTCAACTAAAGGAAAACACAGCCTACATAGGCAAGATAACACACCCAGCAGATAAACAAGAACCTAACGCTCATTAGACTCCATAAAACCATCATGAACCCATGACTAAACATGCAACAAAGGAGATCTAACAAAAATAGGGTTCTTAGGAAGAGCAAGCGGATTCTAAGTAAAACCATCAGACAGCATGGAAACCAAAGAAAGAACCATCAGGCAGTGAAAGGTGAGCAAATAAACAGCAAAAGGAAGCAACTTGGACTGTAAAATGCAGGCAAAACGTAAAGAAACAGCAAACAGTAACTGCTTCTCTTTTTTTCGGATACGTTCATGGGGTTCGACCAACTTTGGACTGATCGAAGCCCCTCTCACCAAAGACAGAAACCATATCTCAACGTGGAAACATAAACACCAGAAGGATATAAGGAATTTTACCGAAAGAAAGAGGAAAGATCAATAGCAGTCAACTTGCTACAAAAACCGGTGCTTTTTTAGCAATAATTGAAGACGATGATGGTGGCGTTGGGTTCCTCCTCTGTTCCGCAGTTGCTACTAGTTCCAGTTCCCCTTCCGTTCACAGCCTCTTCTTTTCTTTTGCTTGGTTTCTTCCTCTCAATCTCCTCTCAGTCTCTCCCTCTCATTCTCCCCGCTGCTCTTTTCCTCTAACCCTAGCCGCCAACTTCCTTCCCCTTTTTTTGTTTCTGGTTTGGCCTCCTCCTCAAGGCTGCGTTTCTGTTCTATTTATATCAAACACGCACTCTCAAACCCTCACCTTAAAGGTAAGGATGAGAGTTGAGATTTGCTAGGTATTTTAGAGCCATCCGATGGCTGTTGTTCTAGAAAGATCAAAGGAGATTAGGTGGCCAAAGTTTGGGAGAAAGAAAGAAAAAAATCAGAAAAATGAGTGGAAAATGGACGGTGAAATGGAGCTGCAAATATGGTACTCTTCATGCTTCTGTACCTTTGCCAAAGAAGAGAATGCGCGCATGGCTCCTTCTTTTTTTTTTTAACAAAATTGATTTTGATGATTTTCCTTTTCTTTTCCTATTTTTCTAATAATAATAATTAATTCTTTTCAAGAAATAGAAGTGAAACAAGAATAAATAAAATTTAACAAAAATGAAAAAAAATAGAAATAAAAAATGAAGAACAATTAAATAAATACCTAATAAAAAAATAAAATAAAATAAAAATAAAATGATGGTGAAATTTTTGATGTCTACAGCTTGCCCCTCTTTGTCTGAGTTTCGACGAAACTCGAGACAGAAACGTAGACACCAAATTATTTATCTGTCTAGTTCAACTGTAACTAAGGTAACTAGATAAATCTAATTAATTTGAAAAACTTAAATCTAGAAAATGAAAGATGTTGGTAGGATAAAATCCAGACCCAACAAAATAAAAGCGATCAGCGGGATAAAATCCGGTCCTGCCGAAGTTTATGGGATAAAACCCGATCCCGACGATATGTAAACAGTCAGCGGGATAAAGCCCGGTCCTGCCGAGGTTGGTGGGATAAAATCCGATCCCAACGAGATATAAACAGTCAGCGGGATAAAACCCGATCCTGCCGAGGTTGGTGGGATAAAACTTGATCCCAACAAGATATAAACGGTCAACGGGATAAAACCCGGTCCTGCCGAGAAATTGAAAAGATTTTTGCAAAGTGCCTTTTGTAGAATTTTGAAAATAGAGACAGATGATTTCTTCTTCTAAAAAAATTTGCCCCAGTATGATGCTATTGGACCGTTGGACCTGCAAAAGAGAAATACACATAATAATAGATAATGCCACTACCATCTGATCAATCCTGCCTTCAAGAACTGTGTAAACATGAATATTTAGACGTTCTTCCCCCGATGTAGTGAAAATTTAACTTTACTCTGCAAATTGTGTCAAATTTCCTCAACTTCCAATATTAACAAGACCCTTGGTATCTAGTCAATCACAGGGGTTGTCATTTGATAAATTCCCGACTCAACTTCGCTCATTGAATTACATCACATTTTCTTAACTTCTAATGCTAATAAGACACTTGGTATCCAGGAAAATTTAATAAATCACAGGGATTGCCTTTTGATAAATTCCTGATGTAGCAAAATTTCAACTTTGCTCTGCGAACTGCATCAAATCTTTTTAACTTCCAATGCCTATCAAACATGACGTTTGGTACCCAGATAATTTCAATAAATCACAGGGATTGCCCTTTGATAAGTCTAGTGAGATAAATGAGACCATGAAACTCATGAAAGAATATTTTTATACACACAAAAATGAAAATTCTGGTAGCATGAAAACAATCATTTACTTTATTGAAAGAAAGAAAAACTGATTCTAAAGAAATAAACCTGTACACTCAACAGTTTACGTTTTATGAATCAAAACACTTTGATTCTCGAGCAGAATGCCACGTTTGACCCATTTGAATATCATTCCTCTAGAATTCAATGCTGGCAAAAGAACCACAACTGTGAAGAGAAACTCAAATGAACCGAGTCACCAGTCATTCCAAACCAAGCTCGCTTTCAACATAAAACCGTACCTTAGCGCCCTTTCAAGTTTTCACTAAGGTTGCCCCCCACCCTTTTATTTTCTTTTATTCATTTTCTTTTCTTCTTTTTTTTTTCCTTTTCTTTTCTTTTCTTTTTCTTCTTTTCTCTTTTTCTTTTCTTTTCTTTTTTTTCTCTTCTTTTCTCTTTCTTCTCAAAGCTGCCCTTTCGGGTTTTTATCTGATAAAGAAATCCTGCCGATAGCCCTTATCAACTTAGAAATATGTTTTAAGAAATGATAGCATCAATGCAAGAATCCTTCCCTTACAAAATTGGTGAAGGTGTATTGACATCATTTGCCATTTGATTAGGAAATTTCCTAAAAGATGTGATACAAAGAACGGAAGTCAGGACTTTTGATTTTTGTAATAGGGTCTGGTGGGGTGCTTAGAAAAGTTAAGGCTTGAATACAGATTTTACAAGTGGTTAAATGACCTGAGGTCGCATCTTCAGATTAACCCTACTAAAATTATCCCAGTTTATTCTCAACTGAGGTTTTTTCATTTTCTTTCACTTTTGTTCCCCTATTATTTTTTATTTTTTAAGATTTTCTCTTTTTTTTTTCAACTAAAATTTGCCCCAGTGTGTGGTTTGTGGCCCTCAGGGGTTGTCAAACGAAATAATTTATTCTGAAGGTTCAAAAGGGATAACTAGGGATATCATGTTTAACTGGAAATGAAGAAGGCTTGACTTGCATTCCATTCTTTGCATTAATCCTAAAAGAAAACTTCCTTTTATCAGATGAAAAATTTCTTGCACATATCCGAATTAATCGATTGGGGAAAAACTTGTCCATCCATTTCTGTGAGAATAAGTGCGCCACCAGGCAACACTTTCTTGACAATAAAAGGGTCCTGCCAATTTGGTGCAAACTTGCCTTTAACCTTCTCTTATACTGGCAAAATTTGCTTCAATACTTTGTCTCCTTCTTTGAACAGTCGCACTTTGACCTTCTTGTTGTAAGCACGAGTCATTCTCTTTTGATAGCACTGACCATGACAAATGGCATTTAGCCTCTTCTTATCAATCAAAGACAACTGCTCATGACGTTATTTAATCCAATCAGCTTCATCCAATTTGGCTTCCATTAGTGTGCGCAGTGAAGGAATTTCCACCTCAACTGGCAAATCTGCTTCCATTCCGTACATTAGGTTGTAAGGCGTTGCCCCAATAGAAGTCCGAATAGCTATTCGATATGCCATTAATGCGTAGGAGAGCTTCTCGTGCCAATCACGATGCCTTTCAGTTATTTTACGGATTATCTTCTTCAAGTTCTTATTCACGGCCTTCACAGTTCCATTCATCTGCGGTCTATAAATAGTGGAATTTCAATGTTTGATCTTGAACTGCTCGCATAATTCATCCACCATGTCATTGTTGAGATTCTTGGCATTGTCGGTGATTAATGTCTCTGGCACGCCAAAACGACAAATGATATGTTTCCTTAGAAACTCGGTCATGTGACGCCCCGAAAAAAATGAGTTTGAGAACCCGGAAATTTTTTTAATTTTCTAGGATTTA
The DNA here is from genome assembly GCF_036785885.1 of Coffea arabica. Taxonomy (NCBI): domain Eukaryota; kingdom Viridiplantae; phylum Streptophyta; class Magnoliopsida; order Gentianales; family Rubiaceae; genus Coffea; species Coffea arabica. Next base: position 28,038,428 of record NC_092321.1, read on the forward strand.
TTTTTTTAACGCCCGCCTTTTCTACATTTTCTTGATTAGAAAAATTCCCCAGATAAAGTTTATGAGCAAAAATAGTTTTAAAATGATTTTTCTAGTATCGGTTAGTTTTTGAGAAATTAAAAGCGTGTTTTGGACGTGGGACCCGCAAGTGCGGTAAATGCATTATATTTTTGACAACTTGTTGGAATTTTGTATTAAGTGATATTATTTTACAAGGTGTTAAGATATTTGTCTTGGAGAGACAAGAAGATAATCTCAAGCTTAAAGAGTGACAAGTGTCACCTTGTTATTGAAGGTTGGACTTTGACATTTGACCATCTTACTACCTTTACCAAATAAGTACCAAATTGATCCAAAATTACCTTCATTCTTCATCATCTTGGCTGAGCTTCACAAGGAGAAAAGAAAGGAAAGCTTTCATCTTACTTCTTCATTTCTTGCTCCAATCAAACAATTTAACCGATTAAACTTGGATTTGCTCCATAAAAACCTTTCTCTTGGTAGTATTAAGGTGTGTAGTGAAGTGGTTTGAGAAGCAAAGGTGCTAAGTTGGGTCTTTTCTTGGGTTTGTAAGGTAAGTGACTAAGGAACCTTTCCTTTGATCTTGATAATGTTCAATTAGTGATTGGTGGTGGTTGAATAAGTGATTTTATGGTTGATTTCCTGATTTTGGTTGAAAATGATGAAGATTTATTATTTTTGGGGATTTTTCTGTTTTCATATGGATATGATTATGGGGTCATGTATGATGATTGGAAATGATGTTTAATGACTCTAGGAGGTGGAAAAAGTGATTAATTGCAACCAATTTCTGTTTTGGACCAAAAATTGAAAAGTGAGGGTTTTGTGATGAACATTCTGTCCGAATTTTTAGGTCCTAGATAGAGGCCGAATTGGCCTTTACTTAAAACATGAAAGTTGTAGGGAATGACATTTTAGAGGTTCCTACAAAATTTCAGGTCAATCGGAGTAGTGTGGAATGAGATAATTCGAAATTACTATTGCTGTTCTGGGTTACCCAGAATTGGAAATCTGCGACTGTAATTGGTTGTTTTCGCTGGAATTTCTTCCGAATTGGTTGTTGAGGTCTTCTGATTAAATGTAGCCCTGTTTCGTATTTTTCAGCTGGTTTTGGAATTTCTGGATTTGGACTTGTGTAGGCTGAGTTATGATGTTACAAAAAAGGGGGGGCAACCTTGGTAAAAACCCGAAAGGGCACCAAGGTAGGATTTTGCAGCGAGCGAGCACGAGGAAGAACAGCTTGTGATTTGGTTCATTTGGATTTCTCCTCATTTTGTCATACTTCTGTCAATTTTGAATTCCAGAACAAAGATATCCAGAGAATTGAATATGACATTTGTTGGCCAAAACTGTGTCATTTTGTAAAACATTCTTTTGCAAATACATTCTTAGGAAGCTCATTTTTCCAAATTACTTGAATTCATGGCATTTTTGTAGAATTTAAGCACAAATGGTTATGTGTGCATTCTTGTGCATATTTATTCTTTCATGACATGTGAATTTTCTTGCATACTTCATTCTTTATCTTTGAATTTTGGTGAATAACAATCCCCGTGGTTTATTCGAAGCATACTTGGGTTCAGTCATCTTTTGAAAAGGGTTAAGGTTCAACAAAGTCAGTTACGCAGACTTCACAATATGGCAAAGCACATACCTGATCAGTTTGTAAATCGAAAAAGCCTTAGGGTGAAAAATCCAACTCAATCGACTGCCGCAGCAAAAGTTGATAAAGGCGTTGAAAGACTCATGTTTACACGATTCTCAAAGGAAAACGGATCAAATGATGGTGGCAATTTCTTTGTTTTTTTCTCTTTTGCAGAAAAATTGCATACACAGATGAAAGTAAGCACACCTCGCACTGGAATAGGTGTCGGAAAGAGTCCTCCGGTGAACAAAGGCAGATTGAAAATGTCGCAAGCAAATTTCATCAAAAAATGCAACAGCATGGCGATACAGAATCAACTCTGGACTCACATTGCAAAAATTCATCATACTGAGGCAAATTAATTTTTTGGAAAGATTTTCAAAAGTCAAAAAAAAAAAAAAAAAAAAAAAGGGAAAAATCATCAATCAAAAAATCAACACAGATTTTATCACGGCAGGCTCGGGTTTAATCCCACTGACCGATTGTCAAAAGCATTTTCGGGTCAGTCCCATGATCAAGAGCTTATTCGGGTCAGTCCCATGATCAAAAGGATTTTCGGGTCAGTCCCATGACCAAAAGGATTTTCGGGTCAGTCCCATGACCAAAAGCATTTTCGGGTCAGTCCCGCGATCAAGAGCATTTTCGGGTCAGTCCCATGATCAAGAGGATTTTCGGGTCAGTCCCATGATCAAAAGGATTTTCGGGTCAGTCCCATGACCAAAAGCATTTTCGGGTCAGTCCCGCGATCAAAAGCATTTTCGGGTCAGTCCCACGATCAAAAGCTTATTCGGGTCAGTCCCACGATCAAAAGGATTTTCGGGTCAGTCCCATGACCAAAAAGCATTTTCGGGTCAGTCCCACGATCAAAAGCTTATTCGGGTCAGTCCCACGATCAAAAGCTTATTCGGGTCAGTCCCACGATCAAAAGTTTATTCGGGTCAGTCCCACGATCAAAAGCATTTTCGGGTCAGTCCCACGATCAAAAGCTTATTCGGGTCAGTCCCATGATCAAAAGTTTATTCGGGTCAGTCCCACGATCAAAAGCATTTTCGGGTCAGTCCCACGATCAAAAGCTTATTCGGGTCAGTCCCACGATCAAAAGCATTTTCGGGTCAGTCCCATGATCAAAAGCATTTTCGGGTCAGTCCCGCGATTAAAGCTTGTTCGGGCCAGTCCCATGATTTGAATTTCCTTCTCTAGTCAGTCCCAATTTTTAAATTCCTGTTCGGGTCAGTCCCGCTTTAAGTTCCTGTTTGGGCCAGTCCCGTCTTTAAATTTCGTTCGGGTCAATCCCACTTTAAATCTCCTGTCTAAGTCAATTCCATTTTAAAAGTTTTGCCAAAAGGGGTCAGTCCTTATCTCTAAAACGTCCACCGTTCGTGACGTTTGCCACCGAATAAAGCAGGTAAGTATTTGGTGTCTACTTCTTTGTCTCAAGTTTTTCCAAAACTCAGACAAAGAGGGGCAAACTGTAGACACCAAATTTTTGGTGTAATTTCTTTTACTTTTTATTCTCATTTGTCGTGGTTGCTTTTAGTTTTTTTAGTTTCTAGTTTCTATTTTAATTTTTAAGTTTTAACGTAGAAAAATCATGGAAAAAGAGAAAAAAAGGAAAATTGTTCACAAAAATACGTTCAAATTTAATTTTTTGGCATTTTGGTTTATTTTTGTTAATTTATTTTGAAAAAAAAAAAAAAGAAAAAAAATGATGAGAAATGATGAAAAATGAAAGAAAAGATCGAAAATGGTAATTTTGTTATTTTTAGTTTGTTTATTTCGATGTGTTTGTAATTAAAATTGTTGTTTTTATTATTATTTAGTTTTACTATTATTTTTGTTAAATAATTAAGGTGAAAAAAAAATAAAATAAAAAAAAACATCTCCATAACCACGGCACCACTTCATTCATTCCACTTCACATATCAAACCACAGCTGCACCTCACCTTCATTGTAGCGTCCGAGAGCAAGTGAGTGAGAGCTGCTCCTCGTGAGTATCGACCAAAGGAAGCCGCGCGAGCTGCAACCTTTATATTCTGTCCGAGCAAGTTAAGTGAGAGAGATAGAGAGAGAGAGAGGGAGAGAGAGAGAGAGAAAGCAAAAGGCAGTTGCGGGAGCTGCTGATCATCACCACCTTCATGAGCTCCAGCCATCAAAACCACAGCTGCAACCATCCGCAACCAGGACCAACACCTGCAGTCCTTGCGCGAGCCGAGAGGAGGAGAAGTTGACAGCTTTCTTGTCGCGTGTATAAGCTTCAATTTAAGGTAATTTCCGAGCTAAGATAACTTGATCAGAGGTAGATTAAATTGTTTATGGCCATGCATGTGAAGTTTAGGCGTTCGGATGATGAATTGAATAAGAGGGAAAATCTGATTTTGAAGGAAATGGGTTTGCTGAGAAGCTGAAATGGAACTGCCGCTTAATCTTGTTTCTCTGAAGTAATCTAAGCTCATAAATGTGATTAGTTAACTAAAAAACTAAATGATTAAGTCTTGCATGAGGTTAGTTAGCTCGGATTAAGCCAGAAAAATAAGAATGAAATGGATTCTGTTGCATGCAAGATTAGCCGAGAAGAGCTGGACAAATTTCTGGAATTTTGGATGAATGTGGCTGTTGTCCGAATCTGATTTTTGAACTAGAAACGTTAATTAATTAGTTAAGGAGTTGCATGCTGGATTTGAGTGCCAAATACAAGGCTTTGGCCGAAAAAAAAGCTGGATTATGACCAACTAAGTGCTGGAAAAATTTCTGTTGTGCCGAGGGAGTGAAGCTGGAATTGCAGCTTGTTTTTGGAAATTTTCTTTGGAAATGATGTTTAGAAATGCCTGAAATATGTGTGTCTTAAGTCTTGTAAGCTATATAGATGTGAAACTCTTGATATGCTGGGAGATTGAACTGGAAATAGTTAAATGAAACTGCTGGAATTTTTCCAGTATAGCCGAGTGAAGAAGAAAAGATTTTTCCAGTTTTCTTTAGGAATTTTGGGATTCCAAATTGTTCCATTTAAAGTTTGACAAGCTGTAAAATATTCCACACTTGTTGATTTCACTCTAGAATATTTTAAGAGGGTCATGCATGCGATTACTGTTAAGATGATATCCGGAAGTCTTGTCTGAAATAAGAAAAGCTGCGCTTCATTGCTCCTGTTTTGTTCATTGGCTTTGCTTGCGTCTATAAGAAATTTCATGTTTGGGGACATTCGATGGTAATGGAGGGCAAATTCCTTGCATTTGGTCTGTAAATGACATATTGGTAGAGCTTGTTGGAGTGTTTGCACGCAAATAAAAATTGCTGCATCTTTCTTCTTACTGTTTCTTTCCATGGTTGTTTTCTGAGCTTGCATGCTTAATTCTGTGTGGAAGGGAAGAAGTGGAAAGTTTAGTGTTGAGTTCATGTCTTTGGGTCAAAAAAGTATTTGAATCATGCCTAAGCACTTGCTGGAAAATGCATTTCAATTTGCCAAATCAGTTTTATATGTTCCAGATTTTTCAACTTGCTGAACGTATTTTATTTTTGTTTGCACTGGATTTTGCTCAGTTTTTTTTTTTCTATTTGTTTGGATGATGGCTTGCTGCCTAGTTTAAAGCCTTGTGCTTGGGTTTGAAATCTGAACTGGAAAACAAGTTGTGTGTTGGGCTTTGTTTAGTTGCTGAAGGCTGAATAAGAAAATTGCAGAAACGTTTCTCACATCATTTTTGCTGCATTAGTTTAATGTTCCATTCGGCAACAGCTTACAAGTCGGTTTCATCACTTTGTTTGTACATTTAAATCTTGGGTTTGATTTAGTTGATAATTGATAGTTAAAATCTGGGTTTGGTGAACTCGTTTGCATGATGAAATCTCGACTGAAATGGTGTAGAAATCGCAAAGAGATTGCAGCAGCCTTTTGTTTTGTTTTTTTTTTTTTTTTTTTTCCCTTGACATGTTTTGCATGATTTTCCAGAGTTTGGCATGAAATATTTCTAAATTTTCTACCTGATTGGATGGTGGTGAGTATGAAGTTTGGGTCTAGATTAAAGTTGTGTGTTTGGGTTTGAAATCCGAGCTTGAACAATAAGCTGTGCGTTTGGTTTTGTCTTGGAAGCAAAAGAGAGCATGTTGCATTTTAGTTGCAGTAGTTTAAGTCTCACGTAGCTTGCATGAATTTGCATGGAAAAATTGTTTCAAAATTGCCTCTTAACCCCCTCAAGTTTCCCCTTATGCCAGTATGACCCAAAAAATTGGGAAAATCAATCAAATTGACCCCTCAAATTTCTTTAGTTTTTGCAATCAAGTCACTACTTGTTTTAAATTTTACATGGGCTGTTCACCTTCCTTTAAATGCCTTGGATTGATTCAATTTCATGTTTACTTTTATCTTTTGTGATTATTTCTTGATTAAAGTGATGCTTTGACTCTTTTATTATTTTTGAGGGTAAATAAGTGGTTCCATTCCATTTGGGCCCAACTCAAGGGAGGTACACCCTAATCCTTCATTTCTTACTTGATTTTGACTCTACGTGCTCCTATGTGTTATGTGTGAATATGCATGCTTTAATTCGCTTTTCATTTCATGTTTAATTGCCTATTTCGCTTTCTTTTTATTTCATTTTTCTTAATTTGCAAGTGATTTGAAGGCACTTGAATGCCAAGTTGTAATAGCTAGGTTATTATTTTTATTTTTATTCCGTTCCCCCTCCTAGATTGTATAGGCCTTCTTCCCCTAAAAATGTGATAGTTAGGGCCTTAGTTGCCTTATGTGTCTTGCATGTCTATGTGCTATATGTTTCATCGCCTTCTTAGGTTTTGGCATCTAGATATGCATGCTAAATGTTATGTGCTACGTGTTTATAAGTGTTTGGCATGTCTACTCGCTTTCCATGGTCATGAATGAATGTGATGGACGAATGTACGTTTCCACTAGTCCAACGCTAGTCGGAATTCATAGAATGGGCTAGTCCAACGCTAGACCCTTAGGGGTTTCCCCTCGTTAGTACATGTTTGTATGTTCATTACATGTCATGCATTCTTTTTAGTTTTGTCATTTTTTGCATGCCCCCGATTCCCTTTCCCTTCATTTTAGGCCTTTGCATTTCATGCTAGTTATAGGGTCCATTTGCCTGAGAAACCCCCTTGGGTAAGGGAAACGAGCGAGTGTGGCTTCAAAATAGCCTTAGCACGCTAGTTTTTCCTTCTAATCAAAGGGAAAATTAAAATCACAAAAACTAGAGGTCATTCCCGTACCCGACCTGATGCATTCCTCTAAGTTCATGCATTTTCATATCATTTTCTCACTATTTTCCTCACTAATTATATATTTTAAATCCACATGTCATATTCACACACTTATTCACTTTCTTTACTTTTCACTTCACACATTGCACCTATTTTACTTATATATTTACTATTTTCATTCACTTGCACACGAGCATTTATATTTCATTCATTTGCACACAAACACTTTCAAATTGCACACATGCACTTTTTTCTACACTTTGCACACTTACACTCTCATTTGAGTCCTCATTTGCATCATTCATGATTTTCTATGAGGACTTTCCTTATTGGCCGTCACGACTCGTGTGAATGGGACCAAAAGCCTCATAAGAAACATTTCTTAGACTTAGGATTGCATTTCTCATTCATTAGTCAAATCCAATTTGCAATACATACTTTGGGTAGAAAATATAGGAAAATAAGGGTTAAATCACGCAACTAGTCTTGGTTAGGTCGAAGGGGTGCCTTGGATTTTTATCCTTGCCTTCCCCTTCGTCAAATGTGACTCCCGAACCTTTTTCTTTGTTTTACGTGGACTAGGAGTCGTTTAAAAAGGGTTTTCTTACTTTTTTCTTTAAAAAATTCATTTTTTGGGTGACTTGGTACACCCTAACTCTATACCAAGTGGCGACTCCATTTTTCATATAAAAACCCTTTTTGAATTATTTTTCTTGGGTCAAATCGTCGCATTTTCAAAAGTCCCATTTAGACCCATTTTTGTTTTTATCAACAAAATTCATTTTTCCCAAATCAATAAAATTCAACAAAAAAACAATTATTTTATTTTTTCCAAAAAAAGTGGGGCGCGACAGATATTAACCTGGATCAAGAGCCGAAGCTCTGATACCAACTAATGCGAACCCGAATCCCCAAGCTCCCGCTCTTGAAGAAACGAATTGCACAGGCAGCGGAAGGATCTATCTTGATCAGGCTGTGGACAAAATTGGTGGATTCTAAACCAATCAAGGACAACTCGAGATTGATTAGAAGGGTAGAAGGCGCCACAATTCAACATGGTCTTGAATTGATAAGCCGGTTTGAACCCTCGAGACCAACTCTAAGGTATTCAAAGTCGCTTCAAAGAAGCCAAGAGAAAACTCTCAATTTTTAATTCATAAAATGTCTCCCTAAAACCTTACAAAGCAAGCCTATTTATAGGCTAAAGTGACTGAAACCCTAAAGGGACTAGGAAAGGGAAAAGTCGGCCCATGGTCTTGGGACAAGATGGGCCGGCCCATGCTCTTACTTAAACACTAATTAATTGCTAAATAACTACTAAGGCCTAAGGCCCTATTCGGCCAACTCATTTGGAGGCCCACTTGACTCTTCATGGGCTTGGGTCATGGTGTAGATAACTCGATTAAAATCCTTCAAGGCTTCGAGGTCTCTATGAGAGTCTTGAGTTAAAGCCGCTATCCATCTCGCCATCCGTGCACACATCACAAATTGACATGCATCACAAATTTTATCCTTTTCAAAACTGATTTTTGGCAAGCCTCTAACTAACTCCTTTTTTGAAATTTCCTTTAGTAATTCCATGTTAAAATGACAAAGTCTCCTATGCCACAACCAAGGATCTTCATTTGAAGCTTTAAGACATTGGAAGTTAGATGAATCAAGTTTATCAAGAACAACAATATAAATATCGTTAAACCTCTTACCTTTGAACACAACATTATATTTAGAGTCAAGAACAATGCATTCATGCTTTTTGAACAAAACATTCAAGCCTTTATCACATAATTGACTAACACTAAGTAAGTTATAACCTAAGTTATCAACTAAGAGCACATTATGAACAAAAGTTTCACCATCCTTACCAACATCACCTATTCCAATTGTCTTAGCTTTCACGTCATCACCAAACGTCATTTTTTCACTTGATTTTGATTTTAGCTTTATGAACAATGAAGGATCACCGGTCATATGCCTTGAACAGCCACTGTCAATGAACCATTTGGAGTTGCTTGAGCCTTTTCCCTGAAAAGAGAGAGTGTTTGGTACCCTTTAACTTTTGGGTCCTCAATAGTTAGCATTGTATCTAACTAACCACATGCATCTCATTCCTCTGTTCAGATTTCTTTTCACATAACAATCTCCATTTAAATGTCCTCTTTGACAGTAAAAATTACACATAATGGAAGAGTTTTCAACATGTAATGGTTTGATAAATCTCAATCCACTCCTTCTATGTGTTGTGAAATCATGTGCATTTTTGTTGTGTGTTAATGTTCTTTTCTGATTAGTAAGACAGGTGGTTGACATGATCTTTTTGAGATAGTCTTGTTTTCTAGCTTTTAAGGTCTCATCCAACTTGTTCATCCTTTTATTCAAATCCCCATGTCTTTTCTTTAGCATTTTACAAACACTTGTCTTTCTATCAAGTTCATTTTGAACATCAAATCCGGCTCTTACAAGACACTTATTGTCAGCTTTTAGTTGTTTATTTTGTTGAAAAAGACTTGCATTTTCTTGAATGAGAAAGACAATTTTCTGTTTTAGCTGCTTGTTTTTATCACAAGATTCCTTCAAGGCATTATGCAATTTTTCAACAAAGGATTCAAGATCATCATCATCTTCATCATCACTATCAGATTGAGAGTGTATGGAAGTTACCTCATTATCTCCAATAGCCATGAAGGCCATTTGAGCTGATTCTTCTTCTTCTTCAACTTCACCTTCGGAGTTACATTCATTCCATGTAATCTGGAAGTTGTTGAACCTTGGTTTTCGATCAGCTTTTCCGTTTTTCATTTTCTTCAGAGAGCATTCATTTGCGTAGTGTCCAGGCTGTCCACATTCGTAGCATTTGTCCAATTGTTTCTTGTTGAATTCTTGTTTTCCTTTGTTTCTTGCGTTTGAAGACTGATTCTGGAATTGATTGCTAGGTCCTCCCCTTCTAAACTTCCTTTTATTCAAGATTCTCTTGAAGCTTTTTGTGATGAGAGCAAGATCGTTGTCATCACCATCCGAGTCTTCATCATCCAACAGAGTTGGATCATCTTCACCTTGAGCTGCTTTTAGAGCTATGTTTCTCTTTGCTCTCGCGTCCTCTTCCTCCTGCACTTTAGTTTTCAACTTCAACTCATAGGAGGTTAGTGAGTTAATGAGAGATTCAATAGGCACAGAATTCAAATCCTTAGCCTCCTCTATTGCAGTCACTTTACTTTCCCATTCTTTGCCCAACGCATTGAGAATTTTTCTGTTTTTCTCTCCCAAGGTGTACTCTTTGCCTAACACCTCGAGATCTTTGATCAAGTCATTGAACCTGCAATACATTTTGTCAATATCCTCAAGGGGTTCTATTTTAAATGATTCATACTTTGTGACCAAGATAGACTTTTTCTGTTCTCTCACGTTGTCACTTCCCTCATGAATTTCTCTTAGCTTATCCCACATTTCTTTAGCAGATTTACAACCTTTTACTCTAATTGATTCATTTGAGTCTAAGGCACTATAAAGAACATTCATGGCTTTGGCATTCAAAGTGAGATTTGTTCTATCTTGAGCATTCAACTCAACTCTTGTTTTAGGCCGAAACAAACCTGTATCTGCATCAAGAATGTTAGCATCATGCGGTCCTTCATTCACAATAAACCATAACTCAATATCAATGGATTGCAAAAAGATAATCATTCTTTCTTTCCAACTAACATAATTAGAACAATTAAACATGGGAGGCCTAGTGACAGATTGCCCCTCAACAAACATGGCATGATTAGTTGTCATCTTTACTCCAAGCCGCTTGAGCTTAATCTCTAGGAGACCAAGCTCTGATACCAATTGTAAGGCCCAAAGACAACCTAAGAGGGGGGGTGAATTAGGTTGATTAAAAACTTAATTGAGTTTATGCACTTTTTACTTAATAAAAATTTACCTTCTTTTCTAGTAGAGATCAATCAAGTAAATTTAAAGAAGAGAACAATTGTTGATCAGAAATAAGGATATATATATAAGCAATGAGAATTTTATTAAACAAAAAGAATAAGATAGAGTATCCAACCGATTGTCTACCAAGCTTTCCTCAAACTTGAAGACCAATCACAAAGATGAGCACCTTCTCTTTGATGAACAATAATCAACTCAATGTACAATGGAGGGATCACTTCCTCCTTGCCCCAAGCCTCTCTTAGTCAAGCTAGGAAGTTTTACTATCACTAAAATAACCCTCAACAAAGCTACACTATTGAAAATTTCAAACACAAGAGAAGAGCTTACAAGTACTTCACACTTCTTAGAGAACAAATCCTTCCTTGGAGACTATTTTCTTGCTAAAATATCTCTTGAGATCTTGTAAACAAAGTGTGCAAAAAGTCCCTCTCTGATTCAGAATCGTTTGTATTTAAAGGGAACCAAAAATGGGCTTCATTAATGCTTCCAACGGATAGAAGGCAGATGAAGAGTCAGCTAGCCGTTGGGGCTGTCGGACGTCCGACATATTAGTCATCGTCCGAAAATCAGTCCAGTTGTTGTTCGGACGTTCGATGGAATTTTATCGTCCGACAGCTTCTGCATTTGAACGTTGGCAGAGAGTCATCAACACTTTGTGGAATTTTTAGGACGTCCGACACGATCGATGTGCGTCCGAGGAGTGCGTCCAATCCATCCAGACGTCCGATGCTTCCTCACGAGCGTCCGACAGAATTTCCTTCTTGATGTTCTTCATCCTTTCGGACGTCCTACAGATTCCTTACGGACGTCTGACATGAGTGCCCTGTTTTTGCTTCTTCTTTTGGTTGATTTTCTTTTCTTGACAACTTTGTACCTGATTCTCTAAAAAGCAAAACACTTATATTTGAAGAGAATTAGATAATTATTTCAAAGTGCTTTGTGATCATCAAAATCAAGAATAACAAATCCGGAAATGGAATAAGCTCTAACCCAAAAAAAATAGTTTTTGACATCATTTTGCGGTTTTGGTACCATTGGCACTACGATTATCGGATGGAGGTGTATGATACACCGTTTTGAAGCTAAGAGATAGGGCTACAATGTTGAAGAAGGATACTCTGCCCAGTTTCGAGTGTAACTAGGTCAAAAATGCAAGATACTAAACCAGAACCGCAAAAACAGGTTCACGAACCGCATTCTGGTTCAAATATCATAAGTCAGGCTACCTAAGTCCGAATCAAGTGATTCCAAAGCCATCCAAAACCTAAGATACAAGGCTACAATTCATCAAAAGGCAGCAACAACCAAATGAGAATCATTCCCAACCAAAGTAACCAATTACAGACGCAATTATCAAATTCGGTTGAACCAGGGCAGCAGGGGTATTTCAGTCTTTTCTCAAGGTATGTTGCTCCGATTGACCTGAAATTTTGTGAAAATCTCTAAAATATCATTCCCTACAACTTTCATGTTTTAACCCAAGGCCAATTCGGCCTCTAACTATGAGCTACAGTGCCAGGCAGAATGTAAGAACATGAAACCCTAACTTTCCAAATTTCTTTCAAAACAGAAATTTCCTGCAATTAACCACTTTTTCCACCTTCTAGCTTCCTTAAATATCATTTCCAATCATCATACATGACCACGTAATAATAATCATATGAAAACAGAAAAATCACCAATAATTATAAAACTTCACCAATTCAACCAATATCAAGATATACTCCATAAAATTACATCTTAAACTACCACCAATCATGAATTAAACATCATTAGATGGAGGAGAGGGGCTCCTTCACAACTCACCTTAGCAACACAAGAGAGAGAGCAACTAGTCACCTTAGCTTTCCAAACAACTCCACTAAACACCTCACAATCACTCACTTAAGGGTTTCTATGGAACAAAAGCAAGATTAAATGGTTGAGTTATTGGATTTGAGCAAGAGTAGAGCTAGAAATTTGGAGAGCTTTTCTTTCTTTCTTCCTTGGAGAGAGATTCAGCCATAAGGATGAAGAAAATGATGAATTGTTGGTCAATTTTGGTTAATTGGTAAAGGTAAGTAAAATAGTCAAAGTCAAGAATAAACCACAGGGTGACACTTGTCACCCTTATTTAATGCAACTCTATCCTTTTGTCTCTCCAACTCTTATCCATCTAGGTAACTTCTAATTATCTCTTAACACCTGATAAATGAAACCTGGTATACACAACTTAACCTAATTGGCCGAATTTTACCGAACTTTCCGCACTAACGGGTCCCACGTCCGGTATACGCTCTTAATTTCTCAAAAACTAACCGATACTAGAAAAATTATTTTAAAACAATATTTACTCATAAAATTTATTTTAAAAATTTTCGAATAAAGAAAATGTGGAAAAACGTGCAATTAAAAGAAATTAAAACCTAGAAATTAAGAAAATTACGGGTCCTCACAGTAGTGATTGTCACACAAATATGATCTAACATGTGAACGGTTCCTAAGAGTCTAGCGTTGGACTAGCCCGCATCTATGAATTCCTACTAGCATTGGACTAGCAGAAAATCGAGGGAAAAGGCCACAACTAGCGTTGGACTAGTGTGGTGACGTCATGCACTTATTATAATCAAATAAATTATATAAAACATAATAAAGCAATTAAACACATAAGATCACATAAACACATAGCACATAAGCATGATATCTAGATGCAAGGCCCTAAGAAAGCGAGTAACACGTAACACGCAAGCATGCAAAACATACCAAGCAAATAAAGCAAATCAAACCCTAACTATTACACTTGGGGCCCTAACTATAATCTAAAGAGGGAAGGAATAAATAAAATAACAAATACCTAACTATTACATCTTGACGTTTAAATGCCCCTTAAATAATCACAGATTAAATGAAAATAAATATACTGAATTAAAACAAATAATGTGACTAAATAAATTAATTAATAATCTAAAAATATTCGAAAAGCATGCAATATCACACATAAGATCACAAAGGAGCACATAGGGTCAAATAAAATCAAAATAAAGGAGTAGAGTGTACCTCCCTTGAATTGGTGACCTAGTGAAATGAAATTACTTATTTACCCTCCAAAACAAAGAAAAAGGTCAAGACATCACTTTAATTAACAAATAATCATATGAAATGGGAATAAACACGAAATTGAAAGATCAAAGGATTCAAATAAAAATAAACAGCCCGTATTCAGCAAGTTAAACAAGCAAGGACCCAATTAAAAAATTAAAGAAGTTTGAGAGGTTAAATCATTATTATTACAAATATTAAGGGTCTAAATTAAAATAAATTAAAATAAATTAGATTAAGATGGAACCCACCAGAGCCAAATGCTAAAATTCACGAAAAACGAATAAAAGCCCATTTTCTATAATTAAACGACAAAATTTCTCAAAATTCCACTAACAATTCAAATCAAAACTATAAGTCTAGAAAAAGTTATTAAACCTTCAAATTTATCCTAAAACTCATTAAAAATCTATCCAAAAATTACATTAAGACATATTAAAGATAAATGGCATGTTAAGGGGACAAAATCGATTAAGTTATCCACTTAGTTGTGCCATAGAAGCATCATTTAGAAACAACAGGGAGCAAAGTGCAATTTTTGATAACATTTCCATGCATGCATCGAAGGATTTCGGCAACTAAAGCTTTCTTTCCTTCTGCAATTTTCTGCGGCAAACTTGCAGCTCCAACCCACACGGATTTCATACCAAAAAATTGCACAAAACTCATTATTTATCAACCAAACTCACCTAAAACCCAAATCATCAATTTTAACACAGCCCAAGCATGGTTGTCTACCCTTAGCGATCCCAACAAAGAGGATTCAGGCAAAAGAAAGCAAGAAAAACAGAAAGTGCAGCAAAGAAAACCTTAACATTTGCTTGAAATGTCAAACCAAAATATTCAAGAAAACATCCTAGAACCCAGACCATGAAACAAACAAGATACTATGCATCTGTACAAGGAGTTCTGAGACCACATCATGCAACCCACGAAGAGGCTTTCTTTCTTATTGCTAGTTTCTGGGTTCTGCAACTTTTAAAAGCTTTCCGCAACTCATCCAGCACTTAAATTCATATGGACACTCAATCAAGGCTCACGGGTTTATTAATCTAAAAACCAATAGAAGTCTCAACGCATTTAGTTATCATAATCTGGACAAGGTTCTTGATTTGTCAAAAGAGAAAAACATGCAACAAAAGAAAACATGAAACCAGAATCATTGAGAGCTAGCTTTGTTTCATCCGGACCACAAAACCATCGAGCACTGAAACCCTCTAATCCTTTAACCAATTCGAATCAGCGAACATTTCAGTTGAAGAAAACTGGTTACGGGAACCAGAAGGAAACCGTAAACTTGCTCAACTAAAGGAAAACACAGCCTACATAGGCAAGATAACACACCCAGCAGATAAACAAGAACCTAACGCTCATTAGACTCCATAAAACCATCATGAACCCATGACTAAACATGCAACAAAGGAGATCTAACAAAAATAGGGTTCTTAGGAAGAGCAAGCGGATTCTAAGTAAAACCATCAGACAGCATGGAAACCAAAGAAAGAACCATCAGGCAGTGAAAGGTGAGCAAATAAACAGCAAAAGGAAGCAACTTGGACTGTAAAATGCAGGCAAAACGTAAAGAAACAGCAAACAGTAACTGCTTCTCTTTTTTTCGGATACGTTCATGGGGTTCGACCAACTTTGGACTGATCGAAGCCCCTCTCACCAAAGACAGAAACCATATCTCAACGTGGAAACATAAACACCAGAAGGATATAAGGAATTTTACCGAAAGAAAGAGGAAAGATCAATAGCAGTCAACTTGCTACAAAAACCGGTGCTTTTTTAGCAATAATTGAAGACGATGATGGTGGCGTTGGGTTCCTCCTCTGTTCCGCAGTTGCTACTAGTTCCAGTTCCCCTTCCGTTCACAGCCTCTTCTTTTCTTTTGCTTGGTTTCTTCCTCTCAATCTCCTCTCAGTCTCTCCCTCTCATTCTCCCCGCTGCTCTTTTCCTCTAACCCTAGCCGCCAACTTCCTTCCCCTTTTTTTGTTTCTGGTTTGGCCTCCTCCTCAAGGCTGCGTTTCTGTTCTATTTATATCAAACACGCACTCTCAAACCCTCACCTTAAAGGTAAGGATGAGAGTTGAGATTTGCTAGGTATTTTAGAGCCATCCGATGGCTGTTGTTCTAGAAAGATCAAAGGAGATTAGGTGGCCAAAGTTTGGGAGAAAGAAAGAAAAAAATCAGAAAAATGAGTGGAAAATGGACGGTGAAATGGAGCTGCAAATATGGTACTCTTCATGCTTCTGTACCTTTGCCAAAGAAGAGAATGCGCGCATGGCTCCTTCTTTTTTTTTTTAACAAAATTGATTTTGATGATTTTCCTTTTCTTTTCCTATTTTTCTAATAATAATAATTAATTCTTTTCAAGAAATAGAAGTGAAACAAGAATAAATAAAATTTAACAAAAATGAAAAAAAATAGAAATAAAAAATGAAGAACAATTAAATAAATACCTAATAAAAAAATAAAATAAAATAAAAATAAAATGATGGTGAAATTTTTGATGTCTACAGCTTGCCCCTCTTTGTCTGAGTTTCGACGAAACTCGAGACAGAAACGTAGACACCAAATTATTTATCTGTCTAGTTCAACTGTAACTAAGGTAACTAGATAAATCTAATTAATTTGAAAAACTTAAATCTAGAAAATGAAAGATGTTGGTAGGATAAAATCCAGACCCAACAAAATAAAAGCGATCAGCGGGATAAAATCCGGTCCTGCCGAAGTTTATGGGATAAAACCCGATCCCGACGATATGTAAACAGTCAGCGGGATAAAGCCCGGTCCTGCCGAGGTTGGTGGGATAAAATCCGATCCCAACGAGATATAAACAGTCAGCGGGATAAAACCCGA
Source organism: Coffea arabica (assembly GCF_036785885.1). Taxonomy (NCBI): domain Eukaryota; kingdom Viridiplantae; phylum Streptophyta; class Magnoliopsida; order Gentianales; family Rubiaceae; genus Coffea; species Coffea arabica. The sequence goes on from NC_092321.1 coordinate 28,055,182, forward strand.
TCCTGCCGAGGTTGGTGGGATAAAACTTGATCCCAACAAGATATAAACGGTCAACGGGATAAAACCCGGTCCTGCCGAGAAATTGAAAAGATTTTTGCAAAGTGCCTTTTGTAGAATTTTGAAAATAGAGACAGATGATTTCTTCTTCTAAAAAAATTTGCCCCAGTATGATGCTATTGGACCGTTGGACCTGCAAAAGAGAAATACACATAATAATAGATAATGCCACTACCATCTGATCAATCCTGCCTTCAAGAACTGTGTAAACATGAATATTTAGACGTTCTTCCCCCGATGTAGTGAAAATTTAACTTTACTCTGCAAATTGTGTCAAATTTCCTCAACTTCCAATATTAACAAGACCCTTGGTATCTAGTCAATCACAGGGGTTGTCATTTGATAAATTCCCGACTCAACTTCGCTCATTGAATTACATCACATTTTCTTAACTTCTAATGCTAATAAGACACTTGGTATCCAGGAAAATTTAATAAATCACAGGGATTGCCTTTTGATAAATTCCTGATGTAGCAAAATTTCAACTTTGCTCTGCGAACTGCATCAAATCTTTTTAACTTCCAATGCCTATCAAACATGACGTTTGGTACCCAGATAATTTCAATAAATCACAGGGATTGCCCTTTGATAAGTCTAGTGAGATAAATGAGACCATGAAACTCATGAAAGAATATTTTTATACACACAAAAATGAAAATTCTGGTAGCATGAAAACAATCATTTACTTTATTGAAAGAAAGAAAAACTGATTCTAAAGAAATAAACCTGTACACTCAACAGTTTACGTTTTATGAATCAAAACACTTTGATTCTCGAGCAGAATGCCACGTTTGACCCATTTGAATATCATTCCTCTAGAATTCAATGCTGGCAAAAGAACCACAACTGTGAAGAGAAACTCAAATGAACCGAGTCACCAGTCATTCCAAACCAAGCTCGCTTTCAACATAAAACCGTACCTTAGCGCCCTTTCAAGTTTTCACTAAGGTTGCCCCCCACCCTTTTATTTTCTTTTATTCATTTTCTTTTCTTCTTTTTTTTTTCCTTTTCTTTTCTTTTCTTTTTCTTCTTTTCTCTTTTTCTTTTCTTTTCTTTTTTTTCTCTTCTTTTCTCTTTCTTCTCAAAGCTGCCCTTTCGGGTTTTTATCTGATAAAGAAATCCTGCCGATAGCCCTTATCAACTTAGAAATATGTTTTAAGAAATGATAGCATCAATGCAAGAATCCTTCCCTTACAAAATTGGTGAAGGTGTATTGACATCATTTGCCATTTGATTAGGAAATTTCCTAAAAGATGTGATACAAAGAACGGAAGTCAGGACTTTTGATTTTTGTAATAGGGTCTGGTGGGGTGCTTAGAAAAGTTAAGGCTTGAATACAGATTTTACAAGTGGTTAAATGACCTGAGGTCGCATCTTCAGATTAACCCTACTAAAATTATCCCAGTTTATTCTCAACTGAGGTTTTTTCATTTTCTTTCACTTTTGTTCCCCTATTATTTTTTATTTTTTAAGATTTTCTCTTTTTTTTTTCAACTAAAATTTGCCCCAGTGTGTGGTTTGTGGCCCTCAGGGGTTGTCAAACGAAATAATTTATTCTGAAGGTTCAAAAGGGATAACTAGGGATATCATGTTTAACTGGAAATGAAGAAGGCTTGACTTGCATTCCATTCTTTGCATTAATCCTAAAAGAAAACTTCCTTTTATCAGATGAAAAATTTCTTGCACATATCCGAATTAATCGATTGGGGAAAAACTTGTCCATCCATTTCTGTGAGAATAAGTGCGCCACCAGGCAACACTTTCTTGACAATAAAAGGGTCCTGCCAATTTGGTGCAAACTTGCCTTTAACCTTCTCTTATACTGGCAAAATTTGCTTCAATACTTTGTCTCCTTCTTTGAACAGTCGCACTTTGACCTTCTTGTTGTAAGCACGAGTCATTCTCTTTTGATAGCACTGACCATGACAAATGGCATTTAGCCTCTTCTTATCAATCAAAGACAACTGCTCATGACGTTATTTAATCCAATCAGCTTCATCCAATTTGGCTTCCATTAGTGTGCGCAGTGAAGGAATTTCCACCTCAACTGGCAAATCTGCTTCCATTCCGTACATTAGGTTGTAAGGCGTTGCCCCAATAGAAGTCCGAATAGCTATTCGATATGCCATTAATGCGTAGGAGAGCTTCTCGTGCCAATCACGATGCCTTTCAGTTATTTTACGGATTATCTTCTTCAAGTTCTTATTCACGGCCTTCACAGTTCCATTCATCTGCGGTCTATAAATAGTGGAATTTCAATGTTTGATCTTGAACTGCTCGCATAATTCATCCACCATGTCATTGTTGAGATTCTTGGCATTGTCGGTGATTAATGTCTCTGGCACGCCAAAACGACAAATGATATGTTTCCTTAGAAACTCGGTCATGTGACGCCCCGAAAAAAATGAGTTTGAGAACCCGGAAATTTTTTTAATTTTCTAGGATTTATTTTTTTAACGCCCGCCTTTTCTACATTTTCTTGATTAGAAAAATTCCCCAGATAAAGTTTATGAGCAAAAATAGTTTTAAAATGATTTTTCTAGTATCGGTTAGTTTTTGAGAAATTAAAAGCGTGTTTTGGACGTGGGACCCGCAAGTGCGGTAAATGCATTATATTTTTGACAACTTGTTGGAATTTTGTATTAAGTGATATTATTTTACAAGGTGTTAAGATATTTGTCTTGGAGAGACAAGAAGATAATCTCAAGCTTAAAGAGTGACAAGTGTCACCTTGTTATTGAAGGTTGGACTTTGACATTTGACCATCTTACTACCTTTACCAAATAAGTACCAAATTGATCCAAAATTACCTTCATTCTTCATCATCTTGGCTGAGCTTCACAAGGAGAAAAGAAAGGAAAGCTTTCATCTTACTTCTTCATTTCTTGCTCCAATCAAACAATTTAACCGATTAAACTTGGATTTGCTCCATAAAAACCTTTCTCTTGGTAGTATTAAGGTGTGTAGTGAAGTGGTTTGAGAAGCAAAGGTGCTAAGTTGGGTCTTTTCTTGGGTTTGTAAGGTAAGTGACTAAGGAACCTTTCCTTTGATCTTGATAATGTTCAATTAGTGATTGGTGGTGGTTGAATAAGTGATTTTATGGTTGATTTCCTGATTTTGGTTGAAAATGATGAAGATTTATTATTTTTGGGGATTTTTCTGTTTTCATATGGATATGATTATGGGGTCATGTATGATGATTGGAAATGATGTTTAATGACTCTAGGAGGTGGAAAAAGTGATTAATTGCAACCAATTTCTGTTTTGGACCAAAAATTGAAAAGTGAGGGTTTTGTGATGAACATTCTGTCCGAATTTTTAGGTCCTAGATAGAGGCCGAATTGGCCTTTACTTAAAACATGAAAGTTGTAGGGAATGACATTTTAGAGGTTCCTACAAAATTTCAGGTCAATCGGAGTAGTGTGGAATGAGATAATTCGAAATTACTATTGCTGTTCTGGGTTACCCAGAATTGGAAATCTGCGACTGTAATTGGTTGTTTTCGCTGGAATTTCTTCCGAATTGGTTGTTGAGGTCTTCTGATTAAATGTAGCCCTGTTTCGTATTTTTCAGCTGGTTTTGGAATTTCTGGATTTGGACTTGTGTAGGCTGAGTTATGATGTTTACGCTAGAATGCGTTTTGCAAACCTGTTTTCGTGATTCTGGTATAGCATCTTGCATTTTTGACCTGGTTACACTGGAAACTGAGTTGAGTGACCTTCTACAATATTGTACCCCTATCTCTTAGCTTCGAAACGGTGGGTCTTGCACCTTCATCCGACAATCGTAGCGCCTTTGGTACCATTACCGCAAAATGACGTCAAAACCTGTTTTTCTGGTTTTGAGCTTAACTTTCATTTCCGGACTTTTCCCTAGTTTGACTTGTACTAGTACTACTTGGAGTTTGCTGAATGGCTATTGGATGAACTTGTTGTTGTGTGTGTATCTTTGGATTTGAATGAGAAGAATAATGAAGCCATGATGGCTGGGAAAGTTAGCAAATTCAGGGGAAGTGCTGTCCGAACTTTGAAGGGACTTGATTGCATTGAGTTTGTGATCTAAGACTTGGATTTGAGCAAGACAATGATATATGATGGTTGGTTCCTGAGCCGTGGAGGTGAGTGACCTCAAACTACTTCTAAAGTTATTTATGAACCGTTTCTTACATTATTTACTTTTGAACTGTTTCCAAAGTTACTTTTGAAATGTTTTCTTGCATATCATGTGTGCTGGCATTTGAGTGTGCCTTGTTTGCTATATTTCTTGACTTCATGACTTGTATTTTGGTTGATAACGTGTTAAGCGCTTATAATGATTTCCAAAACGAGTTTTCGAGGCGAGTGTGTACTTTATCGTACTCGACCTCGATAAATGTGAAATTTTCGATTGAAATGTTACTTGCGCATGAATGTAAGCCTTTTGGGCTGAACTGGCCATTGCCCCTTGTTACCGGTCGTCTTGAGCCAGAAGCGGACTCGGTCAGGCGATTAGGAACTTGGGTGAACGTTTGGTATACTCGAGTATTACCTATGTAGGTTGGTGGAGCCTGGCCAAAAGCCAGGGACGGGGTGAATGAAATGAAATGAATGACCAAATGAGCGAGGAAATGTCAGGAGAATGAATGTATCCTTTCATGAATGTTACTATCGCTTTCCATTGTAAATGTTTCTTGAATTATTGATAATCCATATTTACTGTTTTGCAAATGATGTAGTTGTTTCCGGATTTATCATTTAATTTATGACATCATTGCTATATGACATCATTGAAATGAACTATTGTGAAACCGATTTGATTAATGATTTTCTGGTTACTCGCTGAGCTTTTAGCTCACCCCAAAAACTATTTATTCCCTTCCACAGGGCTCGTGGCGAAGGAAGGACTTGTAGTACTTGTGCACGTGTATGGATGGCCTAAACTTTGTACAATTTTGGATTTGGAATTATTTTATGTATATTTGGGATTAGTTTCCGCTGCATTTGTGACATGTAATTATTGGAGACGGATGTGTATTTGTGGACCAGTTGATGTATATTTGATTTTTATATTGTAATTTAATTGAGGACTGTAGTGAACGACTGAGTCCCGGCGAGAGCTGGGCAGGCGGCCCGCCGAACCCTCTGGTTCGCCTTAGGGGGAGGTGGGGCTGTCACAGTTGGTATCAGAGCTTAGGCTTCAGATCTCTGTAGTGTATCCTAGGCTTGAAGTTTAGGATGCCGGACTGTGGGTTTGATTTGACTCTTGAGAGATTTGTGCGAGATGTCTTGACTTGATTGGTACAAGAGGGAATGTCGAGGACGACATTCTTTTAAGAAGAGGAGATTGTGACGCCCCGAAAAAAATGAGTTTGAGAACCCGGAAATTTTTTAATTTTCTAGGGTTTATTTTTTTAACGCCCGCCTTTTCTACATTTTCTTGATTAGAAAAATTCCCCAGATAAAGTTTATGAGCAAAAATAGTTTTAAAATGATTTTTCTAGTATCGGTTAGTTTTTGAGAAATTAAAAGCGTGTTTTGGACGTGGGACCCGCAAGTGCGGTAAATGCATTATATTTTTGACAACTTGTTGGAATTTTGTATTAAGTGATATTATTTTACAAGGTGTTAAGATATTTGTCTTGGAGAGACAAGAAGATAATCTCAAGCTTAAAGAGTGACAAGTGTCACCTTGTTATTGAAGGTTGGACTTTGACATTTGACCATCTTACTACCTTTACCAAATAAGTACCAAATTGATCCAAAATTACCTTCATTCTTCATCATCTTGGCTGAGCTTCACAAGGAGAAAAGAAAGGAAAGCTTTCATCTTACTTCTTCATTTCTTGCTCCAATCAAACAATTTAACCGATTAAACTTGGATTTGCTCCATAAAAACCTTTCTCTTGGTAGTATTAAGGTGTGTAGTGAAGTGGTTTGAGAAGCAAAGGTGCTAAGTTGGGTCTTTTCTTGGGTTTGTAAGGTAAGTGACTAAGGAACCTTTCCTTTGATCTTGATAATGTTCAATTAGTGATTGGTGGTGGTTGAATAAGTGATTTTATGGTTGATTTCCTGATTTTGGTTGAAAATGATGAAGATTTATTATTTTTGGGGATTTTTCTGTTTTCATATGGATATGATTATGGGGTCATGTATGATGATTGGAAATGATGTTTAATGACTCTAGGAGGTGGAAAAAGTGATTAATTGCAACCAATTTCTGTTTTGGACCAAAAATTGAAAAGTGAGGGTTTTGTGATGAACATTCTGTCCGAATTTTTAGGTCCTAGATAGAGGCCGAATTGGCCTTTACTTAAAACATGAAAGTTGTAGGAAATGACATTTTAGAGGTTCCTACAAAATTTCAGGTCAATCGGAGTAGTGTGGAATGAGATAATTCGAAATTACTATTGCTGTTCTGGGTTACCCAGAATTGGAAATCTGCGACTGTAATTGGTTGTTTTCGCTGGAATTTCTTCCGAATTGGTTGTTGAGGTCTTCTGATTAAATGTAGCCCTGTTTCGTATTTTTCAGCTGGTTTTGGAATTTCTGGATTTGGACTTGTGTAGGCTGAGTTATGATGTTTACGCTAGAATGCGTTTTGCAAACCTGTTTTCGTGATTCTGGTATAGCATCTTGCATTTTTGACCTGGTTACACTGGAAACTGAGTTGAGTGACCTTCTACAATATTGTACCCCTATCTCTTAGCTTCGAAACGGTGGGTCTTGCACCTTCATCCGACAATCGTAGCGCCTTTGGTACCATTACCGCAAAATGACGTCAAAACCTGTTTTTCTGGTTTTGAGCTTAACTTTCATTTCCGGACTTTTCCCTAGTTTGACTTGCACTAGTACTACTTGGAGTTTGCTGAATGGCTATTGGATGAACTTGTTGTTGTGTGTGTATCTTTGGGTTTGAATGAGAAGAATAATGAAGCCATGATGGCTGGGAAAGTTAGCAAATTCAGGGGAAGTGCTGTCCGAACTTTGAAGGGACTTGATTGCATTGAGTTTGTGATCTAAGACTTGGATTTGAGCAAGACAATGATATATGATGGTTGGTTCCTGAGCCGTGGAGGTGAGTGACTTCAAACTACTTCTAAAGTTATTTATGAACCGTTTCTTACATTATTTACTTTTGAACTGTTTCCAAAGTTACTTTTGAAATGTTTTCTTGCATATCATGTGTGCTGGCATTTGAGTGTGCCTTGTTTGCTATATTTCTTGACTTCATGACTTGTATTTTGGTTGATAACGTGTTAAGCGCTTATAATGATTTCCAAAACGAGTTTTCGAGGCGAGTGTGTACTTTATCGTACTCGACCTCGATAAATGTGAAATTTTCGATTGAAATGTTACTTGCGCATGAATGTAAGCCTTTTGGGCTGAACTGGCCATTGCCCCTTGTTACCGGTCGTCTTGAGCCAGAAGCGGACTCGGTCAGGCGATTAGGAACTTGGGTGAACGTTTGGTATACTCGAGTATTACCTATGTAGGTTGGTGGAGCCTGGCCAAAAGCCAGGGACGGGGTGAATGAAATGAAATGAATGACCAAATGAGCGAGGAAATGTCAGGAGAATGAATGTATCCTTTCATGAATGTTACTATCGCTTTCCATTGTAAATGTTTCTTGAATTATTGATAATCCATATTTACTGTTTTGCAAATGATGTAGTTGTTTCCGGATTTATCATTTAATTTATGACATCATTGCTATATGACATCATTGAAATGAACTATTGTGAAACCGATTTGATTAATGATTTTCTGGTTACTCGCTGAGCTTTTAGCTCACCCCAAAAACTATTTATTCCCCTCCACAGGGCTCGTGGCGAAGGAAGGACTTGTAGTACTTGTGCACGTGTATGGATGGCCTAAACTTTGTACAATTTTGGATTTGGAATTATTTTATGTATATTTGGGATTAGTTTCCGCTGCATTTGTGACATGTAATTATTGGAGACGGATGTGTATTTGTGGACCAGTTGATGTATATTTGATTTTTATATTGTAATTTAATTGAGGACTGTAGTGAACGACTGAGTCCCGGCGAGAGCTGGGCAGGCGGCCCGCCGAACCCTCTGGTTCGCCTTAGGGGGAGGTGGGGCTGTCACAGGTCACCACTTTCTTAGTCACATGTTTGTAAGACTCAGTTTCGACCCACTTAGTAAAATATTTAATTGCCGCTAGAATAAATCGATGCTCGTTTGAAGCAGGCAGGTCAATGGTTCCAATTACATCCATACGCCATATTAAACATGGTCAGGGAGCAATCATACTATGTAATTTTGTGGGGGGAGTGTGCATAACATCCCCATGCAATTGACATTTAATGCATTTTCTGACAAAAACTACACAATCATGCTCCATAGTAAGCCAGAAATACCCTGTCCTCACAATCTTCTTTGCTAATAAATGCCCATTCATATGGGATCCACATACACCACTCTACACTTCTTTCATTAAATAATTCGCTTCATCTTGATCAACACATTTCAGAAGTCCTAAGTCTGACGTCCTTTTGTATACCACCTTTCCATTTAAGAAAAACTTGGTTGATAATCTGCGCAAGAAGGTTTTAGCAGTTGTATCAGCACCTGGAGGATAAGACCCCGTTTTGAGAAATTCCTTGATATCGCTATATCAGGGACGGCCATTAGAAGATTTTTCGATAACCAAACAATGTACAAGCTTTTCTTGTAATTAAATCTGTATAGGTTCGATCACCAACTCGTCTGTGTGAGGACCCGTAATTTTCTTAATTTCTAGGTTTTAATTTCTTTTAATTATACATTTTTCCCACCTTTTCTTTATTCAAAAAATTGTGCAAATAAATTTTATGAGTAAATATAGCTTTTAAATGATTTTTCTAGTATCGGTTAGTTTTTGAGAAATTAAGAGCGTATATTGGACGTGGGACCCGCTAGTGCGGAAAGTTCGGTAAAATTCGGCCAACTAGATTAAGTTTTGAATACTGGAGTTAATTTGCCGGGTGTTAAGAGATAAGTAGAGGTTGCAATTTGGATTGATATGAGAGAGACAAGTTAGGTAGATATTTAATAAAAGGTGACAAGTGTCACCATAAGAGTAAGTCTTGCCATTTAACCACTATTCATGCCTTTACCAAATTAATATCAAAATTGACCAAAAACTCACCATTTGTTTCTCTTCTTGGCCGACTTCTTTCAAGCACAAAGGAAAGAAAACTCTTCACAATTTTGGTCTCCAACCTTGCTCAATCTCCAACTTCAACCGGTTAAATTTGTAATTGCTCCATAAAACTCCTCCACTTAGTGATTTTGAGGTGATTGGTGAAGTTATTTGGAAAGTTAAGGTGACCACTAGCTCTCTCTCTCTTGTTTTAAAGGTAAGTTGTGAAGAACAACCCTCCTCCCTTAATTGATGCTTAAATCATGCTTAGTGATTGTATGAGATGCAAATTTATGGGTTATTTCTTGATTTGTGGTTGAAATGATGAAGTTTTATTATTTTTGGGGATTTTTCTGTTTTAATATAAGCATGATTGTGTGGCTATCTATGATGATTGGAAATGGTATATAATGACTCTAGGAGGTGGAAAAAGTGATTAATTGCAACAAATTTCTGGTTTGGAAGAAATTTCAGAAAACTAGGGTTCTTGAAGGAGCATTCTGTCCGAATTTTTAGGTCCTAGATAGAGGCCGAATTTGTGACGCCCCGAAAAAAAAAATGAGTTTGAGAACCCCGAAATTTTCTAATTTTCTAGGGTTTATTTTTTTTTAATCGCCCGCCTTTTCTACATTTTCTTTATTAGAAAAATTCTCCAAATAAAGTTTATGGGCAAAGATAGTTTTAAAATGATTTTTCTAGTATCGGTTAGTTTTTGAGAAATTAAAAGCGTATTTTGGATGTGGGACCCACTAGGGCGAAAAGTTCGGAAAAATTCGACCAATTAGGTTAAATTCCGGATACTGTGTGAAATTTATCGGGTGTTGATTGATGTGAGAGGAAAAAGAAAAGATAGGATTGCATTAATGAAGGTGACAAGTGTCACCATTGTATTGGAAATAGCTTATGACTTACTATTCATTTTCTTGACTTTTGACCAATTGCTTAAATATCTCAAAAATCACACAAAATTCATTCTTATCTTCAACCTCTTGGCCGATTCTCTCTCTAGCAAAGAAGGAAGAAAAACCTCTTCAAAGTTTGGCAATTCTCTAGCTCAAATCATCCAAAACACTTGCTTGATCTAGTTTCTACTCCATAAAATCCCTCCATTTGGTGCTAGTGAGTGATTTGGTGAAGTTTTTTGGAAAAGCTAAGGTGTCCTACAACTCTCCCTCTCTTGTTTACTAGGTGAGTGGTATATGAACTTTCCCCTACACTTAATGAAGCTTGAGTTGTCCTTAGTGGAAGCTAAAGTGTTGAATTTTGTGATTTATTTCTTGGTTTGAGATGAATTGGTGAAGTTTTTATTTTTTTGAGGAATTTTCTGGTTTAATGTGATCATGGTGTTGTGGTTATTTATGATGGTTGGTAATGAGGGGTTATGCCTCTAGTGGATGTATATGATAGGAAATTGTAACCAATTTTGGGTTTGGATTGAAATGTGAAAAGTTAGGGTTTCATAACCCCCTTTTCTGTCCGGTTTAGGATTATATGGTTAGAGGCCGAATTGGCCTTTTCTTAAAACATGAAAGTTGTAGGTATTGATTTTTTTGAGGTTCCTGTAAAATTTCAGGTCATTTGGAGTAGTGTAGAGTGAGATATGTCGATTTTACTGTTGCTGTTCTGGGTTGATCAAAATGTGCGAACTGCGCTTGTAATCGTCTGTTTTGACTGGAATTGCTTTGGATTTGGATGTTGGTGTCTTCTGATGAAATGTAGCTGGATGTCTTGGCTACCGCATGCCTTTGGAATCAATGCATTTGGACCAGTATAGACTGAGTTGGACTAATTACAGCATAGTGTGATTTGTAAACCTGTAATTACGGTTCTGGTTTGGTATTCTGCATTTTTGACCTAGTTGTGCTAGGATTTGGACTGAGTGGCCTTCTACATTGTTGTAGCCCTGGTTCTTAGCTTCGAAATGGTGGGTCTTACACCCTAATCCGACCATCGTAGTGCAATTTGTGCCATTACCGCAAAATGACGTCAAAACTATTTTTCTGGTCTGAGCTAAACTTTCATTTCAGGACTTTTCCCTCGCTTGACTTGTACTAGTACTACTTGGAGCTTGCTGAATGGATCTTGGATGAGCTTGTTGTTGTGTGTATACCTTTGGGACTGGCTGAGGATATAATGAAGCCATGATGGCTGGAAAAGTAAGCAAATTCAGGGGAAGTGCTGTCCGAACTTTGAAAGGACTTGATTGCATTGAGTTTGTGATCTAAGACTTGGGTTTGAGCAAGGCAATGTTATATGATGGATGATTTCTGAGCCATGGAGGTGAGTGACCTCAAACTGTTTCCAAATTTACCTTTTGAACCGTTTTCCTGCATTATCTACTTTTGAACTGTTTTCAAAGTTACTTTTGGAATTGTTTTCTTACATATCATGCGTGCTTGCATATCAGTGTCTTGTTATTATCGATTTTGCTTTCAATGATTGTTAAAACGAGTTTTCTATGCGAGTGTGTACTTTATCGCACTCGACCTTAATAAATATGAAATTTTCAATGATTAATGATTAAATGCTACTTGCGCATGAATGTAAGCCTTTTGGGCTGAACTGGCCATTGCCCCTTGTTACCGGTCGTCTCGAGCCAGAAGCGGACTCGGTCGGGCGACTAGGAACTTGGGTGAACGTTTCGGTATACTCGAGTATTACCTTGTAGGTTGGTGGAGCCTGGCCAAAAGCCAGGGACGGGGTGAATGAATGCACGAATGAAACCAAATGCAATGAATTGTCAGGAGAACGAATGTATCCTTTTCATGAATGTTACTATCGCTTTCCATTGTAAATGTTTCGTGAATTATTGATACTCCATATTGAAATGACATCATTGAAATGAACGATTGTGAAACTGATTTGATAACTGATTTTATTGGTTACTCGCCGAGCTTTTAGCTCACCCCAAAATGTTTTATTCCCCTCCACAGGGCTCAAGGCGAAGGAAGGGCTTGTAGTGTTTATTCATGGATTATCTCGTGTATGGATTGAATTTGGATTTCCTTTTATGTAATGGTTCATTTTGGGATTGTATTGAACGTTTAGAACGTTTAGAATTGATTGGATGTGTAATAGGCTAGTTTTGGACTTCCTCCTGTACTAATTGTAATCAAGGATCAGAGTGGCGCTGCGGAAGCGTGGACGCTTCGCTTTTGATATGTAAAGTTTGGGAACCTTTGATGTATATTTGATATATATATCTTGAAATTCAATTGAGGACTGTAGTGAACGACTGAGTCCCGGCGAGAGCTGGGCAGGCGGCCCGCCGAACCCTCTGGTTCGCCTTAGGGGGAAGTGGGGCCGTGACAGAATTGACCTTGGCTTAAAACATGAAAGTTGTAGGGAATGACATTTTAGAGGTGCCTACAAAATTTCAGGTCAATCGGAGTAGTGTAGAATGAGAAAAGTCGAAATTGCTATTGCTGTTCTGGTTTTACCCGAATGTAAGAATTGCGCCTGTAATGGGTTGTTTTGGCTGGAATTGCTTCCGAATTGGTTGTTGAGGCCTTCTGATGAAATTTATCCCTGTTTCTTATCTTTCATCTGGTTTTGGAATTTCTTGATTTGGACTTGGAGAGCCTGAGTTGTGATGTTTCCGCTAGAATGCATTTTGGTGAATCTGTTTTACGTTTTGATGTTGTATCTTGCATTTTTGACCTGTTTGCACTCAAAACTGGGTTGAGTGACCTTCTGTGATGTTGTAGCCCTGTCTTTTAGATTCAAAATGGTGGGTCTTCCACCCTCATCCAATAATCATAGTGAAATTGGTGCCATTACCGCAAAATGAGGTCAAAACTGTTTTTTCAGGGCTAAAGCTAATTCCATTTCCGGATTTTTCTGGTTTCCTCTAATGCTTATATATGCTTATGGAACCCTATTATGATCGTGTTGGCATCGGTTTATGACTTGTAATCGAGTCTTCTTGTGCTTATTGGAATATTCTAGGGCTTGACTTTTATTTTCGGTCATTTTCCTAGCTAACTTTTGTACTTGGATAACCTTGAGCCTATTGAACGTCTGTGGTGATGAATGTATATTGAGTATGACTTTGGGAGTTGATTGAGGAAAGTAATGAAGCCGTGATGGCTGGAAAAGTAAGAAATTTGGGGGAAGTGCTGTCCAATTGTTTCGAGGCCGATTGGTTCCTTTAAGTTTGAATTGGCTTGTGATAGAAATGAAGGGCTTTTGGGTTGTTGAACCTAGTTCTTCATGTTACCTTTTTGTTCCCAAAAATCATGTTTTGTACCCTTGCATTAGTAATTATTTGGCGAGGCATACGACTAGTAGTCGAGCCTCACATGTGCATTTTGTTTACTCGATTCTGGATGTGAAACCTTCAATTGGTTTACTTTGATTATTTTAGGGTTTCTTGGCGATTAAAGCCAATCCGAAGTGAAAACTTTTGAGGTATCTGTACTTGAACCGGTGAGTGTACCACTCCCCTCCATTGCTGTTTAACTTGATTTCTGCTCTGCAATCTATTTAATTTGTTTGAGACGAGGGTGTACTTTATCGCACTCGTTCTCTTGTCTGTTCATATGCAAATTTTGGTGTCAATCTGAATCTGTATCTGTATCTGATATCTGTATCTGTATCTGTGACCTATGAGCTCAAATCCTGTGGCTAAGTTATTCGAGTCGGGCCGGCAAGGGCCTGGACGATTAGATAAAGAACCACGGTAGTCTGTTTTGGGATCTTTGGGTATTGAGACCCGTGATTCCGGTATACTCGAGTATTACCATTTCTGTTTCTGTTGAGGTGACCGGGCCCGGTAAAGGGGTGTTTGGTGGACGAAATTTGGTGTAAAGTGGGATCTACGGACGTGTTGGTTCAATATACGTTGACGGAGAGTCAACCGGCTTGGATCAAGTACTGCGCTGGAAAGCTGGCTCCTGAGAGCCACCTGTATCCTTCCTATTTGAGTTCTTGTGTTTACCTGTCTTACTTTATAGCGAGCATGTGTATCTGGTTTGTATAACGTGAAATACCTGATTTTTCTGCTACATGTTTGGTACCTCATTGGGCGTAAGCTCACCCCCTCCTTGTTATCTTTGTTTTCCTTACAGGAACCTCTTTTGGAAATCATGATTTTGAGAAGCGAGTTGAGCTAGTTAGGAAATCTTTTGTTCTTTTGTATAGCTCCTCGAGAATCAGCAAACCCTAAATGTATTTCGTTTCACTGGTTCCATTTGCATTGTAAACCTAGCGACATGTATATATGAAAGCGTTTTCTCCATGTTTAAGCTTGGCGGTCTTCAATCGTTCATTTCTTTTGGGTCCTATCTCGCGTAATATCGGATTTGTGTGATTCGACTCCGTAGTCCTGGCGAGAGCTGGGCAGGCGGTCCGCTGAACCCTTTGGTTCGCCTTAGGGTGAGGTGGGGCTGTCACAGTCTGGATGTTGAATCATTGAAGATAAAGTAACCAGAGCATCAGCAAAAACATTTCTGGTACGTGGAATGTGCCTGAACTCCAAACTTCTGAATTTGTTTGCCAAATCTAGTAAACTGCAATGATATGGTAAAATCTTTGAATCCCGAGTGATCCATTCTTTGAGCGTTTGATGCGCGAGCAAATCGGAATCATCAAACACTAATAAATCCTTGATCTCCATTTTCAATGCCATTTTTAGTCAAAAAAATACAAGCCTCATATTCAGCCATATTGTTAGTGCAGAAAAATCGTAGTTTAGCTGAACCGGGATAATGTTTTCCTTTAGGCGATACTAGCACAGCTTCGATACCGACTCCGAAAGAATTTGAACCCCCATCAAAGAACAATCTCCACTCAGCACATCGCTCATTCATATCCTCTGCCTTACCAACAAACAAGACATCTTCATCCGGAAAATAAGTGTGAAGCGGTTGATAATCATCCTCCCTTGGATTTTTAGCCAAGTGATCTGCTATAACCTGACCCTTGATTGCCTTTTGTGTGGTGAAAATGATGTCGAATTCAGAAAGGATCATTTGCCATTTAGCCACGCGTCCGGTTGGCATTGGTTTCTCTAATAAATACTTCAAAGGGTCTGAACGAGAAATAAAGTAAGTGGTGTGACTAAGCAAGTAATGCCTCAGCTTCTGAGTTGCCCAAACCAATGCACAGCGACTCCTTTCGAGAAATGTGTATTTTGTCTCGTAAGGTGTGAATTTCTTGCTAAGATAATAAACAGCTTGCTCCCTTTTCCCAGAATCGTCATGCTGTCTCAAGACACATCCCACAGCCTCATCGAGCACAAACAAGTACATAATCAAAGGTCGACCCGGCTTGGGTGGCACTAAGATCGAGAGGTGTAATAAGTAGTCTTTGATCTTATCAAACGCCTGCTGGCACTCTTCACTCCAATACAATGGTACATTCTTCTTCAACAATTTGAACAAGGGCTCATAGGTCGAAGTCGACTGGGCAATGAACCTGCCGATGAAGTTAATCTTTCCCAAGAAATTCTTCACATCCTTTTGTGTTTTTGGCATTGGCATCTCACGAATGGCTTTGATCTTCGTCGGATCTATCTCTATACCCTTCTTACTGACAATGCCCAATAACTTGCCGGCGGGAGCCTCGAAAGCGCACTTTGTAGGATTTAATTTCAAATTATATCTCCTCAATCTTTTAAACAATTTCTTCAAATCAATCAAATGATCCTCCGCCTTCTTGGATTTGATTATGATGTCATCCACATAAACTTCCATCTCCTTATGAATCATATCATGGAATAGGGTGGTCATGGTCCTTTGATAAGTAGTTCCAGCATTTTTCAATCCAAATGGCATTATTCGGTAGCAAAACGTTCCCTACGGAGTGATAAATGCCGTTTTCTCTCTATCTTCTTCTACCATTAGAATCTGATGGTATCCGGCGAAACAGTCGTCAAAAGACTCGATCTCATGTCCGGCGGTGTTGTCCAGAAGGATATGTATGTTCGGCAAAGGAAAATCATCCTTCGGGCTTGCCTTGTTCAGGTCTCGATAGTCAACACATACCCTCACCTCTCCACTCTTCTTTGGGATAGGGACTGGATTTGAAAGCCAAATAGGATAATGTGACACCATGATAATTCTGGCATTTAGCTGCTTCTCAATTTGCTCCTTGATTTTGAGACTCATGTCCGGTTTGAATTTGTGAAGTTTCTGTTTCACATGTGGAAAATTTGGGTCTGTTGATAGTTTTGAACCACTATATCTGTTGAAATACCTGTCATGTCATCATAGGACCAAGCAAACAAATCTTGAAACATGGTCAAAAATTCAATCATCTCTTTTCTCTGCTTCTTATTCAAGTGAACGCTAATTTTTATTTCTTTGACATCGGTCTCAGTGCCAATATTAAGGGTTTCTATTTCTTCTAAATTCAATTTGGATTTTTCTTCATATTGTTCAAGATTCTTTAATAAAGATTCAGAGTCTTCCTCGTTATCGCTCTCGTCTTGAATTTTTGATTCCACAATTTCGAATTCGTGAGAGATATCGAGATTGCAATCATCAAATTCCAGAATAGTGATATCCAAAGGGTCAATGTGTTTTATTTTTGGCCATCTAAAAAAGAATGAAATAGATACAACAATGCGTAAGTAAATCAATTTGGGAGATAAACACTGTGCATTTTATTGAATTTCAAATAAAGGACAAAATGTCATAACATGCTGCTATTTAACATCAGACTTGTAGTAAAAACATTTGATTCAAAGCTATTTACAAAATTGAAAGACAAAACATGAATAATGTGAATGTTTTCTCTCATTTTTCTCAACCAAAGGCAATCCCCTAGATTTACCGAAATTCCCTTCGGGAGGGAAGGAAATCGCTGGTCCAGTTCTTCATCGCTTCTACGGGAACCTCTGGGAATTCTGGATCCTCTGATGGCTCACCCTCGTAAGTAACCCCCACAAATAACTCAGACAAACTAATATCCACCTCCTTGATTGGGTCTACTTCAGATCTAATCACTTCTGATGGATAGGAAAATGTGCAGTACAACAACGGTGGGATATTCCTGATGATTTGCCTTTCTTCATTTTTCGCTCTCTTACGGTCCAGCATTTCTTTCCTGTCTCTGGCAGTAGGTTGAAACCCTAGTTCAAAAGTGTCCTTCTTTCCTTGAAGCTCTATTGGTTCTAGGACTCCTTGCAGGTTATGCCCAAGACCCTTGCCGATCTCATATCCTCTTCGAATCATCTCTTTGGCTATCATAACACTGGCCTCTGGTAAATTCATTCCCACTACTGACTTCTCCTTAGATATCCAACCTACTGAGACAATATCAACCACATGGTGAGGAGAAACCAGAGTTTTTCTACTACCTTCCTCATTTGACCCAGAACTGATAATCACAGTACAATCATTCTCTGCAAATACAGTGATCAATGGGCCATTCACTACAAACCTCAACATTTGATGGAGCGAAGATGGTATAGTGCCCGAAGTATGAATCCATGGTCGTCCAAGTAGAATGTTATAAACACTTGAGAAATTCATGACTTGGCACATGACTTGGAATTGTGCAAGTCCGATTTCTAGCACTAAATCCACTTCCCCCATTGATTCTCTTTTCACGCCATCAAATCCTCTCACAACGGTTGCAGACGGGCAAAGTTTAGCTTCTTGAAATCCCAACTTAACAAAAGTATTCCATGGACAAATATTTAAAGCAGATCCGTTGTCTATCAGAACCCTTGGCAATAACTTCCCATTACAACGGACCGAGATATACAGTGCCTTGTTGTGTCCAATCCCCTCAGAAGTTAAATCCTCGTCAGAAAAAGAAATCTGGTTTGAAGCCAAAACATGTTTGACTACATGAGTGAATTTTTCAACCGGAATATTCTTAGGCACCTGAGCCTCAGTTAACACCTTGAGTAAAGCCTCCCTATGAAGTTCAGAAGTCAAAAGCAGGCTCAATATAGAAATTTGGGCAGGCATTTTGTCCAATTGCTCAATCACTTTGTACTCACTTTTCTTCAATATCCTAAGAAAATTGAATGCCTCTTCTTCGGTAACAGTTGGTCTTGTTGGCATGGTATTTTTCTTCTTTTTTGATGGCTCATTACCTGCGGGTCCATTTAAGATCCTTCCAGATCTAGTGATAGCGGCCACCTCCTTCTTGGGCATTTCTTCTCCTCCAATCAATAACTTAGGTTCCCTATAATTCCACAGGACTTCTTGTAGGTTAAGGACTGGCGTTTGTTCAGGCAATTCAAGTATCACAAGTTTTGATGGCTCACATTCGAAAGGTATCACGTCCAAGATAAAAGGATCAGCATTTTTCTCGACTTCGTAGGTTTTTTCCTCCAGTATAAATGGTTCTCCAATAACCCCCATTATCTCAGCTTCATCCATAACATATCAAGTAGGTTCCCTGATCTTCTCATCCATGGTAATAGCCCCTATAGTATCCTTGTACGCAGGAAGAAGATTTTTGCTAACACTTGGCCCTTGTTCATCTCTCCTTCTCAGAACTATGTCTCCTGCTTCAATCATATCTTGAATTTTATGTTTAAGAACCCAACAATTGGCCGTAGAATGTCCAAGAGCTCCAGAATGATAAGCACAAAAGGACTGGGGATCATCACCAGGGGGAACTCCTTTAGTATAGACTTTAGGAGGTATTGTACCAATTTTCCTTGCGGCCTTGAGCTGCTCATATAGTTGATCAAAGGGCCGACCTAGATTGGTGAAAGTTCTATATGAGGTTGGGTTTCGGGTGTCATTGGTTTGTTGATAGGTATAGTGCGGGTTGGCTGGGAAAGTAGGTCTTGGATTATAAGGAGGACGAGGTCTAGTTTGAAAATTAGGCGGAGGTATATGAAAGGGTGTTATGGGTGTATTTGGGTAATTGCGTCGGAGTCGAGGATGATTGATGGTGGTATGATAAACAGGTCGAGGGTGTGGTTGGTATGGATAACGGGGTGAGTAGGTGGGGTATTGTTGGTATCTAGGTCGGAAAGAAGGGTCTTGGTTCCAAACAAATGAAACTTTCTTCTCTTTCTTCTTGAACTGAGACTTTTTACTACTACTGCCTTGATTTTGCATCGTTTCCAATTGCGATTTTAAAGCCGACACGTTAACAATCTTCCCTGCCCTTACAAACTCATCATACTCTTCTAATTTATTAACAATTTCTGTGAAGGAACATCTAGTCATGCGGAAAATCTCCTCAAAATAAGGCGGGTCATGAGCTTTGATGAACGTACAAACGATTTGTTCTTCAGTCATGGGAGGCTCCACCTTGGCAGCCAATTTTCTCCATCTTTTTGCATACGTCTTGTGATCCTCATATGGCTTTCTTTTAGTCCCTTCCAGTGTGGTCCTTGTCGGAGCAAGCTCGCAATTATATTCATATTGTCTGACAAACGCAGTGGACAAATCCATCCAGGTCCTCATCTCATCAGGCTTTAAATTGGAATACCAATCCAGTGCATCGCCTTCTAAGCTCTCGGGGAACAACCGAACTGGTAGATTATCATCATCTATCGGCTTACCTAATTTTTTGGCAAACATTCGGAGATATGTCTTGGGGTTGCCCGTTCCGTCATACTTGCTAAATTTGGGTGCTTTAAAACCCACAGACAGTTGCATGTCAGGAAACAGACATAACTCGTTATAATCCAAACCCCCTTGTTTGCTCAAACCTTGATTCTTCCTTATGAACTCATCGAATCGATCCAACCTCTTCAATAGATTCTTGTCAATTGGTGTGGAAGATTCCCCTGCTTCAACTTTTCCTTGGGCAGCGGTGTCTAGTGTGAATGGCTCTGTGGTGGAATAGTAATATGGTCCTTGAAATTCAAGTGGCCTATCCAGGCTAATAGGTGGGTAATTTTGAGAAATTTGAGGGTGAGGAGGATTGGTTTGGATGTTGGGTGCATAGGTGTGCGGTGGGCCATGAGTGGGATAAGTGAAAGCTTTCTCGAGTGGATTTATTGCGTGTGAAGCAAAAGAGGTTTGAATATAAGGTAGAAGTATTGGTTGCGGTTCAGGTTGACTAGCAGGTTGGGGATCAGGTTGGACACCGCTACCGCTACCAGCGACCAACTAATCAATCACGCGCCGTTGCGCGATTATTTCCACACTTAGCTCATTGAATCTGTTTACGACTTCGCTCAGTTGAGCTCCCAGGTTTGCCAAATCAGCTGATGGTACGGTTGCAGGCCTGTCGGACGATTCTGGGTGTGTACTCATGTTTACACAAGTTCTTAATGCTTGGCTACGCGATCGGGTAATGATGGGGCTTCTTCGTATAGCTATGTTTGTGATAACCTGATAATAGAGGAAAGAAATCGGCTCAGAAATTATTTTTTGTATCAAATTGCTGTAATTTATTCAAGGAAAAGAAAAAAGGAAAAATAATGAGTTAGTAGATGTTTAAATAATTCGGATGCATGTCCTATGGGGAAAGCCCTTTTTACGCCAAGGGTTGACCTAACATGATGCAAGACCTTCGGGGTAAAATCCCAATTTCAAACCTGTAAGTGAATGTAGAAGCTAAAGCAAAAGTTCTAATAAGTTTAATCCTTCGTTACAATCTCATTAATGGTTCGATTGACCATTTTTACAAAATCCTCATGCCTTGCTAATCTAGTATGTTGTGACTCCTTAGAACTCCCTATGTTAAGTTTTCTAATCTCTTCTTGAATTTTGTCAAATGCGCCCAATGCTTTCTCCAACTTCTCGATTTTCCTTGCCTTTCTCTTTAATTGTGATTAGGCGTCCTCCAAGGCTTGGTCGCCCACTATGATCTGCAATTGGTGATCCTCCGACTCTTTCTTTAGTTTCTCATTTTGCTCTTCAGGACTAGTGGAGACAGTCGGCGCCCTTTCTCTTCCTTGTGCTATCATCCGTTTGATCCATTCATTGTATTCCAAAATGACCCTAGGCTCTACTTTATTCACTTTGATCTAGATGCAGATTGTCCAGGCTATGAAGATTCCCCCAAGGTTCCAGTACCATGCTTCGGCACTCGGCAACGGTATTGAGTCTGATGTTTCCCATTCCTTGTATTATCAGAACTCTCTGTGGATAGCCAAACTGCCTCATGGCTCGTTGCGGAACGTACACGACCAATCCATTGGTCCCTGCTAGAGGGATGAAATTATGTTGCATAGTCGTAAAAATCGGATTCCTTACTTTTGTCCAATCAAGAACCCATTGTACTTTATCCGGAGTCAAATTATCGAACTCTTGAACAAACCAACTCGGAGATGCTATTCGATAGTATCTTTTGATCCTTTCTCGGTGTGATTCGACCCAATTCGCTGTTGGAAGACATGATCCCAAGGGGTTGAGTGTTCTCTTTGATAGATGTTCCATTGCCCACATTTGAAGTACCACATTTGACGCATAGAAGAACCCCCTTTTCTTTTGACACTCTGTAACAGCTCTGAAGATATCGGCAATAATAATAAGTACCAGGGTGGGGGTCTTTCCCTTGATTCCTAAAAACAAACTCTGAATCATATTGATAGTTGAGAAAGTGACTTTTCCATGTTTTTGCAGGAATAATAGCAGATTGATCAAAGTTAGTCCAAACGCTTGCACTCGCTTCTCTTCCCATTGTTCTCTGCTAATGAAGAAGTCGTCGCGGTATTGGTCATAAGATTCTCTTTCCCCAAATCGCTTGTACAGGAACTCCAATGGGCACGATTTCGCATCCGGGTGTTGGTTCATGCTAGCTTGTCTTAACCCCAAAAACCTACAAAACTGTTCTTTGGTTTCACTAGTTGGGTATATCATAAGGTAACCCTTCCCAGGTACTTGCAATAGTCCTTATATTTCCTCCAAGGTCGGTGTTAGTTCACATTCGCCAAATCGAAAAACAGAACCCTCCGGATCCCATTACTTGAGCAAAGCTTGAATGATCGTAACATTTGGGATTATGTTTAAGAGACTCCGTAAATGCCCTAGATACTGGAATAGTCTGTTCACCTCATGTGTTATGTTATTTTTCCAGTCTATCAGTTCCCGAGGTATCTGGTTTAACATTCTGCATGGAGCCATCTGAGAAGAAATTTCATTTTTAGTACCTTACCTCGGGATTTTACCCCTTAGGCAATACAAAATTATAAACATGTAAGTCTCATTGAATTACATATTCGAGACGCGTGGTGGCTTATGACGTGGGATTCCCTATGCGACATTCTCTTCTAAGATTGATGCATGATGCCAGTTTGTTAAAGCAATAAAATATGCAATTTAAAAGCATGACCTAAAGGAACCCTTGGTATGCCAGGATGGGCTTAAAATGATATGCAATTATTAGTCTACAAATGCACTACATCGGAATCTTAAACATGCAATAGCCTATCTAAAAGAGTAGGTTCTAAAAGAAGATCATGCCAGATCTCTTATTTCTAGCGTTTGTGAATGCAAAAGACGAGGAAACAAGGAAATCTTAGTTCAACACGTAACACGTTGTGGCAATCAAATAATATAAAAAGCAGAAAGCAACATAAGGAAAGAGGGGTGGAATTCCTCCCCTCGTGCTTAGTGTTCCTAGTTGGGGTAAGGTTGACTCTATCCTAGGGTATTTCTAATATGGATGCATGAGGTTTGGTTTACTAATGCATCTAGACTCGATAAAATTTCAGGCTCCCAATCCTTCAGACCAAAAGGCGAAGGGTCATCAATCCCCGGGCCTTCGGTCGGTGGCTCGAGTGATCCCTTAGGTATCGCTATGGGTGTAGAGCACACCATCCGTCTACCTAAGTATATCGATCCTAATCCTACAAGGAAGTGTGGGAAGCGCCCACGAAAAAGAAAAAATATGGTAAAAGTAATACATGCACGTATGAAGTGCTTCCTTTTGAGGGGAGAGATTATAATACCATCAAAGACAGACGAAGGTTTTAGGGTGACTATCCCCCCCAAGATGCAAGCGCGATACACAAATACAAATAAATGAAAGTAAACAAACAAACAAACGATCGCATACGCAGATATTGAGAGATGATTGCGAATGTGAAAATGCAAAAACCCTAAAAAGAGTAAAAAGGAAAAGAAAAAGAAAAATGCAACCTAAAACCTTCAAATGTGATATATAAGAAGGTTACAATAAGAAAAGAATTGACTAAATCAAATGCTCGGACCCTCTAAAGTCCCCAGTGGAGTCGCCAAGCTGTCGCGCCTCATTTTTGAAAGAAATAATAAAGTGTTTTATAAAAATAAATTTGTTGAATAATTTTGAAGAAAATGTATTTTTGATAAAAAGAAATGAATTTGGATTTAATTTTGATTGAAAATTGATTTTTTATTTTTTAGAAAAATAAATAAAGAAAAATGGGCCTAAATGGGACTTAAAAGTGCGACGATTTTGACCCAAAAATAATAGTTTAAAAAGGGTTTTTAATAAAAAAAAATAGGAGTCGCCACTTGGTATTGAGTTAAGGTGTACCAAGTCACCTAAAATGAATTTTTTAAAGAAAAAGTAGAAAACCCTTTTTAAACGACTCCAAGTCTTCAAAAATCAGAAAAAAGTGTTTCGGAGTCACATTTGAAGAAAGGGAAAGCAAGGATAAAATCCAAGGCACCCTTTCAACCTAACCAAGGCTAGTTGCGTGATTTAGTCAAAGATTTTCTCATTTTAACCTAAAAATTTATCACATTTGGATATCACTATATGAATGCAAACCTAAACCTAATGTATATAGGAAGGGTGAATATGTCTCTTCAAAACTTAATTGGTGCAAATTATATTAATTGTGATGCCCAAGAGTGACTCTTTGAAGAGGTCACGAAATTTGCAAAAGATGAAACTCGAAGAAAAGAAAGAAAAGAAAATAATAATATACAAATATACAAGACCTAAAGGAATGCATCATAATGGGTGCAGGGAACTAATATTCGTGACTTTAATTTTCCCTTTAATAGAGGGAATACAAGCGTGCTAAAGCTAGAAAGCCACACTCGTCCATATCCCATATTCGAGGGGTATTTCCTATCTAGTCAAGCAAATGTACTAACCTATCTCTAATTTTTCTTATATGAAATGCAAGTCTAATGTCATGTCTCACACATAGGGTTATATAGAGGGAAATATGGGATAAGAAATATATATATAGGGAAAATATGGGATAAAGAATTGGGATGTGTATACAAGGGAAATGTCATGCAAAAATGATAAAAAACCCTAAAAAGTAGAAAGTATGCATGAGAGAGTAGTGATTGTCAAACAAACATGATCTAACGCGTGCACGGTTCCTAAGAGTCTAGCGTTGGACTAGCCCACATCTATGAATTCCTACTAGCATTGGACTAGTGGAAAATCAAGGGAAAAGGCCACAACTAGCGTTGGACTAGTGTGGTGACGTCATGTACTTATTATAATCAAATAAATTATATAAAACATAATAAAGCAATTAAACACATAAGATCACATAAACACATAGCACATAAGCATAATATCTAGATGCAAGGCCCTAAGAAAGCGAGTAACACATAACATACAAGCATGCAAAACATATCAAGCAAATAAAGCAAATAAAACCCTAACTATTATACTTGGGGCCCTAACTACAATCTAAAGATGGAAGGAATAAATAAAATAACAAATACCTAACTATTACATCTTGGCGTTTAAATGCCCCTTAAATAATCAAAAATTAAATGAAAATAAATATACTAAATTAAAACAAATAATGTGACTAAATAAATTAATTAATAAAATAAAAATATTCGAAAAGCATGCAATATCACACATAAGATCACATAGGAGCACATAGGGTCAAATAAAATCAAAATAAAGGAGTAGAGTGTACCTCACTTGAATTGGTGATCTAGTGAAACGAAATTACTTATTTACCCTCCAAAACAAAGAAAAAGATCAAGGCATCACTTTAATTAACAAATAATCACATGAAATGGGAATAAACACGAAATTGAATCAATCAAAGCATTCAAATAAAAGTAAACAACCCATATTCAACAAGTTAAACAAGCAAGGACCCAATTAAAAAATTAAAGAAGTTTGAGAGGTTAAATCATTATTATTACAAATATTAAGGGTCTAAATTAAAATAAATTAAAATAAATTGGATTAAGATGGAACGCACCAGAGTCAAATGCTAAAATTCACGAAAAACGAATAAAAGCCCATTTTCTATAATTAAACGACAAAATTTCTCAAAATTCCACTAACAATTCAAATCAAAACTATAAGTCTAGAAAAAGTTATTAAACCTTCAAATTTATCCAAAAACTCATTAAAAATCTATCCAAAAATTACGTTAAGACATATTAAAGAAAAATGGCATGTTAAGGGGACAAAATCGATTAAGTTATCCACTTAGTTGGGCCATAAAAGCATCATTTAGAAACAGCAGGGAGCAAAGTGCAATTTTTGATAACATTTCCATGCATGTCATCGAAGGATTTCGGCAACTGAAGCTTTCTTTCCTTCTGCAAATTTTTGCTGCAAACTTGCAGCTCCAACCCATGCGGATTTCATACCAAAAGATTGCACAAAACTCATTATTTATCAACCAAACTCACCTAAAACCCAAATCATCAATTTTAACACAGCCCAAGCATGGTTGTCTACCCTTAGCGATCCCAACAGAGAGGATTCAGGCCAAGAAAGCAAGAAAAACAAAAAGTACAGCGAAGAAAACCTTAACATTTGCTTGAAACGTCAAACCAAAACATTCAAGAAAACATCCTAAAACCCAGACCATGAAACAAACAAGATACTAGGCATCTGTACAAGGAGTTTTGAGACCACATCATGCAACCCACGAAGAGGCTTTCTTTCTTATTGCTAGTTTCTGGGTTCTGCAACTTTTAAAAGCTTTCCGCAACTTATCCAGCACATAAATTCATATGCACACTCAATCGACGCTCACGGGTTTATTAATCCAAAAACCAATAGAAGTCTCAACCCATTTAGTTATCATAATCTGGACAAGGTTCTTGATTTGTCAAAAGAGAAAAACATGCAACAAAAGAAAACATGAAACTAGAATCATTGAGAGCTAGCTTTGTTTCATCCGGACCACAAAACAATCGAGCACTGAAACCCTCTAATCCTTTAACCAATTAGAATCAGTGAACATTAACAAAATTTCCCCATTTCAGTTGAAGAAAACAGGTTACGGGAACCAGAAGGAAACCGCAAACTTGCTCAACTAAAGGAAAACACAGCCTACATAGGCAAGATAACACACCCAGCAAATAAACAAGAACCTAACGGTCATTAGACTCCATAAAACCATCATGAACCCACGACTAAACATGCAAGAAAGGAAATCTAAGGTAGAGAGGGGTCAAAAATAGGGTTCTTAGGAAGAGCAAGCGGATTCTATGTAAAACCATCAGCAAAGAACCATTAGACAGCATGGAAACCAAAGAAAGAACCATCAGGCAGCAAAAGGTGAGCAAATAAACAGCAAAAGGAAAGAACTTGGACTGTAAAACGCAGGCAAAACGCAAAGAAACAGCAAACAGTAACTGCTGCTCTCTTTTTCAGATACGTTCATGGGCTTTGACCAACCTTGGACTGATCGAAGCCCCTCTCACCAAAGACAGAAACCACATCTCAACATGGAAGCATAAACACCAGAAGGAAATAAGAAATTTTACCAAAAGAAAGAGGAAAGATCAACAGCAGTCAACTTGCTGCAAAAACCGGTGCTTTTTTGAATGATAATTGAAGACGATGATGGTGGCGTTGGGTTCCTCCTCTGTTCCGCAGTTGCTACTGGTTCCAGTTCCCCTTCCGTTCGCAGCCTCTTCTTTTCTTTTGCTTGGTTTCTTCCTCTCAATCTCCTCTTGGTCTCTCCCTCTCACTCTCCCCGCTGCTCTTTTTTCTCTCACTAATATAACAAGAATAACAAACCAATTAATAATAGGATAATTTGTTCAACAATTCTTAACAAATAGTACAATCAATATCAAAGAATACGGTACTGATACGGACTCTAGAGTTGGCTCCTGTCCGTTTCCAGGCGTAGCATTTAGTCTCGTTCTGTATTTCACTTGCAACTAAAAGGATTTAATCGGCTCTTGCAAACCAGTTCAGCAGCAACATTTTCTGAGTCTGTTGACACTCTGTCAACTATTGAATTCAATAATAAACAATGTCTATAGATCACCACGTAACGTCAGACTCCGTCCACCAATCATCCCCTATCGAGTCCGAACGCCAAATATATAACAAGAGGGGTAATACTCGATATACCAAATCTAGTAACAATAAACACGACCCATAATTCGTCAATCCCCTCTTGCTAGCTCGATTAGACTAACTAGCCGATGGGGTTTGGGATCCCAAGCACGCAGTATAGTCGATGAGATAACATACCCAAACGACTTTCAAGTCATGCGCATGTATATCAGTTCACGTATAAACAGGATAATAAGAGCTCAGTCAAATTAGGTCAATCAGTTCACGTATATACAGTTGCCTATTCATTTGCAGTTCAAGATATATAGCAGTAGCAATCAACCAGGCACATTAAGTATCATTCCAGCATAACATGTAGTCCTAACATGCACTTAGAACACTCACCGACTTAGTGAGAACTGTACACTTCGGCCTCGGGATCACCCTCTTATCCCCTCTTGCGTCCTGAAACCAAACATAAGTACACACATGCATGTCAATTCCAGCAATCAATATACCATAAGAGAGTATAGATTACATTCAAGTTTCAAACAAACCATCCAACTCCCACTCCCAAATTTCACATGTTTCTCTCTTGTAAAAATCAAGAACTCAACATGTAACCCAATACATATATAGTAGAGCATGTGAAAAGGAATAAGATATCAAAATTCCATCAAGACCCAAGGTCAAAAGCAACTACAATTGAGTTCGTAAACCATTACTCAAGCTATCAAATTTCCAGCTAACATATCTCGTATTTTCCTTCAAAGTTCACAAGGTTTTCTCGGTCAAATCAAGTGAAAAACTGCATGTATACTAGATCAACGTTTCAAGTAATATATGAGGCAAAAATATCTTGAACATAGTTAAAATTTTTGAAGAAAGTGGAACAAAGTTCTCTTGGTTCCAAAGTTGAAATTTTCTATCAAAAAAATAACTTGGAAAGTAGATTTTTGGCTCATCTTAACCCTTTCGTTTAGGCTCAACTCCAACATACAAATAACAATTCAGGTCATTCTAAAGTGGATTGAGCAAGAATATCTCAAAAACTACCATAAACCTACTAATATTTCCACATAGAAGCATATGTCAAACTCACCATAATAATTCCCCATCAAGCTACTAAGATTTCCATGGAGCATACATAATACTTTTTCTTTATCATATAAAGAGGCACATAGCATGAATCTTAACAAAGAAATCCACCAAAATCCTCATATAAAACTTGTAAACTAATGATCTAACCACACATATAAAGCTGAAAATTTTCCAGCAACAAACTATCAAGAAGACAACTTGAAAACAACTAAAAACCCTCCATAAAATTCCTCCCTTTTTGCTCCTATAACATCATACACCAAATAAACTCAAAGATAAGGGAAGAAAGATAGGTTTCCTAACAAGTTTTACCTCTTTATCTCCAAAACCTAGGATGGAAATCAAATCAAGAAAGTTGCAAAACTTCCTCCTCCAAGAACTCCTCCAAGAGCTTTCCTCCAAACTTGACTCAAGGATTTATGGAGTGGATTAGGGTTTCTCTCTTGTTTTCTCACTAATTAGACAAGAAATCAAGGCTTGAAATTTGTGTTTTTCTCTCACTTTTTCTCTCCCTATTTTCGGCCAAGACAAGAAGAAAAGAAGAAGAAATGGTGATGAAATTAAAGGTTGGTTGGATAAGAATGAAGTTTAGTCTTGGTCAAGGGTCCTTAGATGATTGACAAGTGGCAAAACAAGGAGTAAAATCTATCTAATTGTCTCTAAATCACCAGAATATCTAAATCTTCTCCAATTAACTCTTAACACCTCTTAACATATAATCCCTTTTGTACAAAACTCTTTCTTATTCACCAAATTTATTGGACACAACTTACTAGTTGGTCACATTGATATAATGCACTATGAAACTCAACATGCAACACATTGAATGAGGCAATAGAATAGAAATCAAAATTCAACTATTAAATCAACCAAGAATTTAAGACAAGGCAATTAAAATAAAAGATATAAAAATAATTTTCGAAGCCTCACAAGACTAACACTGCAAGACATTGATTCTACTTCTTTTTTAGACGATTGAATTGATAACCTTTGGTAATCCAAAGTTTGATTGTTTAAGCCACGTCAAAATTTTCATACAAGGATTCTATAATTTAGCTAAATTTAAATATTTTTTGCCATTGGGATTTCATTGAAGTGTTGAGGGGGGAGGGAGGGGACGTGTTCAGGTGTTTAGTTAGTATTTTGTACCACAATAGAGAGTTTTGACTACCACTATTTTGAGGTTGGGCGAGCCCCAGGACGTGATGAGTGTGACGACCCCACTTCTCCTTAAGGCGAATCCTAGGGTTTCGGCGGGCCGCCTGCCTAGCTCTCGCCAGGGCTCAATACGAGTCAAATTTAAACTTAAAGGCAACCAACAATTAATAAAAGTCAATATAAAGAAAAGTCGCTTCCTTATATAATCATTCAAGTCTTACATCACAAAGTTTCCAAAAGGTACATCAAATTTTCCCAAAAATACAGCCATCCAAAGTTGACTAAACCATTTACATCCAAATTCTAATCAAAAGGTAATCAATTCAGCTTCTCCAAAATCTTTCCATTCCGGGCTCCTGCTAAGGAAAACATATTACGGGGGTGAGCTAGCGCTCAGTGAAGCCAAGAAAAACATGCAAACAAATAAGTTCAAGTAGCAATAAAACTTAGACAAGAAGGATAACTATAAAGTTCATGTAATTCACCAAGGAAAGTCAAACACAATCAATAAGGATACGGAAGCTCTCAGGAGCTAACTCCGCGCAACTTTGCCAAGGCCTTGATCCAAAATTACACACGTTGACTCTCCGTCAACCGAGCAAGTATCAAATCTGTAGACTCCACTTTTCACTAAATTTTCGTCCACCGTTACACCCCAACCCGGGCCCGAACGTCAAATAGAAAAGGCAATACTACTTGAGTATGCCAAGCAAGATCTCAAAAGATTAAGCTTTATAATTTTCTTATGGTTCACCAAACTTCTCGACCAAGCCCATACCGGCTCGAGTCGCAAGGTTAGCCAATGAGTTTTGGGTGTCCCCACAAGTACAAGTATAATCTGCCAAGTTCACGCAAGTCGAATATCAAGTCAAGTAAAAGAGAATGAGTGCAATAAAGTACACCCTCGTCTCGACAAGTCAAATTCACATTTTCAACAAGAAGCAGTTCAAGGATCAAGCAACAAGTCATGCACTTGACACTCACCGAAATCAAGAGTGTAAAGCAAGAGCAAGACAAGATCAAACGAGCTTCTCGGAATCCTCTTGATCACCTGAGACATGCACAATTACAAATCACCTAGGTATTCAACCAAGGTCTAGTAGTATTCCCGCTACCCTCACTCAAGAGATAATACGTTCAAATCGAATGCAAATATTACTTACTAACTTAAATCCACGAGGGTAGCATTTGAGAATATCTAAGAATGCATTAATTCAAGTCAAGTCAAGTCCAAGATTCTCCAATTTGAGGATTAAGCAGATCTCTAAGTTTTGGCACGAAAATCGAGAAAGATGGAAGATTATTTTCTTGTCAAAATTCCCTAATTAAACGCCCAAGTTTCAAGTATAAGTGAGCTTTCATATTTTCCAAACTCATTTAGTTAAAGTCTAGTAAAACAGCCACTAACGGCTCATTACCTTCTTTAGCTACCACTTCAAGTTGTAAATGTAAATCGAGTGAAATTTCTTAAGTTTTCTTTTAGTAAAAGACTCACTTAACGTTCATTTTCAACAGTTAAATCGAGGGCATAAACTTAGGAGACTATGGCGATAGAAACTTTGGCTTTCAAATAAGGAGGATGAACATATTTTTACTTGGAAACTTGGCCAAACCATTCCGAGTATTACTAATTAAGTTCACAAGAAACCTTTCAAATCATTCTTTTTAAAATGTTTGTATGATTGCCAACTCTAGTATAAATATCAAGGCCAACATATGGACAAGTCTAGCAAGTAAGCTTCACTTAGAAATTCGAAAATGGTGGCTAAAAGCCAAGTACAAGTCTTGACCGTTTTAATTAAGGTAACTTGTTAAAAGTGTAAAACTTTGAGGAAATGAGAGATACATTAGCGAGAGAAGTTCAATAGGGATACATTTGAAATCAAGAAAGTGGAAAAATCAAGGTAAGAGGTTGGAAGTTCTTAAAAGTTCATTTATTAAGAAATCAGAAATTTTCAGCTTTACGCGACAATACTTGGAAAAATCAGATCTTGAGTTTGGTAAGACCAAAAATTGGAAACTAGATTCATAGTACTAAAACTTTCCAAAAGACACTTTTCTCGGATTCAAATCAGAAAGCATTCAAATCTCAGCTCGAACTTACTGTTTATTATAACAGGACAGAAACAATCTTGATTTTTCAGTAAAGTTTGAAAATTCGAAAAAATTCACAGAAATTGAATTAGACTCTGAAATTTATAGCACAGCAAGAATTTCAAGTAAAGTTTCAAACACATCAAGCGGAACTCAATTTAGATTTTCGAACAGCAAGATACAACAGTTTTGAGAAGGCTGGTTTTTTCCAACCTGTTCAGCAGATTTTCAGTCACCAAGCTTCGACACAGTTTTGAAATCAGGCCATAAATAACTCTATACAAGTCCAAATTGGGAATGGTTTATGGCGTTGAAAACTAGGTTCAAAATTCTATAAATCATCAGAAGAAATCGTTGTCAAATTCATTTCACAAGAGGGACGAAATTGAGCCACAAGATGCAGCTGTATGGTTTTCTAGGATAAACAGGTGAAGTAAATCAGTCCACTTTGCCGGATCGCTACGGCTCGCTCAAAATGAATTAGTAGGGGAATTTTATACCGTTGAAAATCTCTTGGTGTCTAGTTTCAAATGCCATAAACGGTACTTGATTTTGACTTTTGTACAAAGATTTATGCTCATACAAAGTATCCTTAGTCGGCTAGCCTGGTAGCTATTTTCCAGATTTCTTCCTTTCATCAAAACCCAAGTTTTATGTAACCACTTGAAATAATTTTTGAAAAACAATTTTCACACACATAATACAACATATAACAAGCATTTTAGCAGCCATATAAGCAACAAAAATTTGAAATCCAAGCAAAACAGCAAGGTAGCAGATTCGGCCAGCACTTCTCATGAGTTTCTTCCAATTTTCTCTCCACTTATCAAGCCAATATCAAGTCACTCATCACAACATCAACAACAATCAAGCAAGAAACCTCAAGTCCACTGCCTAAAAGGCCACCTCAAGACCACTAGCCTAGGATGTAAAGCAAGGAAGCAAGGAACAAGGTTTCCTCAAGTCCTCTAGCCTAGATTCTTTATTAGGGTTTCAAACCCATGTAATTCAACCACTAATCTTTGTAAAATTTAAAGAGCAAAGAAGGATGAACTTGTTACCTCTTCAAGTTCTTGAACCCTAGTTGAATGCAAGACTTTCACCAACACTTTCACCAAAAATCACCACAAGATTGCACCTTCCTTCTAGCTAGAGCAAAAACCCAAAGTTTTGATGGTTGGATGAAGATCTTTGAGCAAGATTGAAGAGCAAAAGATGAAATTTTTCTTCCCCCCTTTGAGCTTCTAATTTTCGGCCAAGAGGATGAGAGAGAGTGAGGGAGTGAAATGTTTTGATTTTGTGGTGAAAAGTTGGAAGAAAACTAGCCTTATGTGTGGTGAAAAAAGTCAACTTCGAATAGTGGCGAATAGTGTCTTGCACTACCAATTTCCCTCTCGTTTGCTACACTTAAATACTAATCCTCCAAGGTAGTTCCTCTAACTCTACAAATACTCATACTTACTAGTCTAATATTAATTCTACAAATTTCCAATTAGTCGTGCCGGCGCGACTTTTGAAAATTTTTTGATGCGTTAACGATAAAAATATAATTTAAGAAAAATTCATGCTAAAATAATAAAATTAAATAACACCAATGCAAATAATTTTAAAATAAGTAAAAATAAAAATAAAAATACGAGTCCTCACAATGAGTCCCAAATATCTCAGAGCGTTTGAATGGAGCATAAGTGTTGTTGGGTGTTTGCCTTGTAATGTGAGGCGAACTCCCAGACGTTTGGAGCGTTGGGCGTTTTTATATTTTTCGTGTATTTTTAAATTTTGAACTTTGATTTTACTATTTTATCTTCCTTATCTTCGTTTGCTGCCCTTATTATTGTTTAATAATTTTGAAGAATGATTCCATTTATTTTCTCATTGGAAATAGTTTGAGAAAAATACAAGATAAAACCATTCATGACTATGTTTCCTTTTTTTTTGCTTTTCTTTGATTCAATAATATAACTATTTTTTATTAACATGATTCTAGATGACTATTGTATGAGTTATAGTTATGTTGTGATTTTACTCATTGGACAACAACAATATTTTTGTAATTTTCTTAATTTTATCAATTTTTTATATTTATTAATGACATATACACACACTATGTATATACATATACATATACATATATGTGTGTGTATACATATTATAATGTTGTAGTATTATTTTATATTTATTTTTTATATAATTAAAAAATCAAAATTTGTGGGACTTGTGCCCCAAGCCTCGGGGCTTTCGCTCCGTTTGGACAGACATAAAATGCCCAGTCCAACGCCTTCACCTTTTAAAATATTGTTGACTATCACTGTGAATTGTATTATGGATGATACTGAAGTACATTTGAAATGACGATGAGGTTTGATTTTCTCACATTTGATATACTTTTTCGTTTTTCCTCCCCTGCTCATGTAATCAGTTCAAGAACTTTCTTTCTTTCTTTTTCTGAAAAATTGGACTCAGTAACTGCATGGACTAACATTTAAATTCCTAATTGACAAAAGCATTCACAGAATGTAACACAGAGATATGCATCTTTTATGAGGATTCTTTTCACGTATGATATCAAAAATTTCTTCAGGAAAAATCAAATAACCGAAAAAGGTTTTTGAAACTGATGTGCTCAAACCTTCAGGTTTACAAAACAATTTGAGTTTGCCGGCAAATACAGCAGTTTCTCTACTGATTAGTCATTTTATAGGCTAATTCCTTTGATTGTTGTTTGAAAAAAAAAATTACAACAATAACATTCTGACAGAGTTTTGGTACAAAACTATGACACAGCCTGGCAACCAAGAGAATTTTTGTTTTTTAATAAATGTTTGGCAGCTGGACTGGTTCAGCCTAGCATCCACTGGAAATTTGTAAAAAAATTCTGCTGGGCTGTCAGCCCGACAGCCTGCAGCTTCTTTTTTTTTTTAACTTCAAGTAAGCCCGGCAACCATGATAAATTTCCAAAACATCTGGCAGGCTGCAGTTTTTTTTTTAAAAAAAAAAATTCAAGTTAGCCCGATAGCCTTTTCTTTAGTGGAATTTTCCTCATCAATAGTAGTAGTTGCAGCAGCTTTGAAATGATAAGAAGAAAAAAAAAAAAGAGTGACGAGAGAAGAAGATAAGGGTGTTGGGGGACATGTGACGAATGAGAGAAGATACACTACTACTAGTCTACTGCTTCACCAATATACTCATTTCCCTTCTTTTGTTCAATATAATCTCCTTATATCTCTCTCTCTCCATTTTACCTTTATCTTTTTTCCACCACCTCTGACCTCCTCTACGTCTCCTCACTCTCACACTCACGCTTGCACACACCTCCCTCTCCACTTCTGTCCCACTGCATTTTCACTTGTCCCTACAACTTTTTCATGTAAAATTTTTTTTATATAAAAGTCAAAAAGGTTTTTAAATTTTTTTAAGAATCTATAAGTAGTATTAGTAGGACAAGTATTACCCAAAAAAAGAAAAAAAAAGAAGAAGAAGCTACCGACTGCCACAGTACTACTCCGTCCCACTACTACCATGTTACAACCTGCATCTGCATCTGCATTTGAGTTTCCCACAAAAAAAGGGATGAATATTTGTATTCGGTTGTTTGCTATGCACTGTGTGAGGACCCGAAAATTTTCTTATTTTATCGTATATTACTAGCTTATTTAAATATTTATTCACCCGTTTTCTCCGAATAATTTATTTCAACCATTTTAAATCCATTTACACGAAACAATGTCTCACTTACGTTTTTAAAATGTTTCGTTAGAGAAATTTATTTTTCGGAGGCTCGTTCGGTAAGAAATAACGAGTACACGTTTTTCAAGATAAATTCAATCCGAGAGTGCATTAGTCTTGGAGAATTAAGAATGAATAATAATAGATAAAGAAAAGTTAATTGAGGCATTAGTGGTGAATGAGTTAAAAAAAATAATTTCGCTTTATCGCGCGTGAATCGAAAATTCACGTATATCGAGCCGGAACAGCTAAGTAGAGATTAAGAAACTTATTCTAGACTACTAAGAGTGAATAATTGTAATGTTAAAGGAAGTACATTAAAGATATAGTGCACAAGTGAAACGAACCCGAGAGAAAACGGACACGAAACGCGAGCGCGCGAAACTTTTGGTAGTTGACTTTTGAGACAAACTTTGGCCCCAAGTTTCCAAGCTTCCAAGGGAAGCTTTAGTTATCAGCCACCGTCTCTCTCTCTTCTCATTCTTGCTGGCCGAAAGCTTCCAAGGGAAGAAGGAGAAGAGCCTCTCTTCATTTCACCTCATTTGAGCTTCCATTTTCACTCAAATTTTTCACACAAACTCACAAATACTTGGAGATTCACTTACTCTTGGTGGAGGACCTCATCTTTCTGGTTTTCTTAGGAGCTTTTGGGACCAAAAAATTTCTGATTTTATTCCAAAGTGTAGGAGGTAATCATCCGATCACTTAATCTTAACTTTAGTGGGATTATTTTTGCTGGGAAGCTTGTAGCTTCAGGGTTATTGTTGTGGTTTGAGTTCAAATGTTGGAGTGGGCTCTATGAAATCCCACAATGGATATATTGGACTGATATGGTGATAATGAATGTTTTTTGAGGTAATTATGTGTTAAACAAGAGGATATTAGTTAGAAAAGTGAAAGGAAAATCGAAGGAAATTTTCATAGGAAGCTGACCGAATTCTACCCTATTATTTCTGTGCACTTGGTTTTAATTTTTGGTGATCAAATGATTGTGAAACTGATGTATATATGTTGTGTGTGGTGTGTATAAAGTTTCTACCAAAAATCATTTGGATTGGTTGAATAAAAATTGAATTTTGGCAAGAACAAAATCTGGAAAATGTGTAACAGTGGTCCTCTGGCAGTGTTCTTTGAACGAACATATCGCTGTGCCCAAACGTCGGAATTGAGTGCCGTCAGCTGCATTCAAAACTAGACATCTGTAGTTTTCTAAAGGTGTATCATGCACCTTCTAATTCGAACCGAGTCATCTGTGGTAATTGAGCAAATTCTGCTGTCCTGTTTCATTGTCAAACCGAGGGAAAGCTAGAAGCTGAAACTTGTGGCTCTGTTTTCTCTCACTTGCCAACTGAATTTCAAAATGAGTTGTTCTGATGAATTGTAGCCTTTTGAATCTAGTTTTCAACGCCATCAACCATTCCCAATTCCAACCTGCATTGAGTGAGTTATGGTCCAAGTCCCAAACTGCAGCAAATCTGGAAAACCCTCTTTTCATGCTGGCCGACTGGTTTGGTTGCTTGTGAGAGGTTTTATTTTGAATCTTGGAAAAGTGTCTTCTAATAACTTTTAGTACTTTGAAACAAGATTCCAACGGTATAAAAATTTCCAATTTTGGACCTAAGGAGTGCAAGATATGACTTTTCAAAAATTGCTCCTTAAATCTGAAATTTTCGAACTTGATGAGAAATGAGTTTTTGGAAACTTTTCTCTACCCTTTGATAATGATTGATCGTTTTAAACTCGATTTCGTGAAGAAAATCAGTTTTTCTTGTGTTAATAAATCCTCACTTTTGAACCTTTATTTTGAGTGGTTAAGGTTCGTGTTTGAAGTATCAACTAGTCAAATTAAGTGTGCCTTGTTTCTTGATTAATACGTGATTATGAGTGAAAAATATTTGTTAATTGTCCAGGCACTCAAGGAGATTTCGAAGGGAATCTTGGTGCGGACACCTAAAGCTTTGTTTGTTCACTTCTTTTGAATCGGTGAGTGTCAAGTGCATGACTTGTTGTGTTTACTTGATTTATCTGCTTATATACGTGAATATCACTTGATGAGATGAGTGTGCACTTTATCACACTCGCTCTCCTTTACTCGAACTTTACTTACTTTAAACTTGATTTTCAAAGTCGATTGGAGTGAATCTCGTCAGGAAAAAAAAAATATACTTGTTTACGCGTGCATGTCGTGTTGTCGAGTGGAATGAACCTCCTAGACTTATGGGAATGCCCAATTCTCTTTGCCAATCTTGCAACTCGAACTGGCATGGGCTTGGTCGAGAAGCTGGATAAACCAAGAGAATAACAAAACAAAACTTGATCTTTTGAGATCTTGTTCGGCATACTCGTCGAGTATAGCCTTTTTCGTGCGTGTTTGGTTACGAATCCGAGAGGGTGGAATGTTGGCTGGAGGTAGTAAGTAGAGTTTCTACGGACTTCAAAATCTACCCGGGTGACGGAGTGTTAACTCGTGGAGGTAGTGGATCGAGCATTGACAAAGCATGTGGAAATTAGCTCCTGAGAGCTCTTGTATCCTACTCAAGTGTGTTTAAATTGTTAATCGTGAATTTCTTGACTTTATCGCTTTATTTATGGCATAAATGTTATTGATACTTGAACTATGTGCTTGCATGACTTTCTTGGCCTCACTGAGTATTGGTTCATCCCATTAGTTTGTTTTTCATAACAGGAACCAGAATGGAAGAAGTTAAGGAAATGCCGACTTCAGGCACTTTTGTATTAGTGTTTTGATTGTAATCGACTAGACACTTTTGGATGTTGTATATTTTGGAAAAAGTGATTGTATATTTGAAATTGTGATGTAAGATTGAATATTTATGTATGGAAATGATTTCGTACCTTTATTCCGACTTTCATTGTTAGTATTAGACTTTAAGTTTGAATTGGAATTGTCTCGAGTCCTGGCGAGAGTTGGGCAGGCGTCCCGCGGATACCCTTGGGTTCGCCCTTGGGAGAAGTGGGGGTGTCACAGTTGGTTTCAGATCTTTGTAGTGTATCTTAGGCTAAAAGTTTGGGATGCCGGACTGTGGGACTGGTTGGAAAGTAAGTGACTACTTGTAGGGATGAAATTCAAAGCCTAGATTTAGAAATTTATTCGGGGGAATGTGTTAGAGACTTTAGCCTTGAGAATAAAAATGAGATAACTTAGTTATTCCTTAAGCGATGTTTGAGCGTGTTAATGACTTTAAGTTTCTGACCTGGAAAATTGTGGTTGTTTTGCAAAGATGGATAATGGAAATGGACATGCCGCTAATGGTAACGGTCATGCTAATGGCCGTGTAGAGCCCCTTAGGCCTATTTACTACCGAACTCGTGGTGGAGGAGCTCGTGTGCGCTACTCGCCTGCTACTAGGTACTCTCGATGTCCGTGTAGGGTGACGTACGCGTACCCTAATGACTTAGTACTGGCCCTTGACGACGAGCGTCGTCAGTTGGTGGATACCAATAGAGATCTACTTCAGGAGGTTGAGGAGTTTAGTCATATGGTGAACGCTCAGGGTGATAGGATTGCAGAACTTGAGGGAACAGTAATGGATGAGGGGGCTAGGGCTGAGGCCGCCCGTGATGAGGTTCGGAGAGTTAGAGCTCGACTCATTAGGGTAGTCGAGGAGGTCCGGGATCGGGTTTCCAGGATTCTAGCTGACACCTCTATGTTGATTGATGAGGTGACGGATACAGTACAGAGTCCAGTCCCTGAGGGCACTGAGGAGGATCCAGAGAAGGACCCTGAGGAGGAAATTCCACCTGATAGCCCTACCGTGGACTAGACCTAGAGTGAAAGACTTTTGACTTTTGGTTAGAAAATAGCTGGGGTGATGCTAGTGCCAAGACCATTATATTTTTGTTTGACTGTGTGGCCTACTTTTGAGGCACTTGATTTTACTTTGGTCGTATGTGACTAAAAGTACTTTTATAGTGTGCTATATTTTTGTAATACCCCATGACTTGCTAATTGTATGAATTTCAAAGTGTTAATGTATGTAAATTATTGTTATTTCCAATGTTTTCATGATTGGTCCTTGTTTTAAGTATTTTCTTGCGTAATTACTTTTATTTCCTGCGCTAGGCATAACTAGGATTATGGACGGACGAAGGAGTGGTAGAGGCCGTGAACGAGGGTCTAGGCAAAACCAACCTCAAGGGGATGAACAAAGATCGGCAACTGGACCGACCCAGGGACAAGAGAATGTAGAGGGTAACCAAGTGGCTACTGTCATTAATAAAATGACTGATATCCTTGAACGGTTAGCTGAGAGACAGGGTCCAGGACAACTTAACCAACCTGGGGGACAGGATAGAGGGAAAGATAGAGCTTTGGAGAGGTTTCTGAAATTTAATCCGCCTAAATTTATTGGAGGACCTGACCCCGAATTAGCGGAGAATTGGCTAGAAAGAATGACCAATATTTTCGCCGCCCTAGATTATGCGGAGGAGAGGCGATTGACTTTTGCTGTCTTTCAGTTTGAGGGTGCAGCACGCGCTTGGTGGGATATGATAAGGGGAAAATGGAAAAGAGCACAAACCCCTTGGACTTGGGAAAATCTTTTAAGAGAGTTTAATAAGAAGTTTCTCCCACCCTTAATTCAAGAAAAATGGGAGGACGAATTCATAAAAGTGAAGATGGGGGCGTCTAGCGTGGCTGAGTATGAAGGGAAATTTACTAAACTTTCTAGGTACGCCTCGGAATTGGTAGCCACTGAGAGGAGAAGGATAAGGCGATTTGTACAGGGAGTTAACGTGGAGATTCAAGAGGGGTTAGCTGGGGCCCGAATCTCTACTTTCACCGAAACCCTAGAGAAGGCGCAGAGAGTCAAAAGTGCAAGGCTGCAAGTTAAAGATTTTCATGCCAAGAAAACGGGAACTCCTAGTCATCCTCTTGGACAAGCAGATAAGGGTGCCCCACCTTCTAAAAAGGAAAAAGGAACGGGAGGAGTAGAGACATCTAGTACACCAAAAAGGACTCAATCAAGAAGAGGCCGCAATGGACGAGATCAACCGAGGGAGACACCTCCAAGTGGTCAGGCTGTGGCTACTCAAGTTATTTGTGGTTATTGTCGTAAACCTAACCATACAGAGAATGAGTGCTGGAAGAAATCAGGAAAGTGTTTGTATTATGGCAGCACTGAACATTAGATCGCGAACTGTCCGAGTATACCAAAGGAAGGAGGTGGTGCTCAACGGCCAGACAAGTCGGTATCTAAACAATCTAGTGGTGGAGGAAGTCGATCTAAAGCGCCAGATAGGATTTATGCATTAAACTATCAACAGGTCTCCGATCCCGCAAAGGTCATTGAAGGTATGATTCTTGCTTTCCATTGTTTAGTTAAGGTTCTAAGTGACCATAGTACGACACACACTTTTGCAAAACCCTAGACTCATGCGATAGAATCAAAGTTTGACTGCTAATTGGGTGAATAGAAATTGTGAGATATGGGTTGGAGAGTGTAAGTTATTGATTGATCCAATAAGCGTGACTATTAAGGGGTATGACTATTATCTTAAGTGAGAATTTCGAGGACGAAATTCTTTTTAAGGAGGGGAGGATATGAGAACCCGAAAATTTTCTTATTTTATCGTATATTACTAGCTTATTTAAATATTTATTCTCCCGTTTTCTCCGAATAATTTATTTCAACCATTTTAAATCCATTGACACGAAACAATATCTCACTTACGTTTTTAAAATGTTTCGTTAGAGAAATTTATTTTTCGGAGGCTCGTTCGGTAAGAAATAACGAGTACACGTTTTTTGAGGTAAATTCGATTCGAGAGTGCATTAGTCTT
The DNA here is from genome assembly GCF_036785885.1 of Coffea arabica. Taxonomy (NCBI): domain Eukaryota; kingdom Viridiplantae; phylum Streptophyta; class Magnoliopsida; order Gentianales; family Rubiaceae; genus Coffea; species Coffea arabica. Next base: position 28,096,338 of record NC_092321.1, read on the forward strand.
GGAGAATTAAAAATGAATAATAATAGACTAAGAAAAGTTAATTGAGGCATTAGTGGTGAATGAGTTAAAAAAAATAATTTCGCTTTATCGCGCGCGAATCAAAAATTCAAGTATATCGAGCCGGAACGGCTAAGTAGAGATTAAGAAACTTATTCTAGACTACTAAGAGTGAATAATTATAATGTTAAAGGAAGTACATTAAAGGTATAGTGCACAAATGAAACGAATCCGAGAGAAAACGGACACGAAACGCGTGCGCGCGAAACTTTTGGTAGTTGACTTTTGAGACAAACTTTAGCCCCAAGTTTCCAAGCTTCCAAGGGAAGCTTTAGTTATCGGCAGCCGTCTCTCTCTCTTCTCATTCTTGCTGGCCGAAAGCTTCCAAGGGAAGAAGGAGAAGAGCCTCTCTTCATTTCGCCTCATTTGAGCTTCCATTTTCACTCAAATCTTTCACACAAACTTACAAATACTTGGAGATTCACTTACTCTTGGTGGAGGACCTCATCTTTCCGGTTTTATTAGGAGCTTTTGGGACCAAAAAATTTCTGATTTTACTCCAAAGTGTAGGAGGTAATCATCCGATCACTTAATCTTAACTTTAGTGGGATTATTTTTGCTAGGAAGCTTGTAGCTTCATGGTTATTGTTGTGGTTAGAGTTTAAATGTTGGAGTGGGCTCTATGAAATTCCACAATTGATATATTGGACTGATATGGTGATAATGAATGTTGTTTGAGGTAATTATGTGTTAAACAAGAGGATATTAGTTAGAAAAGTGAAAGGAAAATCGAAGGAAATTTTCGTAGGAAGCTGACCGAATTCTGCCCTGTTATTTCTGTGCACTTGGTTCGAATTTTTGGTGATCAAATGATTGTGAAACTGATGTATATATGTTGTGTGTGGTGTGTATAAAGTTTCTACCAAAAATCATTTGGATTGATTGGATAAAAATTGAATTTTGGCAAGAACAAAATCTGGAAAACGTGTAACAGTGGTCCTCTGGCAGTATTCTTTGAACCAACATATCTCTCTGCCCGGATGTCAGAATTGAGTGCTGTCAGTGGCATTCAAAACTAGACATCCGTAGTTTTCTAACGGTGTATCATTCATCTTCTAATTCGAACCGAGTCATCTGTAGTGATTGATCAAATTCTGCTGCCCCGTTTCATTGTCAAACCGAGGGAAAGCTAGAAGTTGTAACTTGTGGCTCTGTTTTCTCTCACTTGCCAACTGAATTTCGGAATGAGTTGTTCTGATGAATTGTAGCCTTTTGAATCTAGTTTTCAACGCCATCAACCATTCCCAATTCCAACCTGCATTGAGTGAGTTATGGTCCAAGTCCCAAACTGCAGCAAATCTGGAAAACCCTCTTTTCATGCTGGCCGACTGGTTTGGTTGCTTGTGAGAGGTTTTATTTTGAGATTTTGTTGTCAACCAACTGAAAATTGCTTATGAAATGTTTATTGGACCTTGGTTTCACAAATGACCCAAAAATTGGACTGATTTCATGATACAAAGTGTTTGAAAAGGAAAGAGAAGCTTGAGTTGGCAGATTTGTTTTGAAAATTTCACAAACTTCAGTCGTTTTGTTAACTACCTTCCCACGTGAGGTTTTGCTTGAAATTTGGTAGAGATATAGTTCATATATGGAAGATTTAGTGTACCAAATTTAGTACATTTTTAATGCCAATTCGATGGCCAAATAATACTTCAAAGATAGCCTTTCAAATCTGGAAAATGACTGAACAGTTTATAAAATGAGTCCAACTTTGAACTGCTATATCTCAATGCTCAAAACTCTAATTTCAGTTCCGTTTATTGTGTTTTAAACCTTGGTTGGAATTCTAATTGATTTACAAATTTCAGAGGCTAGTTCACTTTCTGTGAATTTTGCCGAATTTTCAAAGTTTGCCGAAAACTAGGACTGAAACTGTCTTGTAGTGCGAATCAGCCACTTTAAGCCGAAATTTGAATGTCTTCCATTTTGAATCTTGGAAAAATGTCTTCTAATAAGTTTTAGTAATTTAAAACAAGATTCCAATGGTATAAAATTTTCCAATTTTGGACCTAAGGAGTGCAAGATATGATTTTTCAAAGATTGCTCCTTAAAACTGAAATTTTCGAACTTGATGAGAAATGAGTTTTTGGAAACTTTCCTCTACCCTTTGATAATGATTGATCTTTTTAAACTCAATTTCGTGAAGGAAATCAGTTTTTCTTGTGCTAATAAATCCTCACTTTTGAACCTTTGTTTTGAGTGGTTAAAGGTTCATGTTTGAGGTATCAACTAGTCAAATTAAGTGTGCCTACTTTCTTGATTGATACGTGATTGTGAGTGAGAAATATTTGTTAATTGTCCTGGTACTCAAGGAGATTTCGAAGGGAATCTCGGTGCGGACACCTAAAGCTTTGTTTGCTCACTTATTTTGAATCGGTGAGTGTCAAGTGCATGACTTATTGTGTTTACTTGATTTATCTGCTTATATACGTGAATATCACTTGATGAGACGAGTGTGCACTTTATCACACTCGTTCTCCTTTACTCGAACTTTACTTACTTTAAACTTGATTTTCAAAGTCGATTGAAGTGAATCTCATCGGCAAAAAAAAAATATACTTGTTTACGTGTACGTCGTGTTGTCATGCGTGTCGTGTTGTCGAGTGGAGTGAACCTCCTAGACTTATGGGGACGCCCAATTCTCTTAGCCAATCTTGCAACTCGAGTCGGCATGGGTTTGGTCGAGAAGCTGGATAAATCAGGAGAATAACAAAACAAAAGTTGATCTTTTGAGATCTTGTTCGGCATACTCGTCGAGTATCGCCTTTTTCGTGCGTGTTTGGTTACGGATCCGAGAGGGTGGCATGTTGGCTGGGGGCTTATTTGAATCTTTTAGGGCTTGACTTCCATTTCCGGTCATTTTCCTAGCTAAATTTTGTACTTGAATGACTTTGAGCCTATTGAATGGCTGTTGTGATGAATTTATATTTCGTATGACTTTGGGACTGGCTGAGGAAACTAATGAAGCCATGACGGCTGGAAAAGTAAGCAAATTTAGGGGAAATGCTGTCCAATTTTCTAGGCCGCTTAGTCTCTTTAGGTTTGAGTGGCCTTATGAAAGTCATATTTTATTCTTTGTACCAGTACTTACCATGGAAAGGCTTACGACGTGTAGTCGAGCTTCACTTGTGCATTCCGTTTACTCGATTTTGGATGTGAAACCTTCAATTGGTTTACTTTGCTTATTTTAGGGTTTCTTGGCGATTAAAGCCAATCTGAAGTGAAAACTTTTGAAATATCTGTACTGGAACCGGTGAGTGTACCACTCCCCTCACTTGTTGTTTAACTCGATTTCTGTACATGCAATCTGTGATATGAACGACTGAATTAACTATTTATTTTGTTGGAGACGAGGGTGTACTTTATCACACTCGTTCTCTTGTCTGTTCATATGCCAATTTTTGGTGTGAATCTGAATCTGTTATCTGTTATCTGTATCTGTTCTGACGTCGTTTGGAAGCTTGTATCCAACGACCTTTCTGTGACCTCTGAGCTCAACACCTGTGGCTAGTTACTCGAGTCGGGCCGGCAAGGGTCTGGTCGATTAGATAACGAACCACGGTAGTCTGTTTTGGGATCTTTGGGTATTGAGACCCTTGATTCCGGTATACTCGAGTATTACCATTTCTGAACTGATTGGAGTTCGGGCCCGGTAGGGGTATGTGAGGTGGAAGGAATCGGAGAAAGTGGAGTCTACGGTATTGGTTACTCCTTTAGCGTTGACGGAGTGTCAACTATTATTTCGATCAAGCTTCGGTGAAGCACATGCGAATTTGGCTCCTGAGAGCCACCTGTATCCTTCCTATTTGAATCATTGGTTCTAACTACTTTACTTTACATCTGGCACGTGTACCTGATTTGTTAAATGTGAAATGCCATGATTTTACTGCTTTATGTCTGGTACCTCATTGAGCGCAAGCTCACCCCTTTCTGTTACCTTTGTTTTTCCTTACAGGGTTCCATGTTTTGAAACCAAGATTTTTGGAAGAAAAGAGTTGAGCTCTTTTAATATATTTTTGTATAGCTCCTTGATGGGTGGAAAAACCTAAATCTATTTTGTTTTAACACTATCTTTTGGGTTGTAAGTTGGGAACCTTACATGTATATATGTGATTGGCACTGTTCATGTGCGGCTCCGATATTCCGTTTTCATTCCATGGTTTTGTTCCGTTTGAGCGCGCTAATACCTTCCGAAACGTTTTCGACTGCACATAATCGCGCTAGTAGTCCTGGCGAGAATTGGGCAGGCAGTCCGCTAACCCCTTTGGTACGCCTTAGGGGAAGGTGGGGCTGTCACAGAGTGGACCTAAGAGTTCCAAACAAAATAAGTCCAACACATCACAAAATCACCTTCCCAAATGTCACTTTTACTCACTCAAATTACAAGAAAATAAACGGACGGCATTTCCCCTTGATTTCTTCACTTTCCACCCTACAATCAAACACCAATTCTCGTAGCCATCAACCACAATCACACATACACATTATAAACTATTAAACCCCCTTTAAATATCATCACTTAGCACCTCATAATAGAAACCCTAAACTGAGATTGAGGCACAAAAGCTGGAAATTCTTTTAGGCAAATTAAACGAACACTAAAACACTAGATATTCCACATATCAAAACTAGTAAATCATGGCTAGCCTTTAAACTTCATATAGGGGCAGAAAATTCACTATAAAACTGAAAATTTACATATCACCACTTCAATCCAAGAAATACTGAATAAAACAACCAAAGTGGCAACCACAAGCCACAAATTTCTAACTATTAGAAGCAAAGAGAGATGTTCTTAGCAAAATACCTTAGAACCTCAAAGAAAATGGTAGCTTTGTCTTTCCTCCTCCAAAATCACTCCACCACCGCCTTTATTCCTCCTTAGTGTACATTTGTACGGAGTAGTTTGTGATTTCACCGGTTAAAACTCAAGATTTGAGCAAAGATTGAAGCTAGAAAATGAAGAACTTTCTCTTGTTTTTCCTCTCTAAAACAGCCGGCCAAGCCAAAGGGAAAAATGAAGACATCTCAGCCCAGAAACAGGATAAGAATGAAGAAAAATCAACCGGTCAAAGTTGGCTGCCGGAGGTGACACGTCACAATCCGGCCATAAGCTGGCCGGATTTCCGGCCGGATTCCAGGCCGGATTTAGGGCAGTGGCGAAATCCATTTTTTGTTTTCAAAACCCACCAACAATCCGGCCAAGAACTGGCCGGATTTGGTACCAACTTTTTCCACAAAAAATTTTCTTTTTACCCATAGTTCAAATGCTACACTCGTCCGTCCTTCCAACACAAAGACTTACAACTACGCACAATTACACTTGGCATACACAACACACACTCATATATATCGAATGAAACCCCTTCTTATAAAACTGGATAGCAAATCTATATAGAAAAAGGAAATTGAGAAATAAAATAATGCCGAGAAAATGTGAAAATTTCAGATTCTCACACTTTCTCCCCCTTAAGAAATTTCGTCCACAAAATTTTTATCTTCAGATGACTCAGGAGCTTGTTGGTTGTCTAAGGTATATACCTTTGCCGGTACTTTGGTTCAATTCCCTCTTTCATTCACTTGTTTCGGTTTGGTTTCATCCAGTGGTTGAGCACTATTCCCCCTGGGCTGCTTTATCGGGCAACTACTATTTTGGTGATCGCTACTCCCACAAATCAAACATTTTCGCCCTTTCCTCCAACACTCATTTTCCGTATGATTTGCCTTTCCACAATATCCGTAGGCCAGGTGAGAAGCCATTTTTTGGCTTTCTTGAGAAATTTTCCCATGACCTATCTGACTTCCTTTGGTAGATCTTTCATCTAGTGCTCCTAATGTCCATGGTGGGCGGGGTGAAAGGTTCACTTTTCGTATTTTAGAAAGCGCTATCTTTTCGATAGATTCCTCAGATACACTACCAGATGTACCCCTTTTCCGTGTTTGGAAGGCTTTTACCTGTGTCTTTGCATCCTCAATCCTTTGGGATTTCTCAAGGGCTTCCGTAAAGGTATTAACCTGAACCTCCGCTAAAGCTTCATGGATTTCCGGATTCAACCCTTGTATGAACCGTCTCACTCTTTTCCGCTCCGTGGCCACCAATTCAGAAGCAAACTTGGACAGTTTAGTAAATTTAGTCTCATATTCGGCCACACTTTGGGGTCCCTGACGCAATTTAATAAATTCATCCTCTCTCATTTCTTGGACCAAGGGTGGGAGGTACTTTTCGTTAAATTCCCTTACCAAGTTCATCCATGTCCATACAGTCTGTTCTCTTTTCCATTTTGCCTTAATAACATTCCACCATGCTCGGGCCGGTCCTTCGAATTGAAATACAGTAAAATTCACTTGTCTTTGCTCTGTGTAGTTCAAAACTGTGAAGATGTTAATCATTGCCTCCAACCACTGTTCGGGTATATCCGGATCAGGCCCTCCATGAAATTTCGGAGGTAGAAACTTTTGGAACCTCTCAAGAGCCTATCCTTTCCTATCTCAGGATTTCGGGGTTGATTCATTGGTATTTGGCCTTGTTGATCTACTAGTCGTGCTAGGATATTTGTCATTTGTTGTATCGCCATCGCCATTTGATCTTCGGCCTCAACCCTCGGTCCATGTTCTTGCTCGGCCACTGTTTTTCTTTCTTCTCTCGGTTCTTGAGCTCGCTTAGTCCCACGGCCTCGACTAACTCCACATCCACGACTACGTCTCCCCTCCATACCCTTTTCTCTCTCTCTCTCTCTCTCTTTTTTTCCAAAAGCTGATTTAGAATATAACAAAGTAAATTGACTAAAATAATAAGATATAACACATCAAATACACAAGGAGACATATACACAATATAACGCACCATATACACAAAGAGACATTTCAAGTTAGACAAAGTAAAGTGCAACAAGTACTATACATGTAGGTAGTAAAATACCACAAGCAAAGGACATGTAATACAATACAAGGGCAAAACAAGAAGAAAACGCGACCTGTCGTCCCACACTCAGCTAAAATCACCCCCGTTCGGTCTCTTACTTCATTTTCTATCCGAACTAGACGTCCGTTGACCTCTTGCACTCACTCTAGCCAAATATTAGCCCGCTCATGTTCCCAAAAATGAAAATCTCAAATACTTAGTATCGCCCTCAACTCTGGAGTACTCGGGTACAAGAATCCGAAATAAGATAATTCGCATATCGAGCTGGCCAGTCCCAAGAGTAATTTACCTACAATCGAGATTCCTACCTGACGTACCTATCTATTATCCTCAAATACCATGATAACGATTTAAAACCCATAACAATTCACGATTCATAGCTTATGCTCAAAAGAGCACTTAGTCCTTCATACTTATTCACCACTTGGCCCAAGCTCACTCTGCACAGAGACCACGCGAAGCAGGCTCTGATACCACCTATGACGGCCCTACCTTCCCCTAACGGGAACTAAAGCGTTCGGCGGACCACCTGCCCAACTCTCGCCGAGACTCACTCATACACCTCAAGTAAAAATGAAAATAAGACCACCAGAACAAGTGTAATACATTTCTATCTCAAAAGGAATACAACTCAAATATACAAAGGTTCTCAATTCTTCATACATCCAACTCTTGCCAAGCGCTAGGGCGAAACCATTACAAAAATTCAAAAGAACTAGACTAGGCTAGTCTATACAGATCTCTCGTCCTTGCTCGCATTCCCTGTTAAGGAAAACAAAACTAACGGAATGAGCTAAAAGCTCAGTGAGTTCCAGACACATAATAAAAAATTTTAAGTCCAAGGCATGAATCATAGATAACAAATAATCCAAGAAATATTTACAAGATAGAAGCACTAATAACACATTTATTAAAAGGATACATGCTCACGTGGAGCCTTTCGTTCTTTCGTTCTCCTTCCATTTCCTTATGCCTTCAATATTTAAAATTTCATTTGTAATTGAAAACCTCCTTTCGTTCATTCATTTCATTTCTCCCCCTTCTGGGCATTGGCCAGACTCAACCCGACGACGTGGTAATACTCGAGTATACCAAACTTTCACCCAGGGTCACCAAATCGCCCGATCGGATCCGCTTCTGACTCGAGTCGACTGGCAACGAAGGGCAAGGGCTCAGTTCAGCCAAAAGGCTTACATTCATGCACAACTAACATTTAATCACTTAAATATTGAAAATTTCACATTTCATTTAGGTCGAGTGCGATAAAGTACACACTCGCCTAGCAAAATTCATTTTTAACAAACATTTATCATTTAATCCAATATCCACAACAAATCATATAGTTAATGGAAACATAACAAACAAAGAACACTCTCCTATTTACGTAAAATAACGTCCAAAGTAACGCTCCGGGTAATACCCTCAATCACCGATGAATCCTAAAATTAATCAAGAGCATATATTATAGTTCATCTAGCAAAAGTTAGGTGAATCGAAGGAAATCCGAAGTACAATGTATATACATGGTTGTTGGGATGAAAAGAGTACCTTTAGACTCAAAGACATGAGTAACTAAGAGTTTTCCTAATCAAACACAAAACTAAACTCAGAAAGTTTGAGAAAAAAATAAGTAAACATTTGAAGTTCAAAACTGGATATTTGTAGCTATTCCTCATGTTTTAAAACGGTTAAAACGGTCATCCCATTCACCATGCGAAAATGTATAAGGTCAAGAAAACTTTAGCTCTTATAACACCCTTAGAGTGTGTGAGGACCCGTAATTTTCTTAACTTCTAGGTTTTATTTTCTTTTAATTGCATGCTTTTCCACCTTTAATTTATTCAAAAAAATTGTGAAAATAAATTTTATGAGTAAATATAGGTTTTAAATGATTTTTCTAGTATCGGTTAGTTTTGAGAAATTAAGAGCGTTTACCGGACGTGGGACCCGTTAGTGTGAAAAGTTCGGTAAAATTCGGCCAGTTAGGTTAAGTTGTGTATACCGGGTTTAATTTATCAGGTGTTAAGAGATAATTAGAAGTTACCTAGATGAGTAAGAGTTGGAGAGACAAAAGGATAGAGATGTATTAAATGAAGTGACAAGTGTCACTTGAAGATTCATTCTCACCTTTTGACCTTTTGGACCACTATTCATGACTTTACCATTTAAACTAAAAATTGACCAAAATTACTTCAATTTTTCAAGCTTCTTGGCCGACTTTTATCAAGCAAAAAGGAAAGAAAAGCTCTCAATTTTCTAGTCTCCAATCTTGCCCAATCTTTCAATTCAACAGTTTAATCTTCAAATTTCCCCATAAAACCTCTTAGTTTGGTGATATTAAGGTTGGTTGTGAAGTTGTTTGGAAGGCTAAGGTGATTAGTTGCTCTCTCTCTTGTATTACTAAGGTAAGTAGTGAAGGACCCCGCTCCTCCATCTAATGATGTTTAATTCATGATTTGTGGTAGTTTAAGATGTAATTTTATGGATTATATCTTGATTTTGGTTGAATTGGTAAAGTTTTATAATTATTGGTGATTTTTCTGTTTTCATATGATTATTATTATGGGGTCATGTATGATGATTGAAAATGATATTTAAGGAAGCTAGAAGGTGGAAAAAGTGGTTAATTGCAGGAAATTTCTGTTTTGGAAGAAATTTGGAAAGTTAGGGTTTCATGTTCTTACATTCTGCCTGGCACTGTATCTCATAGTTAGAGGCCGAATTGGTCTTGGGTTAAAACATAAAAGTTGTAGGGAATGATATTTTAGAGATGCCTACAAAATTTCAGGTCAATCAGAGCAACGTAGCTTGAGAAAAGACTGAAATACCCCTGCTGCCCTGGTTCTACCCGAATTTGATAATTGCGTCTGTAATTGGGTAATTTGGTTGAGAATGCTTCTGATTTGGTTGTTAGTACCTTCTGATGAATTGTATCCTTGTATCTTAGCTTTCGGATGGCTTTGGAATCACTTGATTTGGACTTAGGTAGCCTGACTTATGATGTTTGAACCAGAATGCGGTTCGTGAACCTATTTTTGCGATTCTGGTTTAGTATCTTGCATTTTTGACCTAGTTACACTCGAAACTGAGCAGAGTAGCCTTCTTCAACATTGTAGCCCTATCTCTTAGCTTCGAAACGGTGTATCTTGTACCTCCATCCGATAATCGTAGTGCCAATGGTGCCAAAACCGCAAAATGATATCAAAAACTATTTTTTTGGGGTAGAGCTTAATTCCATTTCCGGATCTTCCTGGTTTACTCTAGTGCTTATACATTCTTATGGAGCCCTATTTTGGTGGTATTTGGAATTGGTTTGTGACCCATAATCGAGTCTTATTGTGCTTATTTGAATCTTTTAGGGCTTGACTTCCATTTCCGGTCATTTTCCTAGCTAAATTTTGTACTTGAATGACTTTGAGCCTATTGAATGGCTGTTGTGATGAATTTATATTTCGTATGACTTTGGGACTGGCTGAGGAAACTAATGAAGCCATGACGGCTGGAAAAGTAAGCAAATTTAGGGGAAATGCTGTCCAATTTTCTAGGCCGCTTAGTCTCTTTAGGTTTGAGTGGCCTTATGAAAGTCATATTTTATTCTTTGTACCAGTACTTACCATGGAAAGGCTTACGACGTGTAGTCGAGCTTCACTTGTGCATTCCGTTTACTCGATTTTGGATGTGAAACCTTCAATTGGTTTACTTTGCTTATTTTAGGGTTTCTTGGCGATTAAAGCCAATCTGAAGTGAAAACTTTTGAAATATCTGTACTGGAACCGGTGAGTGTACCACTCCCCTCACTTGTTGTTTAACTCGATTTCTGTACATGCAATCTGTGATATGAACGACTGAATTAACTATTTATTTTGTTGGAGACGAGGGTGTACTTTATCACACTCGTTCTCTTGTCTGTTCATATGCCAATTTTTGGTGTGAATCTGAATCTGTTATCTGTTATCTGTATCTGTTCTGACGTCGTTTGGAAGCTTGTATCCAACGACCTTTCTGTGACCTCTGAGCTCAACACCTGTGGCTAGTTACTCGAGTCGGGCCGGCAAGGGTCTGGTCGATTAGATAACGAACCACGGTAGTCTGTTTTGGGATCTTTGGGTATTGAGACCCTTGATTCCGGTATACTCGAGTATTACCATTTCTGAACTGATTGGAGTTCGGGCCCGGTAGGGGTATGTGAGGTGGAAGGAATCGGAGAAAGTGGAGTCTACGGTATTGGTTACTCCTTTAGCGTTGACGGAGTGTCAACTATTATTTCGATCAAGCTTCGGTGAAGCACATGCGAATTTGGCTCCTGAGAGCCACCTGTATCCTTCCTATTTGAATCATTGGTTCTAACTACTTTACTTTACATCTGGCACGTGTACCTGATTTGTTAAATGTGAAATGCCATGATTTTACTGCTTTATGTCTGGTACCTCATTGAGCGCAAGCTCACCCCTTTCTGTTACCTTTGTTTTTCCTTACAGGGTTCCATGTTTTGAAACCAAGATTTTTGGAAGAAAAGAGTTGAGCTCTTTTAATATATTTTTGTATAGCTCCTTGATGGGTGGAAAAACCTAAATCTATTTTGTTTTAACACTATCTTTTGGGTTGTAAGTTGGGAACCTTACATGTATATATGTGATTGGCACTGTTCATGTGCGGCTCCGATATTCCGTTTTCATTCCATGGTTTTGTTCCGTTTGAGCGCGCTAATACCTTCCGAAACGTTTTCGACTGCACATAATCGCGCTAGTAGTCCTGGCGAGAATTGGGCAGGCAGTCCGCTAACCCCTTTGGTACGCCTTAGGGGAAGGTGGGGCTGTCACAGAGTGGACCTAAGAGTTCCAAACAAAATAAGTCCAACACATCACAAAATCACCTTCCCAAATGTCACTTTTACTCACTCAAATTACAAGAAAATAAACGGACGGCATTTCCCCTTGATTTCTTCACTTTCCACCCTACAATCAAACACCAATTCTCGTAGCCATCAACCACAATCACACATACACATTATAAACTATTAAACCCCCTTTAAATATCATCACTTAGCACCTCATAATAGAAACCCTAAACTGAGATTGAGGCACAAAAGCTGGAAATTCTTTTAGGCAAATTAAACGAACACTAAAACACTAGATATTCCACATATCAAAACTAGTAAATCATGGCTAGCCTTTAAACTTCATATAGGGGCAGAAAATTCACTATAAAACTGAAAATTTACATATCACCACTTCAATCCAAGAAATACTGAATAAAACAACCAAAGTGGCAACCACAAGCCACAAATTTCTAACTATTAGAAGCAAAGAGAGATGTTCTTAGCAAAATACCTTAGAACCTCAAAGAAAATGGTAGCTTTGTCTTTCCTCCTCCAAAATCACTCCACCACCGCCTTTATTCCTCCTTAGTGTACATTTGTACGGAGTAGTTTGTGATTTCACCGGTTAAAACTCAAGATTTGAGCAAAGATTGAAGCTAGAAAATGAAGAACTTTCTCTTGTTTTTCCTCTCTAAAACAGCCGGCCAAGCCAAAGGGAAAAATGAAGACATCTCAGCCCAGAAACAGGATAAGAATGAAGAAAAATCAACCGGTCAAAGTTGGCTGCCGGAGGTGACACGTCACAATCCGGCCATAAGCTGGCCGGATTTCCGGCCGGATTCCAGGCCGGATTTAGGGCAGTGGCGAAATCCATTTTTTGTTTTCAAAACCCACCAACAATCCGGCCAAGAACTGGCCGGATTTGGTACCAACTTTTTCCACAAAAAATTTTCTTTTTACCCATAGTTCAAATGCTACACTCGTCCGTCCTTCCAACACAAAGACTTACAACTACGCACAATTACACTTGGCATACACAACACACACTCATATATATCGAATGAAACCCCTTCTTATAAAACTGGATAGCAAATCTATATAGAAAAAGGAAATTGAGAAATAAAATAATGCCGAGAAAATGTGAAAATTTCAGATTCTCACACTTTCTCCCCCTTAAGAAATTTCGTCCACAAAATTTTTATCTTCAGATGACTCAGGAGCTTGTTGGTTGTCTAAGGTATATACCTTTGCCGGTACTTTGGTTCAATTCCCTCTTTCATTCACTTGTTTCGGTTTGGTTTCATCCAGTGGTTGAGCACTATTCCCCCTGGGCTGCTTTATCGGGCAACTACTATTTTGGTGATCGCTACTCCCACAAATCAAACATTTTCGCCCTTTCCTCCAACACTCATTTTCCGTATGATTTGCCTTTCCACAATATCCGTAGGCCAGGTGAGAAGCCATTTTTTGGCTTTCTTGAGAAATTTTCCCATGACCTATCTGACTTCCTTTGGTAGATCTTTCATCTAGTGCTCCTAATGTCCATGGTGGGCGGGGTGAAAGGTTCACTTTTCGTATTTTAGAAAGCGCTATCTTTTCGATAGATTCCTCAGATACACTACCAGATGTACCCCTTTTCCGTGTTTGGAAGGCTTTTACCTGTGTCTTTGCATCCTCAATCCTTTGGGATTTCTCAAGGGCTTCCGTAAAGGTATTAACCTGAACCTCCGCTAAAGCTTCATGGATTTCCGGATTCAACCCTTGTATGAACCGTCTCACTCTTTTCCGCTCCGTGGCCACCAATTCAGAAGCAAACTTGGACAGTTTAGTAAATTTAGTCTCATATTCGGCCACACTTTGGGGTCCCTGACGCAATTTAATAAATTCATCCTCTCTCATTTCTTGGACCAAGGGTGGGAGGTACTTTTCGTTAAATTCCCTTACCAAGTTCATCCATGTCCATACAGTCTGTTCTCTTTTCCATTTTGCCTTAATAACATTCCACCATGCTCGGGCCGGTCCTTCGAATTGAAATACAGTAAAATTCACTTGTCTTTGCTCTGTGTAGTTCAAAACTGTGAAGATGTTAATCATTGCCTCCAACCACTGTTCGGGTATATCCGGATCAGGCCCTCCATGAAATTTCGGAGGTAGAAACTTTTGGAACCTCTCAAGAGCCTATCCTTTCCTATCTCAGGATTTCGGGGTTGATTCATTGGTATTTGGCCTTGTTGATCTACTAGTCGTGCTAGGATATTTGTCATTTGTTGTATCGCCATCGCCATTTGATCTTCGGCCTCAACCCTCGGTCCATGTTCTTGCTCGGCCACTGTTTTTCTTTCTTCTCTCGGTTCTTGAGCTCGCTTAGTCCCACGGCCTCGACTAACTCCACATCCACGACTACGTCTCCCCTCCATACCCTTTTCTCTCTCTCTCTCTCTCTCTTTTTTTCCAAAAGCTGATTTAGAATATAACAAAGTAAATTGACTAAAATAATAAGATATAACACATCAAATACACAAGGAGACATATACACAATATAACGCACCATATACACAAAGAGACATTTCAAGTTAGACAAAGTAAAGTGCAACAAGTACTATACATGTAGGTAGTAAAATACCACAAGCAAAGGACATGTAATACAATACAAGGGCAAAACAAGAAGAAAACGCGACCTGTCGTCCCACACTCAGCTAAAATCACCCCCGTTCGGTCTCTTACTTCATTTTCTATCCGAACTAGACGTCCGTTGACCTCTTGCACTCACTCTAGCCAAATATTAGCCCGCTCATGTTCCCAAAAATGAAAATCTCAAATACTTAGTATCGCCCTCAACTCTGGAGTACTCGGGTACAAGAATCCGAAATAAGATAATTCGCATATCGAGCTGGCCAGTCCCAAGAGTAATTTACCTACAATCGAGATTCCTACCTGACGTACCTATCTATTATCCTCAAATACCATGATAACGATTTAAAACCCATAACAATTCACGATTCATAGCTTATGCTCAAAAGAGCACTTAGTCCTTCATACTTATTCACCACTTGGCCCAAGCTCACTCTGCACAGAGACCACGCGAAGCAGGCTCTGATACCACCTATGACGGCCCTACCTTCCCCTAACGGGAACTAAAGCGTTCGGCGGACCACCTGCCCAACTCTCGCCGAGACTCACTCATACACCTCAAGTAAAAATGAAAATAAGACCACCAGAACAAGTGTAATACATTTCTATCTCAAAAGGAATACAACTCAAATATACAAAGGTTCTCAATTCTTCATACATCCAACTCTTGCCAAGCGCTAGGGCGAAACCATTACAAAAATTCAAAAGAACTAGACTAGGCTAGTCTATACAGATCTCTCGTCCTTGCTCGCATTCCCTGTTAAGGAAAACAAAACTAACGGAATGAGCTAAAAGCTCAGTGAGTTCCAGACACATAATAAAAAATTTTAAGTCCAAGGCATGAATCATAGATAACAAATAATCCAAGAAATATTTACAAGATAGAAGCACTAATAACACATTTATTAAAAGGATACATGCTCACGTGGAGCCTTTCGTTCTTTCGTTCTCCTTCCATTTCCTTATGCCTTCAATATTTAAAATTTCATTTGTAATTGAAAACCTCCTTTCGTTCATTCATTTCATTTCTCCCCCTTCTGGGCATTGGCCAGACTCAACCCGACGACGTGGTAATACTCGAGTATACCAAACTTTCACCCAGGGTCACCAAATCGCCCGATCGGATCCGCTTCTGACTCGAGTCGACTGGCAACGAAGGGCAAGGGCTCAGTTCAGCCAAAAGGCTTACATTCATGCACAACTAACATTTAATCACTTAAATATTGAAAATTTCACATTTCATTTAGGTCGAGTGCGATAAAGTACACACTCGCCTAGCAAAATTCATTTTTAACAAACATTTATCATTTAATCCAATATCCACAACAAATCATATAGTTAATGGAAACATAACAAACAAAGAACACTCTCCTATTTACGTAAAATAACGTCCAAAGTAACGCTCCGGGTAATACCCTCAATCACCGATGAATCCTAAAATTAATCAAGAGCATATATTATAGTTCATCTAGCAAAAGTTAGGTGAATCGAAGGAAATCCGAAGTACAATGTATATACATGGTTGTTGGGATGAAAAGAGTACCTTTAGACTCAAAGACATGAGTAACTAAGAGTTTTCCTAATCAAACACAAAACTAAACTCAGAAAGTTTGAGAAAAAAATAAGTAAACATTTGAAGTTCAAAACTGGATATTTGTAGCTATTCCTCATGTTTTAAAACGGTTAAAACGGTCATCCCATTCACCATGCGAAAATGTATAAGGTCAAGAAAACTTTAGCTCTTATAACACCCTTAGAGTGTGTGAGGACCCGTAATTTTCTTAACTTCTAGGTTTTATTTTCTTTTAATTGCATGCTTTTCCACCTTTAATTTATTCAAAAAAATTGTGAAAATAAATTTTATGAGTAAATATAGGTTTTAAATGATTTTTCTAGTATCGGTTAGTTTTGAGAAATTAAGAGCGTTTACCGGACGTGGGACCCGTTAGTGTGAAAAGTTCGGTAAAATTCGGCCAGTTAGGTTAAGTTGTGTATACCGGGTTTAATTTATCAGGTGTTAAGAGATAATTAGAAGTTACCTAGATGAGTAAGAGTTGGAGAGACAAAAGGATAGAGATGTATTAAATGAAGTGACAAGTGTCACTTGAAGATTCATTCTCACCTTTTGACCTTTTGGACCACTATTCATGACTTTACCATTTAAACTAAAAATTGACCAAAATTACTTCAATTTTTCAAGCTTCTTGGCCGACTTTTATCAAGCAAAAAGGAAAGAAAAGCTCTCAATTTTCTAGTCTCCAATCTTGCCCAATCTTTCAATTCAACAGTTTAATCTTCAAATTTCCCCATAAAACCTCTTAGTTTGGTGATATTAAGGTTGGTTGTGAAGTTGTTTGGAAGGCTAAGGTGATTAGTTGCTCTCTCTCTTGTATTACTAAGGTAAGTAGTGAAGGACCCCGCTCCTCCATCTAATGATGTTTAATTCATGATTTGTGGTAGTTTAAGATGTAATTTTATGGATTATATCTTGATTTTGGTTGAATTGGTAAAGTTTTATAATTATTGGTGATTTTTCTGTTTTCATATGATTATTATTATGGGGTCATGTATGATGATTGAAAATGATATTTAAGGAAGCTAGAAGGTGGAAAAAGTGGTTAATTGCAGGAAATTTCTGTTTTGGAAGAAATTTGGAAAGTTAGGGTTTCATGTTCTTACATTCTGCCTGGCACTGTATCTCATAGTTAGAGGCCGAATTGGTCTTGGGTTAAAACATAAAAGTTGTAGGGAATGATATTTTAGAGA
Organism: Coffea arabica; assembly: GCF_036785885.1. Taxonomy (NCBI): domain Eukaryota; kingdom Viridiplantae; phylum Streptophyta; class Magnoliopsida; order Gentianales; family Rubiaceae; genus Coffea; species Coffea arabica. Next base: position 28,113,533 of record NC_092321.1, read on the forward strand.
TGCCTACAAAATTTCAGGTCAATCAGAGCAACGTAGCTTGAGAAAAGACTGAAATACCCCTGCTGCCCTGGTTCTACCCGAATTTGATAATTGCGTCTGTAATTGGGTAATTTGGTTGAGAATGCTTCTGATTTGGTTGTTAGTACCTTCTGATGAATTGTATCCTTGTATCTTAGCTTTCGGATGGCTTTGGAATCACTTGATTTGGACTTAGGTAGCCTGACTTATGATGTTTGAACCAGAATGCGGTTCGTGAACCTATTTTTGCGATTCTGGTTTAGTATCTTGCATTTTTGACCTAGTTACACTCGAAACTGAGCAGAGTAGCCTTCTTCAACATTGTAGCCCTATCTCTTAGCTTCGAAACGGTGTATCTTGTACCTCCATCCGATAATCGTAGTGCCAATGGTGCCAAAACCGCAAAATGATATCAAAAACTATTTTTTTGGGGTAGAGCTTAATTCCATTTCCGGATCTTCCTGGTTTACTCTAGTGCTTATACATTCTTATGGAGCCCTATTTTGGTGGTATTTGGAATTGGTTTGTGACCCATAATCGAGTCTTATTGTGCTTATTTGAATCTTTTAGGGCTTGACTTCCATTTCCGGTCATTTTCCTAGCTAAATTTTGTACTTGAATGACTTTGAGCCTATTGAATGGCTGTTGTGATGAATTTATATTTCGTATGACTTTGGGACTGGCTGAGGAAACTAATGAAGCCATGACGGCTGGAAAAGTAAGCAAATTTAGGGGAAATGCTGTCCAATTTTCTAGGCCGCTTAGTCTCTTTAGGTTTGAGTGGCCTTATGAAAGTCATATTTTATTCTTTGTACCAGTACTTACCATGGAAAGGCTTACGACGTGTAGTCGAGCTTCACTTGTGCATTCCGTTTACTCGATTTTGGATGTGAAACCTTCAATTGGTTTACTTTGCTTATTTTAGGGTTTCTTGGCGATTAAAGCCAATCTGAAGTGAAAACTTTTGAAATATCTGTACTGGAACCGGTGAGTGTACCACTCCCCTCACTTGTTGTTTAACTCGATTTCTGTACATGCAATCTGTGATATGAACGACTGAATTAACTATTTATTTTGTTGGAGACGAGGGTGTACTTTATCACACTCGTTCTCTTGTCTGTTCATATGCCAATTTTTGGTGTGAATCTGAATCTGTTATCTGTTATCTGTATCTGTTCTGACGTCGTTTGGAAGCTTGTATCCAACGACCTTTCTGTGACCTCTGAGCTCAACACCTGTGGCTAGTTACTCGAGTCGGGCCGGCAAGGGTCTGGTCGATTAGATAACGAACCACGGTAGTCTGTTTTGGGATCTTTGGGTATTGAGACCCTTGATTCCGGTATACTCGAGTATTACCATTTCTGAACTGATTGGAGTTCGGGCCCGGTAGGGGTATGTGAGGTGGAAGGAATCGGAGAAAGTGGAGTCTACGGTATTGGTTACTCCTTTAGCGTTGACGGAGTGTCAACTATTATTTCGATCAAGCTTCGGTGAAGCACATGCGAATTTGGCTCCTGAGAGCCACCTGTATCCTTCCTATTTGAATCATTGGTTCTAACTACTTTACTTTACATCTGGCACGTGTACCTGATTTGTTAAATGTGAAATGCCATGATTTTACTGCTTTATGTCTGGTACCTCATTGAGCGCAAGCTCACCCCTTTCTGTTACCTTTGTTTTTCCTTACAGGGTTCCATGTTTTGAAACCAAGATTTTTGGAAGAAAAGAGTTGAGCTCTTTTAATATATTTTTGTATAGCTCCTTGATGGGTGGAAAAACCTAAATCTATTTTGTTTTAACACTATCTTTTGGGTTGTAAGTTGGGAACCTTACATGTATATATGTGATTGGCACTGTTCATGTGCGGCTCCGATATTCCGTTTTCATTCCATGGTTTTGTTCCGTTTGAGCGCGCTAATACCTTCCGAAACGTTTTCGACTGCACATAATCGCGCTAGTAGTCCTGGCGAGAATTGGGCAGGCAGTCCGCTAACCCCTTTGGTACGCCTTAGGGGAAGGTGGGGCTGTCACAGAGTGGACCTAAGAGTTCCAAACAAAATAAGTCCAACACATCACAAAATCACCTTCCCAAATGTCACTTTTACTCACTCAAATTACAAGAAAATAAACGGACGGCATTTCCCCTTGATTTCTTCACTTTCCACCCTACAATCAAACACCAATTCTCGTAGCCATCAACCACAATCACACATACACATTATAAACTATTAAACCCCCTTTAAATATCATCACTTAGCACCTCATAATAGAAACCCTAAACTGAGATTGAGGCACAAAAGCTGGAAATTCTTTTAGGCAAATTAAACGAACACTAAAACACTAGATATTCCACATATCAAAACTAGTAAATCATGGCTAGCCTTTAAACTTCATATAGGGGCAGAAAATTCACTATAAAACTGAAAATTTACATATCACCACTTCAATCCAAGAAATACTGAATAAAACAACCAAAGTGGCAACCACAAGCCACAAATTTCTAACTATTAGAAGCAAAGAGAGATGTTCTTAGCAAAATACCTTAGAACCTCAAAGAAAATGGTAGCTTTGTCTTTCCTCCTCCAAAATCACTCCACCACCGCCTTTATTCCTCCTTAGTGTACATTTGTACGGAGTAGTTTGTGATTTCACCGGTTAAAACTCAAGATTTGAGCAAAGATTGAAGCTAGAAAATGAAGAACTTTCTCTTGTTTTTCCTCTCTAAAACAGCCGGCCAAGCCAAAGGGAAAAATGAAGACATCTCAGCCCAGAAACAGGATAAGAATGAAGAAAAATCAACCGGTCAAAGTTGGCTGCCGGAGGTGACACGTCACAATCCGGCCATAAGCTGGCCGGATTTCCGGCCGGATTCCAGGCCGGATTTAGGGCAGTGGCGAAATCCATTTTTTGTTTTCAAAACCCACCAACAATCCGGCCAAGAACTGGCCGGATTTGGTACCAACTTTTTCCACAAAAAATTTTCTTTTTACCCATAGTTCAAATGCTACACTCGTCCGTCCTTCCAACACAAAGACTTACAACTACGCACAATTACACTTGGCATACACAACACACACTCATATATATCGAATGAAACCCCTTCTTATAAAACTGGATAGCAAATCTATATAGAAAAAGGAAATTGAGAAATAAAATAATGCCGAGAAAATGTGAAAATTTCAGATTCTCACACTTTCTCCCCCTTAAGAAATTTCGTCCACAAAATTTTTATCTTCAGATGACTCAGGAGCTTGTTGGTTGTCTAAGGTATATACCTTTGCCGGTACTTTGGTTCAATTCCCTCTTTCATTCACTTGTTTCGGTTTGGTTTCATCCAGTGGTTGAGCACTATTCCCCCTGGGCTGCTTTATCGGGCAACTACTATTTTGGTGATCGCTACTCCCACAAATCAAACATTTTCGCCCTTTCCTCCAACACTCATTTTCCGTATGATTTGCCTTTCCACAATATCCGTAGGCCAGGTGAGAAGCCATTTTTTGGCTTTCTTGAGAAATTTTCCCATGACCTATCTGACTTCCTTTGGTAGATCTTTCATCTAGTGCTCCTAATGTCCATGGTGGGCGGGGTGAAAGGTTCACTTTTCGTATTTTAGAAAGCGCTATCTTTTCGATAGATTCCTCAGATACACTACCAGATGTACCCCTTTTCCGTGTTTGGAAGGCTTTTACCTGTGTCTTTGCATCCTCAATCCTTTGGGATTTCTCAAGGGCTTCCGTAAAGGTATTAACCTGAACCTCCGCTAAAGCTTCATGGATTTCCGGATTCAACCCTTGTATGAACCGTCTCACTCTTTTCCGCTCCGTGGCCACCAATTCAGAAGCAAACTTGGACAGTTTAGTAAATTTAGTCTCATATTCGGCCACACTTTGGGGTCCCTGACGCAATTTAATAAATTCATCCTCTCTCATTTCTTGGACCAAGGGTGGGAGGTACTTTTCGTTAAATTCCCTTACCAAGTTCATCCATGTCCATACAGTCTGTTCTCTTTTCCATTTTGCCTTAATAACATTCCACCATGCTCGGGCCGGTCCTTCGAATTGAAATACAGTAAAATTCACTTGTCTTTGCTCTGTGTAGTTCAAAACTGTGAAGATGTTAATCATTGCCTCCAACCACTGTTCGGGTATATCCGGATCAGGCCCTCCATGAAATTTCGGAGGTAGAAACTTTTGGAACCTCTCAAGAGCCTATCCTTTCCTATCTCAGGATTTCGGGGTTGATTCATTGGTATTTGGCCTTGTTGATCTACTAGTCGTGCTAGGATATTTGTCATTTGTTGTATCGCCATCGCCATTTGATCTTCGGCCTCAACCCTCGGTCCATGTTCTTGCTCGGCCACTGTTTTTCTTTCTTCTCTCGGTTCTTGAGCTCGCTTAGTCCCACGGCCTCGACTAACTCCACATCCACGACTACGTCTCCCCTCCATACCCTTTTCTCTCTCTCTCTCTCTCTCTTTTTTTCCAAAAGCTGATTTAGAATATAACAAAGTAAATTGACTAAAATAATAAGATATAACACATCAAATACACAAGGAGACATATACACAATATAACGCACCATATACACAAAGAGACATTTCAAGTTAGACAAAGTAAAGTGCAACAAGTACTATACATGTAGGTAGTAAAATACCACAAGCAAAGGACATGTAATACAATACAAGGGCAAAACAAGAAGAAAACGCGACCTGTCGTCCCACACTCAGCTAAAATCACCCCCGTTCGGTCTCTTACTTCATTTTCTATCCGAACTAGACGTCCGTTGACCTCTTGCACTCACTCTAGCCAAATATTAGCCCGCTCATGTTCCCAAAAATGAAAATCTCAAATACTTAGTATCGCCCTCAACTCTGGAGTACTCGGGTACAAGAATCCGAAATAAGATAATTCGCATATCGAGCTGGCCAGTCCCAAGAGTAATTTACCTACAATCGAGATTCCTACCTGACGTACCTATCTATTATCCTCAAATACCATGATAACGATTTAAAACCCATAACAATTCACGATTCATAGCTTATGCTCAAAAGAGCACTTAGTCCTTCATACTTATTCACCACTTGGCCCAAGCTCACTCTGCACAGAGACCACGCGAAGCAGGCTCTGATACCACCTATGACGGCCCTACCTTCCCCTAACGGGAACTAAAGCGTTCGGCGGACCACCTGCCCAACTCTCGCCGAGACTCACTCATACACCTCAAGTAAAAATGAAAATAAGACCACCAGAACAAGTGTAATACATTTCTATCTCAAAAGGAATACAACTCAAATATACAAAGGTTCTCAATTCTTCATACATCCAACTCTTGCCAAGCGCTAGGGCGAAACCATTACAAAAATTCAAAAGAACTAGACTAGGCTAGTCTATACAGATCTCTCGTCCTTGCTCGCATTCCCTGTTAAGGAAAACAAAACTAACGGAATGAGCTAAAAGCTCAGTGAGTTCCAGACACATAATAAAAAATTTTAAGTCCAAGGCATGAATCATAGATAACAAATAATCCAAGAAATATTTACAAGATAGAAGCACTAATAACACATTTATTAAAAGGATACATGCTCACGTGGAGCCTTTCGTTCTTTCGTTCTCCTTCCATTTCCTTATGCCTTCAATATTTAAAATTTCATTTGTAATTGAAAACCTCCTTTCGTTCATTCATTTCATTTCTCCCCCTTCTGGGCATTGGCCAGACTCAACCCGACGACGTGGTAATACTCGAGTATACCAAACTTTCACCCAGGGTCACCAAATCGCCCGATCGGATCCGCTTCTGACTCGAGTCGACTGGCAACGAAGGGCAAGGGCTCAGTTCAGCCAAAAGGCTTACATTCATGCACAACTAACATTTAATCACTTAAATATTGAAAATTTCACATTTCATTTAGGTCGAGTGCGATAAAGTACACACTCGCCTAGCAAAATTCATTTTTAACAAACATTTATCATTTAATCCAATATCCACAACAAATCATATAGTTAATGGAAACATAACAAACAAAGAACACTCTCCTATTTACGTAAAATAACGTCCAAAGTAACGCTCCGGGTAATACCCTCAATCACCGATGAATCCTAAAATTAATCAAGAGCATATATTATAGTTCATCTAGCAAAAGTTAGGTGAATCGAAGGAAATCCGAAGTACAATGTATATACATGGTTGTTGGGATGAAAAGAGTACCTTTAGACTCAAAGACATGAGTAACTAAGAGTTTTCCTAATCAAACACAAAACTAAACTCAGAAAGTTTGAGAAAAAAATAAGTAAACATTTGAAGTTCAAAACTGGATATTTGTAGCTATTCCTCATGTTTTAAAACGGTTAAAACGGTCATCCCATTCACCATGCGAAAATGTATAAGGTCAAGAAAACTTTAGCTCTTATAACACCCTTAGAGTGTGTGAGGACCCGTAATTTTCTTAACTTCTAGGTTTTATTTTCTTTTAATTGCATGCTTTTCCACCTTTAATTTATTCAAAAAAATTGTGAAAATAAATTTTATGAGTAAATATAGGTTTTAAATGATTTTTCTAGTATCGGTTAGTTTTGAGAAATTAAGAGCGTTTACCGGACGTGGGACCCGTTAGTGTGAAAAGTTCGGTAAAATTCGGCCAGTTAGGTTAAGTTGTGTATACCGGGTTTAATTTATCAGGTGTTAAGAGATAATTAGAAGTTACCTAGATGAGTAAGAGTTGGAGAGACAAAAGGATAGAGATGTATTAAATGAAGTGACAAGTGTCACTTGAAGATTCATTCTCACCTTTTGACCTTTTGGACCACTATTCATGACTTTACCATTTAAACTAAAAATTGACCAAAATTACTTCAATTTTTCAAGCTTCTTGGCCGACTTTTATCAAGCAAAAAGGAAAGAAAAGCTCTCAATTTTCTAGTCTCCAATCTTGCCCAATCTTTCAATTCAACAGTTTAATCTTCAAATTTCCCCATAAAACCTCTTAGTTTGGTGATATTAAGGTTGGTTGTGAAGTTGTTTGGAAGGCTAAGGTGATTAGTTGCTCTCTCTCTTGTATTACTAAGGTAAGTAGTGAAGGACCCCGCTCCTCCATCTAATGATGTTTAATTCATGATTTGTGGTAGTTTAAGATGTAATTTTATGGATTATATCTTGATTTTGGTTGAATTGGTAAAGTTTTATAATTATTGGTGATTTTTCTGTTTTCATATGATTATTATTATGGGGTCATGTATGATGATTGAAAATGATATTTAAGGAAGCTAGAAGGTGGAAAAAGTGGTTAATTGCAGGAAATTTCTGTTTTGGAAGAAATTTGGAAAGTTAGGGTTTCATGTTCTTACATTCTGCCTGGCACTGTATCTCATAGTTAGAGGCCGAATTGGTCTTGGGTTAAAACATAAAAGTTGTAGGGAATGATATTTTAGAGATGCCTACAAAATTTCAGGTCAATCAGAGCAACGTAGCTTGAGAAAAGACTGAAATACCCCTGCTGCCCTGGTTCTACCCGAATTTGATAATTGCGTCTGTAATTGGGTAATTTGGTTGAGAATGCTTCTGATTTGGTTGTTAGTACCTTCTGATGAATTGTATCCTTGTATCTTAGCTTTCGGATGGCTTTGGAATCACTTGATTTGGACTTAGGTAGCCTGACTTATGATGTTTGAACCAGAATGCGGTTCGTGAACCTATTTTTGCGATTCTGGTTTAGTATCTTGCATTTTTGACCTAGTTACACTCGAAACTGAGCAGAGTAGCCTTCTTCAACATTGTAGCCCTATCTCTTAGCTTCGAAACGGTGTATCTTGTACCTCCATCCGATAATCTTAGTGCCAATGGTGCCAAAACCGCAAAATGATATCAAAAACTATTTTTTTGGGGTAGAGCTTAATTCCATTTCCGGATCTTCCTGGTTTACTCTAGTGCTTATACATTCTTATGGAGCCCTATTTTGGTGGTATTTGGAATTGGTTTGTGACCCATAATCGAGTCTTATTGTGCTTATTTGAATCTTTTAGGGCTTGACTTCCATTTCCGGTCATTTTCCTAGCTAAATTTTGTACTTGAATGACTTTGAGCCTATTGAATGGCTGTTGTGATGAATTTATATTTCGTATGACTTTGGGACTGGCTGAGGAAACTAATGAAGCCATGACGGCTGGAAAAGTAAGCAAATTTAGGGGAAATGCTGTCCAATTTTCTAGGCCGCTTAGTCTCTTTAGGTTTGAGTGGCCTTATGAAAGTCATATTTTATTCTTTGTACCAGTACTTACCATGGAAAGGCTTACGACGTGTAGTCGAGCTTCACTTGTGCATTCCGTTTACTCGATTTTGGATGTGAAACCTTCAATTGGTTTACTTTGCTTATTTTAGGGTTTCTTGGCGATTAAAGCCAATCTGAAGTGAAAACTTTTGAAATATCTGTACTGGAACCGGTGAGTGTACCACTCCCCTCACTTGTTGTTTAACTCGATTTCTGTACATGCAATCTGTGATATGAACGACTGAATTAACTATTTATTTTGTTGGAGACGAGGGTGTACTTTATCACACTCGTTCTCTTGTCTGTTCATATGCCAATTTTTGGTGTGAATCTGAATCTGTTATCTGTTATCTGTATCTGTTCTGACGTCGTTTGGAAGCTTGTATCCAACGACCTTTCTGTGACCTCTGAGCTCAACACCTGTGGCTAGTTACTCGAGTCGGGCCGGCAAGGGTCTGGTCGATTAGATAACGAACCACGGTAGTCTGTTTTGGGATCTTTGGGTATTGAGACCCTTGATTCCGGTATACTCGAGTATTACCATTTCTGAACTGATTGGAGTTCGGGCCCGGTAGGGGTATGTGAGGTGGAAGGAATCGGAGAAAGTGGAGTCTACGGTATTGGTTACTCCTTTAGCGTTGACGGAGTGTCAACTATTATTTCGATCAAGCTTCGGTGAAGCACATGCGAATTTGGCTCCTGAGAGCCACCTGTATCCTTCCTATTTGAATCATTGGTTCTAACTACTTTACTTTACATCTGGCACGTGTACCTGATTTGTTAAATGTGAAATGCCATGATTTTACTGCTTTATGTCTGGTACCTCATTGAGCGCAAGCTCACCCCTTTCTGTTACCTTTGTTTTTCCTTACAGGGTTCCATGTTTTGAAACCAAGATTTTTGGAAGAAAAGAGTTGAGCTCTTTTAATATATTTTTGTATAGCTCCTTGATGGGTGGAAAAACCTAAATCTATTTTGTTTTAACACTATCTTTTGGGTTGTAAGTTGGGAACCTTACATGTATATATGTGATTGGCACTGTTCATGTGCGGCTCCGATATTCCGTTTTCATTCCATGGTTTTGTTCCGTTTGAGCGCGCTAATACCTTCCGAAACGTTTTCGACTGCACATAATCGCGCTAGTAGTCCTGGCGAGAATTGGGCAGGCAGTCCGCTAACCCCTTTGGTACGCCTTAGGGGAAGGTGGGGCTGTCACAGAGTGGACCTAAGAGTTCCAAACAAAATAAGTCCAACACATCACAAAATCACCTTCCCAAATGTCACTTTTACTCACTCAAATTACAAGAAAATAAACGGACGGCATTTCCCCTTGATTTCTTCACTTTCCACCCTACAATCAAACACCAATTCTCGTAGCCATCAACCACAATCACACATACACATTATAAACTATTAAACCCCCTTTAAATATCATCACTTAGCACCTCATAATAGAAACCCTAAACTGAGATTGAGGCACAAAAGCTGGAAATTCTTTTAGGCAAATTAAACGAACACTAAAACACTAGATATTCCACATATCAAAACTAGTAAATCATGGCTAGCCTTTAAACTTCATATAGGGGCAGAAAATTCACTATAAAACTGAAAATTTACATATCACCACTTCAATCCAAGAAATACTGAATAAAACAACCAAAGTGGCAACCACAAGCCACAAATTTCTAACTATTAGAAGCAAAGAGAGATGTTCTTAGCAAAATACCTTAGAACCTCAAAGAAAATGGTAGCTTTGTCTTTCCTCCTCCAAAATCACTCCACCACCGCCTTTATTCCTCCTTAGTGTACATTTGTACGGAGTAGTTTGTGATTTCACCGGTTAAAACTCAAGATTTGAGCAAAGATTGAAGCTAGAAAATGAAGAACTTTCTCTTGTTTTTCCTCTCTAAAACAGCCGGCCAAGCCAAAGGGAAAAATGAAGACATCTCAGCCCAGAAACAGGATAAGAATGAAGAAAAATCAACCGGTCAAAGTTGGCTGCCGGAGGTGACACGTCACAATCCGGCCATAAGCTGGCCGGATTTCCGGCCGGATTCCAGGCCGGATTTAGGGCAGTGGCGAAATCCATTTTTTGTTTTCAAAACCCACCAACAATCCGGCCAAGAACTGGCCGGATTTGGTACCAACTTTTTCCACAAAAAATTTTCTTTTTACCCATAGTTCAAATGCTACACTCGTCCGTCCTTCCAACACAAAGACTTACAACTACGCACAATTACACTTGGCATACACAACACACACTCATATATATCGAATGAAACCCCTTCTTATAAAACTGGATAGCAAATCTATATAGAAAAAGGAAATTGAGAAATAAAATAATGCCGAGAAAATGTGAAAATTTCAGATTCTCACACTTTCTCCCCCTTAAGAAATTTCGTCCACAAAATTTTTATCTTCAGATGACTCAGGAGCTTGTTGGTTGTCTAAGGTATATACCTTTGCCGGTACTTTGGTTCAATTCCCTCTTTCATTCACTTGTTTCGGTTTGGTTTCATCCAGTGGTTGAGCACTATTCCCCCTGGGCTGCTTTATCGGGCAACTACTATTTTGGTGATCGCTACTCCCACAAATCAAACATTTTCGCCCTTTCCTCCAACACTCATTTTCCGTATGATTTGCCTTTCCACAATATCCGCAGGCCAGGTGAGAAGCCATTTTTTGGCTTTCTTGAGAAATTTTCCCATGACCTATCTGACTTCCTTTGGTAGATCTTTCATCTAGTGCTCCTAATGTCCATGGTGGGCGGGGTGAAAGGTTCACTTTTCGTATTTTAGAAAGCGCTATCTTTTCGATAGATTCCTCAGATACACTACCAGATGTACCCCTTTTCCGTGTTTGGAAGGCTTTTACCTGTGCCTTTGCATCCTCAATCCTTTGGGCTTTCTCAAGGGCTTCCGTAAAGGTATTAACCTGAACCTCCGCTAAAGCTTCATGGATTTCCGGATTCAACCCTTGTATGAACCGTCTCACTCTTTTCCGCTCCGTGGCCACCAATTCAGAAGCAAACTTGGACAGTTTAGTAAATTTAGTCTCATATTCGGCCACACTTTGGGGTCCCTGACGCAATTTAATAAATTCATCCTCTCTCATTTCTTGGACCAAGGGTGGGAGGTACTTTTCGTTAAATTCCCTTACCAAGTTCATCCATGTCCATACAGTCTGTTCTCTTTTCCATTTTGCCTTAATAACATTCCACCATGCTCGGGCCGGTCCTTCGAATTGAAATACAGTAAAATTCACTTGTCTTTGCTCTGTGTAGTTCAAAACTGTGAAGATGTTAATCATTGCCTCCAACCACTGTTCGGGTATATCCGGATCAGGCCCTCCATGAAATTTCGGAGGTAGAAACTTTTGGAACCTCTCAAGAGCCTATCCTTTCCTATCTCAGGATTTCGGGGTTGATTCATTGGTATTTGGCCTTGTTGATCTACTAGTCGTGCTAGGATATTTGTCATTTGTTGTATCGCCATCGCCATTTGATCTTCGGCCTCAACCCTCGGTCCATGTTCTTGCTCGGCCACTGTTTTTCTTTCTTCTCTCGGTTCTTGAGCTCGCTTAGTCCCACGGCCTCGACTAACTCCACATCCACGACTACGTCTCCCCTCCATACCCTTTTCTCTCTCTCTCTCTCTCTCTTTTTTTCCAAAAGCTGATTTAGAATATAACAAAGTAAATTGACTAAAATAATAAGATATAACACATCAAATACACAAGGAGACATATACACAATATAACGCACCATATACACAAAGAGACATTTCAAGTTAGACAAAGTAAAGTGCAACAAGTACTATACATGTAGGTAGTAAAATACCACAAGCAAAGGACATGTAATACAATACAAGGGCAAAACAAGAAGAAAACGCGACCTGTCGTCCCACACTCAGCTAAAATCACCCCCGTTCGGTCTCTTACTTCATTTTCTATCCGAACTAGACGTCCGTTGACCTCTTGCACTCACTCTAGCCAAATATTAGCCCGCTCATGTTCCCAAAAATGAAAATCTCAAATACTTAGTATCGCCCTCAACTCTGGAGTACTCGGGTACAAGAATCCGAAATAAGATAATTCGCATATCGAGCTGGCCAGTCCCAAGAGTAATTTACCTACAATCGAGATTCCTACCTGACGTACCTATCTATTATCCTCAAATACCATGATAACGATTTAAAACCCATAACAATTCACGATTCATAGCTTATGCTCAAAAGAGCACTTAGTCCTTCATACTTATTCACCACTTGGCCCAAGCTCACTCTGCACAGAGACCACGCGAAGCAGGCTCTGATACCACCTATGACGGCCCTACCTTCCCCTAACGGGAACTAAAGCGTTCGGCGGACCACCTGCCCAACTCTCGCCGAGACTCACTCATACACCTCAAGTAAAAATGAAAATAAGACCACCAGAACAAGTGTAATACATTTCTATCTCAAAAGGAATACAACTCAAATATACAAAGGTTCTCAATTCTTCATACATCCAACTCTTGCCAAGCGCTAGGGCGAAACCATTACAAAAATTCAAAAGAACTAGACTAGGCTAGTCTATACAGATCTCTCGTCCTTGCTCGCATTCCCTGTTAAGGAAAACAAAACTAACGGAATGAGCTAAAAGCTCAGTGAGTTCCAGACACATAATAAAAAATTTTAAGTCCAAGGCATGAATCATAGATAACAAATAATCCAAGAAATATTTACAAGATAGAAGCACTAATAACACATTTATTAAAAGGATACATGCTCACGTGGAGCCTTTCGTTCTTTCGTTCTCCTTCCATTTCCTTATGCCTTCAATATTTAAAATTTCATTTGTAATTGAAAACCTCCTTTCGTTCATTCATTTCATTTCTCCCCCTTCTGGGCATTGGCCAGACTCAACCCGACGACGTGGTAATACTCGAGTATACCAAACTTTCACCCAGGGTCACCAAATCGCCCGATCGGATCCGCTTCTGACTCGAGTCGACTGGCAACGAAGGGCAAGGGCTCAGTTCAGCCAAAAGGCTTACATTCATGCACAACTAACATTTAATCACTTAAATATTGAAAATTTCACATTTCATTTAGGTCGAGTGCGATAAAGTACACACTCGCCTAGCAAAATTCATTTTTAACAAACATTTATCATTTAATCCAATATCCACAACAAATCATATAGTTAATGGAAACATAACAAACAAAGAACACTCTCCTATTTACGTAAAATAACGTCCAAAGTAACGCTCCGGGTAATACCCTCAATCACCGATGAATCCTAAAATTAATCAAGAGCATATATTATAGTTCATCTAGCAAAAGTTAGGTGAATCGAAGGAAATCCGAAGTACAATGTATATACATGGTTGTTGGGATGAAAAGAGTACCTTTAGACTCAAAGACATGAGTAACTAAGAGTTTTCCTAATCAAACACAAAACTAAACTCAGAAAGTTTGAGAAAAAAATAAGTAAACATTTGAAGTTCAAAACTGGATATTTGTAGCTATTCCTCATGTTTTAAAACGGTTAAAACGGTCATCCCATTCGCCATGCGAAAATGTATAAGGTCAAGAAAACTTTAGCTCTTATAACACCCTTAGAGTGGACCTAAGAGTTCCAAACAAAATAAGTCCAACACATCACAAAATCACCTTCCCAAATGTCACTTTTACTCACTCAAATTACAAGAAAATAAACGGATAGAATTTCCCCTTGATTTCTTCACTTTCCACCCTACAATCAAACACCAATTCTCATAGCCATCAACCACAATCACACATACACATTATAAACTATTAAACCCCCTTTAAACATCATCACTTAGCACCTCATAATAGAAACCCTAAACTGAGATTGAGGCACAAAAGCTGGAAATTCTTTTAGGCGAAGTAAACGAACACTAAAACACTAGATATTCCACATATTAAAACTAGTAAATCATGGCTAGCCTTTAAACTTCTTATAGGGTCAGAAAATTCACTATAAAACTGAAAATTCACATATCACCACTTCAATCCAAGAAATACTGAATAAAACAACCAAAGTGGCAACCACTGTGGCGACCCCACTTCCCCCTAAGGCGAACCAGAGGGTTGGCGGGCCATCTGCCTAGCTCTCGCCAGGACTCACGCAAGAAATCTAGCCCAAATCCTTCCGAAGTATAGCCTAAATTATTACAGTATTGATCCTCCAAAATAGACCAATAACTAAGACCACATTAACTTCAGAGATAACAGCACTTTTAGATAGCGACTCGTCGATTCTTAAATACCTTACGCGTTACAAACCACGGAATAAAGTCAAACAATCCCATTTAACAAATTCATACAAGCCAAAAACATTCTTACAAGCTAAGTAACAAATTTACACAAGCCACATAACCAATCTAGGGTTTACATTTTTCCAGCTTCAAGTGGCAACCCGAAACAAAACTACATTGTTTAATCCGAAATACATTAATAACAAATAAAGTAGATTTTAGGCCTTTCTCATATTCCATAACCTGTCAAGGAAAACAAAATAACGTAGGGTGAGCTAAAGCTCAGTGGTGCCCCAAAACATGCAATTACATAAGGCAAGTAGCAAATATTGATTTCAACTAAAGTAAACGATTAGGAAAGCGTATAACAGCACAAGGTAGGATACAGGGGCTCTTAGGAGCCATTCTCCACGAATTTGATCAAAATTTTCCGTAGTTGACCCTCCGTCAACTTTCACTACCTACGGTCCATGTAGAACGCCACTTCACACCAGTTCCTACCTCCATTCATACCCCTGTCCCGGGCCCGCACACCAAAAATGATAGTGGTAATACTCGAGTACACCCTTTTATAAACTAGTCGAGGGATTCACCCAACGACGTCACAGACTAGTCGAGGGATTTACCCAACGACGTCACAAACTAGTCGAGTGATTTACCCAACGACGTCACAACACTTGAGATATTCACGAAAATATTTCGCACAAGTCACCACTCGAACGGCTAGTGTGATAAAGTACACACTGCTCACTTCGATGGATCAAAAACCACTTTGCAATTGTCATATATCGAGTCAAGAAAGCACTGTAGCCAAATAGTCATAAAACAAGCAGGGACACTCACCAAGAGTGAAGCTCAGATGTCAAGTTGGGAATCGAAATCCGCGTCCTCGCTAAATCCTAGAAAACCAAGTTTTAAGAACTATAAGTTTTCTATTCAAATTCTAGGTATATAAATATAAAAGGTTATCTGGTATATTACTAGTTTATTTCCTCGAAATAATTCTACAATCCACTTAGGATTAAACTTAGTAAAAGTAGTAAATTGTTTCATATGGCTTTCTTTATAATACTTTTCTTTCTCAAAGTGCCGCTAGTACTTTTTTTTTTATTTAAAGTAAGTTTTCTTGCCGAGCAGGTTTTCTACGCTTTTTAGTTAAAATTATTAAAATCTCGTATTTTGTCAATTTTTCTCTAGACATCTAGCCAGGGACAAATTTTAAGGAAAGAAAAGGAGGTAAAACAAGACTTAGGGTTTTAGAAACTAGTGAAGTCGTTTTCTTGAAGTAATAAGGTTAGTTTAAGCTAAAGGAAGAAATATCGAGTCGGCAAAGTTTAGAAAATTTCTACACAAGACTTTCTAACGTTAACGTACAATACCAAGTTTTATCGTTCGATACTAGGGCGAAGATATATTTAAATAGCTTGCTTAAAACTTTCTCAAGTTCACAGGACCAAAATGGATTTCTTATGATTTCGATTCACAAGCACATAATATTTCAGATTTGTCAATATAGCAAACTCACATTTCAAATAGAAATCTCACTAGGGCTTCGTCAATCATTAGCCCTAGGTTTCAACAGATTCATTTCTGATCAAAATTTAAACAAATGACCAAGGCTTCGTCAATCATTAGCTTTTGGTATCCAACAGTCTCATATCAGATCACAATTGAACAAAATAAATGCAAGGCTTCCAAGCAGTTCCATCGACTAAACCGCAAGGGTTTTGTCAACCAAGTATAAATAATAACAAGTAATTCCAGCAGTTAATTTCATCAAAATTTTAATGTTTGTAAAAATTACTCAAATAGCCAAACTGGAAATTTTCCGGCATCTATACTTCAACATTTTTGGTCCAATCTTCCAACATATCAAATGTTTCATAGCTAAACCACTTACACGGCTTAAATACACATTTTTCATGCATTTCTAAACCATTTTCTTCCAAGGAAAAATTCCAGAAACAAGTTAAAATTTCCAACTCAAGTCTCTCGGCTAATAGCAAATTTTCCAGCAGCTTAATTGATCATCAATCCAATTTTTCCTTGGCTAAATCAGTGTTTTAAGTACTCAAGTTCGACATGCAAACACTTAGCTAGCTAATTAACATTTCTAGTTCAAAATCAGATTCGAATAACAACTACAAACATCCCAAAAATCCAGAAATTTGTCCAGCTAGCCTCGGATGAACATGCATGTAAGCTAGTTTCATTTTATTTTTATTTTTCTTGCCTAACCTTGCTAACTATCCTCATGCAAGACTTAATCACCTAGTGTTTAGTTGGTTAATCGAAATTACAAGCTCAGATTACTTTAATTAAGCAAGATTAAGTCTGCATTTCCTAATCAACTCTCGGCAATTTCTATTTCCTTCCGAATCAGATTTCTTAAGCTATCAATCTCATCATCCGAACACACAAACAATACATGCATGTCTTAATCATATTATTTTTTTTACTTAGTTAATTACAATTGCATGCTCAGATTGTCAAGAGATAAACGAATTAATCTCAGCATTATCCCCTTAAAGTCTCGGCAAACTCACTTTCTGCGCACATCAGAATTTTCCTTTCCTCAATTACTCATCCGAACGCTTAAACATTACATGCAAGCTCCTTAACATCTTCACCTACTTGTAGTTAGTCAGTCTAAGTCCAAGATTTACCTCGAACTTGTGAGGACTCGAAAATTTTATTATTTAAAATCCCTAATTTTGGCTAAATTAATTATTTATTTGGATTTTTGCCACGAATAATATTTTTTAGCCTTTTTAGACCTAAGTACATGGTTTTATAGTTTCGTTATATTTTTAAAATGTCTCGATTCAAAAATTATTTTCTTAGAAGCTTGTTTAGTGAAAAGTGAAAACGTGTCTGAAAACTCTAGCCAATTGGGAGTACAATAAGCTCGAAAATTTGGAGATAGGTATAATGGTCCAAAATAGGTAAATTTAGGTTTAAGTACTCAAGTGATAGTTAGTGGTACGATCGTTATAAGAATTTCTCGAAGGTTTTACTTTATTGCGCCTAAATTGGAAATACGCGTTTTCACGCGCGCGCTTAATTGAGGGACTTTAGACCATTATTTTGGGACAATTAAGAATGAATAATATTTATATGAATGTAAGTGCCTTAGAGGTTTAGTGCACTAGTGCAACAAACTTAAGAGAAATCGAGCACAAAACGCGCGCGTATGCGCACTATTTGCAATTGACTTTTGCGCACTTAAACTATTAGACGTTCAGCGTTCCTTGTACGCCAAAGGGTCAGACCAAACATTTCATTTCTCCAAGCTTCCATGGCCGGCTAGCAGACAGCAAAGGAACAACCGAAAACTTTCCAACATTTCCTCTACAAAACTCACTCAAATCACCACCAAATCTTCTCAAATTTTAGCACTACTTAGCCTAAGCCTTGGAGTTCATATCTAGCTAAAAAGGGGAGGCTTTTCATGGCTCACTTAGGAGCAAGGAGGGACTGAATTTCTGACTTGAACATCAACTAGAGTAAGTCATAATCCAGCCTTCTAACTTCAATTTTTGGAAGTTCTAGTATATCTTTTAGCTCTTAATTTCTTATGGGTTGTGGTTGTTGTTGAAAAAAATGGAAGGTGGGCTCTATGAACTCCCACCTCTGTCTTGATGGCTGATATGATGATTGATGCTATTTATAATGTTGGTTTAGTGTTTGAAATGTTGGATTAATGGAGTATAATTAGTAGAAACCTCAAGGAACTCATGGGATAGAAACTTCCGATTTTGCTCCTGCCCGGTTCGGTTATTTTAAGGCCAAATTTTGATGATCTAATGGCTTGAATATGATGTTTATATGTTGTATTAGTTGTGCAGAAATTTTCATTGGAAAATATTGAAGTTTGGTAGGGCAAATGAATTTCTTTGTGAAACTAGTCAAACTGGAAAACTGTTTTCGTGTAGCCCTGTCCAGTGATAGTGTTTCGGCCGTAACTTTGTCCTCCGACGTCGAAATTGAGTGCCGTCAGTGGTATTTGAAACTAGACATCCACACCTTTCCAACAGTATAAAATGCATGTTTTGGTTCCAAGTGTGTGAGCCAAACCAATCGTTTTAAGAAGGCTGCCCTGTTTCTCTGTTCTGCTGGAATGATTTGATGATGCTGCAACTTTAGGCTTAATTTTGAGCCAGTTGCATGCTGAAACTTAAAACGATTTCTTCTGTGAAATTATAGCCCTATGAATGTATTTTCCAACACTTTCAACCATGCTCAATTCTGAGTTAAATTGAGTGAGTCATGATCAAAATTCGGTGACTGCCTTGTTCTTGAAAACTCTTAGATTTGGACAGATTAGATGTGAGACTTGTTGTGGTCTTACTAAATGAATTTCTTGGTGCTAAACACCTACCAAATGTACCATGTATGCTCCTTAGACTTTTCTTGCACAAATGGACCAAGTTTGGAGGTTTTCCTTAGCCGAATGTTTGGAAATGGAGAGAAATAGAGCTAAAGGCAGTTTTGCCTTAGTAATTTCAAAACTTTGGTTGATTGGTTAACCACCTTTCCGAAGGCATTTTTTTCCACAAAATTTGATAGAGAGATACCCTTCATATAGGAGTACTATACTGCAAAATTTGGTACCAATCCAAGTCTGTTTCGACACTTGACTAAAGGTCCAAAGTCGGAAACCCAAATCTGGAAATTGTTCAACAGTCTTGAATTTTCCCCAACTTTGAGCTACCATATCTTGGTGCTCGAAACTCCAATTCTCAATCCGCTTGTTCTATCCTAAACCTTACTTGCACCTCTAATTGAGTTATAAGTTTCAAGGGCTAGTTTGCAACGAGTGAATTCTGCCGAATTTCCAAAGTTAACGAAAAACCAACCCCGGCTCAATCCTGGGTGATCTGGAATAGCAACTTTAATCTCATTTTTGAATACCTTCCACTTAGAATCATGGAACAGTGTCTTCTAAGGACTTTAGTACTTTGGAAGACGATTCCAACGGTACCAAATTTATCAAGTTTCGACTAGTAGAAAAGAAGTTATGATTTTTCAAAGATTTTACCAAAAATCAAAAATTCTGGAATTTCAAAAGAAATCTGCGCGGGAAGCATTTTTCTAGAATCCAGCCTTGAATCTGGCCAGTTTCTGGCCGGATAGGCGGCCGGATTGTAGTTGGGATTTGAAAAAAAAAAATGATGAGGATTGTGACGTGGCCAGTCCACTTTCAACTTTGGTCGTCCGTTTTTAGATTTATTCGCACGTACTCTTTTCGATCCAATGATTTCAAGAATAATAATCCGATCTTACTCGAGTCTCGCACCGTTTTTACTAATCCAACTTCAAAAACAAACTCAAACGAAACTTCCAAAATATTTTCGAACCCTACTCGTGTTCAATCTTTCACGCCACTTGGGGACTTATAGAAATTGTCTACTATTCGATGTTCAGGCACGCACGAGGACCTCCAAGAGGACCCTACCGTGGAAGTTTGAACTCTCAATCCAACCTACTTGCTTGCATATCTTGGTGAGTGTCAAGTGTTTGACTACTTGAACTCTATGGACTTGATTCATGCTTAGCTTACCTGAATACATGCTTAGCCTGCTTAGTTTTGAAAAATGGAGTCGAGTGTGTACTTTATCGCACTCGTTCTCATTTGAAACAAATGACTAATGCTTAACATGTTTTGCCTGGTTTACATGACCTGAAATACATGCTTAAACCTGTCAAATGCTTGAATACATGATATGGTATGTTATGACTGTATACGTCGTTGGAGTGAATCTCCTCGACACTTACATGATACATGGGGGACGCCCAAACTCATAGGCCGACCTTGGAACTCGAGCCGGCATGGGCCTGGTCGGAAACCTTGGTGAGCCGTGAGAATTACATGATAAGCTTGATCTATTGAGAGATCTCGCTTGGCATACTCGTGAAGTATCGCCTTATAAATGTCGTGCGCGCCCGAAGCAGTGTATGGTGGACGGATGAGGAGTAAGTGGTGAACTACGGATATGAAATATCAATCCGGTTGACGGAGAGTCATCGCGGGGAGATATACAAATGACATTGGCAAAATGTGGAATTTAGCTCCTGAGAGCTACCATATTCTTGAATTATTTTTGGTTACATTTTGTTGGCATTATTAATTACTTGCAAATTATTACTTGAATTGTTACTTGGGCTTGTTACCTGAGCTATGTGCCTGCATGTGTGTTCTTGGCCTCACGAGCGTTTTTGCTCACCCTGTAGATTTGTTTTCCTTAACAGGTTTGAACTCGGAGGTGAAATGGAGAAACCCTCCTGATGTACTTTTGTTTAGGGTTTTCTATTACTTTTGGTTATGCCCTTGGTCTTGGATTGTACTTTTGGAATTGAAGTGTAACTTTTGGGGCATAATGTGTATTTGGGATTCATGATGTATTTTGTATACCTACGTGTGGGTTGGATAATGGATGACTATTTTAAGCTTGAACGCTTCCGCATCTATTGTATCTAAGTTATTGACTAGTATTGTGTGGTCCGATAATAAGGTTAAATGGAATTGCTTGAGTCCTGGCGAGAGTTAGGCAGGCGTCCCGCGGATACCCTTTGGTTCGCCTTAGGAAGAAGTGGGGGCGTCACAGTTGGTATCAGAGCGCTAGGTTAGAGATCTATATGGGGGACATATTAGATACTCTACCCTTAAGACTCGATATGGGATGACTTAGTCATACCTAAAATGATACTCGGGGCGAACTAGCAACTAAGATAGTTTTACCTAGAGTGATACTTGGAGACGAATTAGTGATTAGGTAAGCGTGCATTACAGGATATCCGAACTAGATAGCGATTTAAATTTCTAACCCGAAAAGTGCTATTATTTTGCAGGGATGGAAAACGAAAATGGACTTCCGGCAGCTGACGGGAATGGCCATGCGAATGGTCATATAGCGCCTCCTAGGCCTATCTTCTACCGAGCTTTGGTTGGGGGAGCTCGAGTACGCTATTCCCCATCTAACAGATATCCCCGATGTACGTGTAGGGTTACCTTTGTTTATCTCAATTCATATCTTTTGATGATTACAAAACAAATGGATGTTACTAATACTCTTTGTAGAGATCCTTTTCAGAAATGACACTAAACAGGTCTGTGGACTTAAAGCAAATAAAAGATGATCAAAAAGGATGAAAAGTACTGAGGAAGTTGTCGGACGCACAAAAGGAGAGTATCGGACGTCCGACATTCTTTGAGTATCTTCGGACGTGTGAAGAACTCAGACTCGGACGTCCGAAGAAGACAAGCCAGGGCTTCTACAATTACTGATCACGATTGGACGCTCAACACCTGAGTATCGGACGTCCGACAAGCGTTGCTGCACTTCAGACGCAACACTCTGGACACATTGGCCGTCCGACGGAATTGAAGAGGAAATTCCAAGTGTGCATCTTACCCTCGGACGCATGGTGATAAGGGATCGGACGTCCTAAGAGATTCAAGAAAACTTCCAGAACTCATTGATCTCGTTCGGACGCATAAAAACTGAATATCGGACGTCCGACAGCACCAACGGCTAGTTGACTCTTCAGTTACCTTCTACCCGTTGATAGCATTAATTGAAGAATTTTCTGGTCTCCTATAAAAAGAACAAAGTCAACCATCTCAGAATAACTTTGCACATCAAGTCTACATCAGATTGTGAGTGATTCAAGTGTTAGAATACTCCAAAGGAACATTTGTATTCTTAGCTTGTGCAATTTTCTGGTAGTTTTTCAAGTGTGACACAACTTCTTCAATAGTGTAGCTTTGTGAGGGTTTTTCGAGTGTTTGTAAAACTTTCTTGCTTGACCAAGTGTGGTTTGGGGCAAGAAGGAAGTGATCCTTCCCTTGTACACAGGATATTGGTTGCAAGATTGTTCAACTTGAAGTAACCTGGTATATAAAAGTGCTGTTCAAACTCCAGTTGAGTTTGAAGTCTGGTTTGTTTCTCTATTTTTGTTTACAGCTTTTCATATAAACTGCTCTCCTCTTTATCTTACGAATACCTGTGCTTTCTAGTAATCTGATCCATTGGGTGGTCTTTGAGAAAAGAAAGGTAGGCTTTGAAGAAAAGTGACCTATATCTTAGCTGTTTCTTTTTTGAAAACCTAATTCACCCCCCTCTTAGGTTGTCTTCGATCCTTACAATTGGTATCAGAGCTTGGTCTCCTAGAGATTAAGCTCAATCGGCTTGGGAGTAGATATGACAACCAACAATGCCATGTTCTTTGAGGGACAATCTGTTACTAGACCTCCAATGTTCAATGGATCAAACTATGTGAGCTGGAAGGAAAGGATGATTATATTCTTACAATTTATTGATATTGAGTTGTGGTTTATTGTTAGTGAAGGTCCATATGACGCAACGATTATTGATGAAACTACTCATAGGCCGAGACAAAAGGCCAGAAGTGAGCTGACTGCTGAAGATAGAACTCATCTCACTCTAAATGCCAAGGCTATGAACGTTCTATACAGTGCATTAGACTCAAATGAGTCTATTAGAGTCAAAGGCTGCAGATCTGCAAAAGAAATTTGGGATAAACTTAGAGAGATCCATGAGGGAAGCGAGAATGTGAGAGAACAAAAGAAATCCATTCTGGTCACTAAGTATGAATCTTTTAAGATGGAGCCTCATGAAAATATTGACAAAATGTATTGTAGATTCAATGATCTGATCAAGGATTTAGAGGTGCTTGAGAAGGAGTACTCTCTAGGTGAGAAGAACAGAAAAATTTTGAATGCTCTATCAAAGGACTGGGAAAGCAAAGTGACTGTCATTGAGGAAGCCAAGGATCT
The DNA here is from genome assembly GCF_036785885.1 of Coffea arabica. Classification (NCBI taxonomy): domain Eukaryota; kingdom Viridiplantae; phylum Streptophyta; class Magnoliopsida; order Gentianales; family Rubiaceae; genus Coffea; species Coffea arabica. The sequence continues at coordinate 28,136,873 of NC_092321.1, forward strand.
AAATACTTTATCCATTGAATCTCTGATTAACTCTCTAACTTCTTACGAACTGAAACTTAAATCTAAGATGCAGGATGAAGAAGACACAAAAGTAAGAAGGAGTATTGCTCTGAAAGCTTCACAAGACGAAGATGAAACAGCCTCACAGGATGAAAATGATTTGGAAGGTGATGACAGTGATATTGCACTCATCACAAGAGGTTTCAAAAGATTTCTCAACAAGAGAAGATTCAGGAAAGGCGGATCCAGCTATTCCTTACCAAATCAGTCTAATGACTTCAGAAACAGAGGGAAACTGGAATTCAACAAGAAGCTGACTGATAAGTGTTTCGAATGTGGCCAACCAGGACACTATGCAAATGAGTGCCCAATGAAGAAAAAGAAGGAGAACAAGGTTGAACGAAAACCAAAGTTCAACAATTTCCAAATTACCTGGAATGATTGCAACTCAGAAGGCGAAGTTGAAGAAGATGAGGAATCTGCTCAAGTGGCTTTCATGGCCATTGGAGATGAAGAGGTAACACAATGCAACTCTCAAATCGACAGTGATAGTGAATCTGATGATGATGTCAATTCTTTTCTAGAAAAAATGCATAACAGCTTGAAAGAATCCTATGTTAAAAACAAGGAACTAAAGCAGAAAATTCGCTTTCTAATACAAGACAATGCAAATTTTTTTCGAAAAACAAGTGTCTTAAGCATGAAAATGAGAACCTGAAAAGAACTAAAACTGATGTGATTGCTGAACTTTACAAAAAGAAAAATTTCTGTGACATACTCAGAAATGAGCAATGTAGCTTAAGAAAAAGGATGGATGATTTATGTCAATTGTTACACCATATGAAACAGAACCGTCTTCAAAAGAATGACACTGAACCTTATGTTAATACTCATCAAATAAGACTGAATCAAAATGCAAATGAGTTTGCTATCCACAGGAGAAGGCAAGTCAGATTCATTAAACCTGTTCATTTGATTGATCCAATGTCAGTATGCAACTTTTGTTGTCAATTTGGTCACATGAATAGCAACTGCTTTGTTAAGAAAAACATGAGGAATGGCATGAGATGCATGTGGATAGTTAGACATAAGACTAACACTCAAGGACCCAACATGTAAAGGGTACCAAGTATTATCTTGTGGGTTTGTGTGTAGGTGAACCAGGATAACATTGCTAAAGAATCAAAATGGTTCATTGATAGTGGATGTTCAAGACATATGACTGGTGATGCATCACAATTCATTAAACTCAAGCAAAAAGCAAGTGGAAAGGTAACGTTTGGAGATGATAACAAAGCCAAAACTGTTGGTATTGGTGATGTTGGTAAGAATGGTCAAACCTCTATCCACAATGTTCTTCTCGTTGACAATCTGAGCTACAATTTATTAAGAGTTAGTCAACTGTGTGATAGGAATCTGTTTGTATCGTTCAAAAAGCTTGAATGTCTCATATTTGACTCAAAGTTCAACATTGTTTTCAAAGGAAAAAGGGTTAATGATGTCTATGTAGTTGTTCTTGAAAAAATTGATTCCTCCTATCTCAAATGTCTCAAAGTAGCAAATGAGGACCCATGGTTATGGCATAGAAGACTGTGTCATTTCAACATGGATTTGCTAAAGGAAATCTCTAAAAAGGATCTTGTTAGAGGTCTCCCAAAAATCAGATTTGAAAAGGATCGGATATGTGATGCTTGCCAATTTGGAAAACAAGTCAAGGTATCTTTTAAACCCAAAAAATGTGTTTCTACTTCAAAACCACTTGAAATTTTACACCTTGACCTGTTTGGTCCTACACAAACTACAAGCCTTTGTGGTAAGAAATATTGTTTTGTGATTGTTGATGATTACTCTAGATATACTTGGGTGATATTTCTTGCTCATAAAGATGATGCCTTTAAGAATTTTACTTCATTGTTTGCTAAAGTGCAAAATCTGCTTGGCTTGAAAATTGTTAGGATTAGAAGTGATAATGGGTCAGAATTCAAGTTCTGTGATTTTCTAGATTTTTGTGATCATAATGGCATTACTCATGAATTCTCTATTGCTAGAGTCCCCTAACAAAATGGAGTTATAGAAAGAAAAAATAGAACTCTCCAAGAGGCTGCTAGAACCATGCTTAGTGAATGCAATTTACCAAAATATTTTTGGGCTGAAGCCATAAACACAGCCTGTTATATCATGAACAGAGTTCTCCTAAGATCAATTTTGAACAAAACCTCCTATGAGCTTATGTTTGACAAAAAGCCTGTTGTTGGATACTTCAGAGTATTTGGTTGTAAATATTTCATTTTGAATATCAAGGAACATCTTGGAAAGTTTGACAAAAAATCTGATGAGGAAATTTTCTTGGGATATTGTGAAAACAAAAGAGGTTTCAGAGTTTATAATCGTAGAACACTGATTATAGAGGAGGCGATACACATTACATTTGATGAATCTAATGGTGACATTTCTATGAGTTGTGGTGAAGATGATGATACAGGTGTTCAAGAAGAACTAAAGAAGTTAGCAATCAATGATCATGACTCTGCTTCACCAGAAACTGATTTAAAGGATGCTGATACTCAGGACAGTGCAGCTGGAGAAGTGAATGACAGAGATACCATTACTCCTAATGATCTTCCAAGAACCTGGAAATTTGTTCATAACCATCCCAGGGAGCTTATAATTGGTGATCCATCTGAAAAGGTCAGAACTCGTTCTTCTAGACACCTAGTAGATAATCTTGCTTTAGTATCACATATTGAACCTAAAAATGTTGTTGATGCATTGAATGATGAGCACTGGATTTTAGCTATGGAAGAAGAGTTAATCCAATTTGAAAGAAACAAAGTTTGGACCCTGGTTGCTAGACCACAAGACCATCCTATCATTGGCACAAAGTGGGTTTTTAGAAATAAAATGAATGATAAAGGGGAGGTTGTTAGAAATAAGGCCAGGCTGGTGGCTAAGGGATATACTCAAGAAGAGGGAATAGACTTTGATGAGTCCTTTGCACCTGTAGCTAGGCTGGAGTCCATAAGAATGTTTCTAGCATTTGCATGTTTCAAGAATTTTAAATTATTTCAGATGGATGTTAAGAGTGCTTTCTTAAATGGTTTTATAGATCAAGAAGTCTATGTTGACCAACCTCCTGGTTTTGAAAATGAATCTTATCCAGATCATGTTTTTAAACTCTCAAAAGTTTTATACGGATTAATGCAAGCTCCTAGAGCATGGTATGAACGTCTGAGTGGATTTTTGATTGAAAATGATTTTAAAAGGGGCATTGTAGATACTACACTTTTCACAAAACAAAGCTCACGAGATCTTTTAATTGTGCAAATATATGTAGATGATATCATATTTGGTGCTACTAATGAGAGCCTGTGCAAGGACTTTTCCATCATCATGCAAAAAGAATTTGAAATGAGCATGATGGGAGAACTGAACTTCTTCCTTGGACTCCAAGTGGTTCAAACCCAAGATGGAACATTCATAAATCAAACAAAATACACCAAGGAACTGCTGAAAAGATTTGGAATGGAAAATTTAAAGCCTGTTGGAACACCTATGTGCACCTCTACCAAACTTGACAAGGATGAGGAAGGTACAAAAGTTGAGGAAAAGAAGTACAGAGGTATGATTGGAAGTTTACTTTATTTAACTGCCAGTAGGCCTGACATCATGTTTGCTGTATGCTTATGTGCTCGATTTCAATCCTGTCCAAAGGAATCACACTTGAATGCAGTAAAAAGAATTTTTAGATATCTTAAAGGAACCTTAAACTTTGTTTTGTGGTATCCAAAATGTCATGAACTTCCTTTATATGGATTCTCTGATGCGGATTTCGGTGGGTGTAAAATAGATAGGAAAAGTACTACTGGTATATGCAACTTTCTTGGAAATTGTTTGGTATCTTGGTTTAGTAAAAAACAAAATGCTATCTCATTGTCCACTACTGAAGCTGAATATGTTGCTGCTGGTGCTTGTTGTGCTCAATTGTTATGGATGAAAAACACATTGAATGATTTTGGTTTAGTGTATGAATGTGTACCTATGTACTGTGACAACACTAGTGCAATTAATCTGACAAAAAATCCCATTCAGCACTCTAGGACTAAGCACATTGATATAAAGCATCATTTCATTCGCGATCTTGTCTCAAAAGGGGTAATCCGTGTCCAGTTTGTTTCTTCTAAAGAGCAAATCGCTGATATCCTCACAAAAGCTCTTCCACTGGATCAATTTGTGTTCCTGATGTAGACACCAAATTTTTAGTGTAATTTCATTTACTATTTATTTTTTATTTTTATTTGTCGTGTTAGTTTTTATTTACTTTTTAGTTTTTTTAGTTTTTTATTTTAAGCCATTTTAGCGTAGAATTTCTCGGAAAAAAAAGAAAAGTATTCACAAAAAATATGTTTTAGTTATTTTAGATTCAAATTCATTGTTAATTTAAAAAAGAGAAGAAAAAAAAAAGAAGAAAGAAAGTAAAAAAAAGGAAAAAAGGAAAAAGAGAAAATCATTAATCAAACATGAATTGTTGTTAGGCATTTTCTTTCTACCCTTTACTCCGAGTTTTCTGATTATTATTATTATAAAAAAAAAAAGAGCCGCACATTGCAGCGGCCTCTTGGGGATATTCTAGCAAAATCATCAGACGGCTCTAAAAAGCAGGAGAAAATGCATCTTCATCTGATACCCTTGCTGTGAGGGTTTTGAAGTTGTGGTTGGGTATAAAAGAAAGAGAAACGCAGCTTTGAAAAAGGGGGTTCGGGGGACGGCGGATGAAAGAAAAGATAACGGCAGAGAATTAAGAGAGCAAGGCAGAGAGACCGAGGGAGTTAAAAGAAGGAGGTTTTATGACGGCTGAGGGTGAAACGAAAAGGAAAGGAGAGAGCTGGGGTTTCGGGAGTGAGGCTGGTGACGACTAAGGAACCAGAAACCAGATAGAGTAAACAGCAGCAGAGAGACAGGGGAGGAAAAAAAATGAGGTTTTGGCTCAAAAACAAAGCAAAGGAAATCTGGAAGGCTGAGAGAGTTCATCGGAGAATCCACCGAGAGTTTTGAGGGAGCCACGGCGCAAGGCTGCGAAGAAACAACGCAAGGAAAGCCTATCCAAGCCACCACCAGTCTGCGTCTGCCGCTGCTGCTGTCTGCCATCGGCACCATCGCGCGCAAGATGCTGTTGTACGCCTCCAGCTCCATCACGGCACGACCACCAGGCGCATGGGCATTCGATTCCGGAGAAAGCGAGGCCGACCTCCTCCAGCAGCACAATCAGGACTCCCTCACCAGCGTCCATCTCTCCAATGGTGCTGCTCCCAACTCTGCTCCCGCTGCCGACTTCCCATCCGTCGCCGCTCGTAGCCGCCGTCACCACCTCGCCAGATTCTACCATTGTCGCCTACAAATCCGTCACCGTGAGATGGCCATTGGGAGGTAACTCTTCCGTTAGTATTTCAGCCTCCTTCAAAGGGTGTCTTCTGTGAAATTGCTACTTCAATTTTTATGCTAATTATTCATGAATTTTGGTACATACATGTTTTCTGTGATTGTTTGGACCGAAGCTCCTTGTTTTTCTGTGAATGCTGAAGTTTTCATTTGCAAGATTTTGGTTGGACCTTAGGTTCTTATCTTGTGAGTTTATTTGGAAGTTTCGGTAGGAGGTTTAAAGTATTTTTGTTTGTGTTTTGATAAGCTGCATTTTTGCAGCAGTAGGTTGTCGAATTAGTTCCTTGGCACTTGCGTAGGAAACTCGATGGAAGTTTAGACTTTTTTGGCATATATGGCTGCTGTTCATTTTAGTTCCCGTTTGTTTTAATGCTTTGAAAACAGTTTTCGATGTCTTAAGATCACTCACAAGGTTTGGAAATTGTTTGATGAGCCTGTTTGTCGGACTTCAGAATGCTTAGAGTTACGCATAAAATTTGCTGCAACAAGCTGAAAGCCTTTGGCTTGTTGCAGCGGCATGGATCAAATTCTGTTTTCCCCTTTCGCTGGTTTAAGTTTTGAAGCTTACGATCTCCTTGGTCTTTGGCTAAGTGTGTCCTGGACATGTTTGCTGCGAGTTTATATTTTTCTTTGTTGTGGTTTTACATTCTGTTGCATCATGAAGTGTCGGATACCTGTAATGTCTTCTTGATGCATGTTTTTCTTTAGTGTTTCAGGTTGTATTTCTCCTCTTTCTTTTGATATTAGTCAATTCAAATGCTTTGCCACAATTCTGCAATATGGATTCGTGTCTCATGTAGTCGATAGTTGATAGGTGAGGTCTTAGTATTAGATGAATCTGGTCTGCATGATGAAATGGAAAGAAAAGCCGCGGCTGAAAACTTACAGCAAACTTGGAATCAAAAGAAAGCATGTTTCATTTTTAGTTGCAGAAGTTTAAGTCTCACGTAGCTTGATGAATTTACATGAAATAATTCTCTGAAAATTGCACTTTGGCCCCCAAGTCTCCATTTGTTTTACTATGGCCCAAGTAATTGAAAAATCCATCAAATCGACCCTTCAATTTTCTTTTTTCCTTTCAATTAGGCCCCAGCTTTGCGAACATGGATGTTTAAGTTGTTTAGATGTTTTAATACTTATGTGATTATTTGTGATTACTTGACCTTTTCTTGGTCCTGGACCTTTAGAGTTCCTAAAATGTTTCAATTGGCCTTGATTGATTGATTAATGGTTGCTATTGGGTCTTTAGTCGTTTTGATATTTTAGAAATTTGATCAATGATTCACTTTCGCTTGGAAATTATGCGTTATTCGATCATTTTTAAGTTGCAATTGAAGGAGGATTCGATGATTTGGTGGATTCAAATTGGCTTATTTACATTTTTACCGTTAAATTGGTGCATTAATCCTTTGTTTTGATGGTTTTAGCCCAAGTTATCTCTTTCTTTGGTGACTCTAGCCCAAGTTGAGTCTTGTTCACTTTACTAACATCACAAACGGGGAGGTATAACTTCTTTTATCCTTTTTTTGTCTCTCCTATGTGATCCAACGTGCTAAGTGAGAATTGCATGTCTACTTGCTTCCCCTTCCTTTCCTTAGTTCCTTTCATTTATTTCATTTTACTTTTGCTTTTTATTTAAGTTTTTCTTTATGGGGTATGTGTACACCTCTTGGCTTGTAATAGATAGGGCTTGGAGAGCATTTTTGTCCATTTTTCCCCTTCCCCTTTTGTTTTAGTTAGCAAAAATGTAATAGGTTCATTAGATTGATTGCTTGCTTTTGTTGCTACGTGTTAATTTGCTTTATTAGGCTCTTGCATTTAGTCGAGCATGCTAAGTGTTATGTGCTACGTGTTTATAGGTGATTGGCATGTCTACTTGCTTTCTATAGTCATAGATGAATGTGACGAATGAATGCACGTCACCACACTAGTCCAACGCTAGTTGTGGCTCATTGTCCCGTTTTCCGCTAGTCCAACGCTAGTAGGAATTCATAGATATGGGCTAGTCCAACGCTAGACCCTTAGGGATTTCCCTCGCTAGTTCATACTTGCATGTTTCACTACATTTCATACATTTTTCTTAGTTTTCTAGCATTTGGCATGCTCCTCCAATCCTTTCCCCTTCATTTTAGGTTTTTGCATCCTCATGCTAGTTATAGGGTACATTTGCTTGAGAGTCCCCTTTCGGTAAGGGAAACGAGCGAGTGTGGCTACAAAATAGCCTTAGCACGCTAAGTTCTTCCTTCTAATCAAAGGGAAAATTAAAGTCGTGAAATTAGGAGTCATTCCCGTACCCGACTTGATGCATTCCTCTAGGTTCATGCACCTCCATCTTATCATATCACTTCCTCACTCTTTTATCCACATTTTCTCACAACTTATATTTTTCTCAATCCACATGCCATGTTTGCACATTTTTCTTCTCTTATCATTTATTTTCGACCTCACAAATTGCACCCAATTGCACTTATATGCATTTACTACTATTTATACCATATTTTCATCCACGAACACACAAACACCTTCATTTTCTCAATTGGCACACATTGCACTTTTCTTACATTTGCACACATGCACTTTTCTTACATTCGCACACATGCACTTTTCTTACATTTGCACACATGAACTTTTATTACATTTGCACACTTGCACTTACATTTGTATTTCTATCTTATTTTGCATTCCTCTTACATTTTTCACACTTGCACTCATATTTGGGTCTTCATTTGCATTACCCGTGACCTCTATAAGAGTTTTCCTTATTGGCCATCACAATTCATGTGATTGGGACCAAAAGACCTCATACGAGACATTTTAGATTTAGGATTGCATTTTTTTCATATCCATTAGTCATATCCAACATGCAAAACATACTTTAGGTAGAAGAATTAGGAAAAGAGGGGCTAAGTTACGCAACTAGCTTTGGCTAGGGTAAGGGAGTGCCTTAGGCTTTGCCTTTGCCTTCTCCCTTATCAAATGTGACCCCCGATCCCTTGCTTTGGTTACGTAGACCTAAAATTCTTCAAAAAGGGTTTGTTTCACTTTTTGGGTGACTTGGTACACCCTAACTCTATACCAAGTGGCGACTCCATTTTTCCATTTAAAAATCTTTTTTGAACTTTATTTGGCCAAACTGTCGCATTTCACAATCCCCCGGCCTTTTATTTTCATGTTTACACACGTTCACATACACACTACTTTCACCTTTCAAAAAGTGGGGCGCGACAGTTTGCGACTCCACTGGGGACTTCCTAAGTGGGTCCAAGCATTTGATTTGGCTATTCTTTTCCTTTTTCTACCCTTTTTATGTAAAGCATTTGGATATTAGGGTTGCATTTTACATTTTAGGACTTTTTGCCTCGCGCGCGTATCAAGCTATTCCCTCACTCACGTATGTATGATTGGTTGTTTGGATGTATGTTGTACTTGTTTTATCTCGCGTTTTGCATTGCATTTGGGGGGTGGGTGTGTGTCACCTTTAGAGCCTCGCATTGGTTCTCAACCCCTTCCCTCAAAATAGGGAACACTTCGTACGTGCACGTTTATTTACTGTTATCCCATTTTATTTTATTTTCATGGGCTCTTTCCCACACCGCCTTGTAGGACTAGGAATGGTTATGTGGATGGTGTGCTCTGCGCCCATAGCAATACCTAGGTGATCGCTCGAGCCACCGACCGAGGGTCTTGGGATTGATGACCCATTCCCTTAGGTCTGAAGGCTTGGGGACCTTTTTTAAACCTTATCGAGTCTAGTTGCATTAGTGAACCCCAGCTTCATGCATCCATGTTAGAGTTTTTCCTAGGTTAGAGTCAGCCTCACCCTTTTTTAAGCACATTAGGCACGAGGGAAGGGGTTCCACCCCTTTTACTTGTTTTTATTGTATCTCTTTTCTTAATTGCTCCCAATATGTTATGTGTACTATCAATTGTACTAACTATTTCTTTGTTTTCTTGGCTTGCATTCATGTGCCTTAGCAATAAGAGGCCTCTTTGGCACTCTTTTAGTGACTTACCCACTAGATAGCTCACATGTTTAAATTTCAGTCATTACACTTAATTTTCAATAAGTACATTTCATTTTTAGACCTTTTCCCCCCCGATGCATTAATTATGTCCTTTAGGCTATATTTGTCACATATTTACATCGCTTTAATAAATGGCATCATGCATTAAACCTTAGAAGGAACGCCATTTAGGCAATTCCATGTTAGGAACAAGCCACCTTGTGTCTCGGATACTTAATCCAATGAGACTTGCACGTTTACATTTTGTACCATCCAAAGGGGTAGTGCACAAGGTAAGGTAGGATCCGATCATTTTCATAGAGCGATCTTTGGAATATGAGCGTCTAATAATCACTTTTTGGCCATTCTATCAAAATTGGTAAAAATCCCTTGCGTAAAGGACATTAATTTGAAGAAATTTACCAATATTTCCTCACTGTTGAGACGATAAATAAATTGAGGCCAAAATTTGATATTAGAAGGCTCATAGACTGATGCACCGCAATAAATTTTTGAAACTACCAATAAGCCGTCAATTCCATCCAATCCATTGGACCTTTTTATTCATCAATTTCATCCAGCCCATTTTATCAATTTGTTCAATTTTAGGGCAACTTAGTCGTTTTTGAATTCATTTGACTAGTTTACCTATTTTAGGGCAATCTAGTCGATTTTGAATAGACCACCAATTTCATTTAATTCATTTGATTAGTTTACCCATTCTTAGGTCAATTCAATCAATTTTGAATAAGTCATCAATTTCGTCCGATCCATTTGACCAGTTTACCTATTTTTAGGGCAATTCGGTCGATTTTGAATAAATCATCATTTCACCAGATCTTTTGGGTTTCATTCACTTCATTTGATTGGTTTAATTCATTTTTAGGGTTATCCATTCAATTGTGAATAAATAATCAAATTTCATGCAATGCATTTGACCATTTTACCCTTTTAAGGTAATCTAGTCAATTTTGAATAAATCATCAATTTCATCATATCCTCTTGATCCGCTTATTCCTTTTTAGGGTTTAAGTCTAAAGTTCACTGAATAAATTAGTCGAGGCATTGCAATCATTTCAAGAGTAAGCTCTCTTTCACATATCATGTGTTGATCAAAGTAAGCAATCCATTCGGACGTTGTTCTCATTGTGACAAATGTCTCTCGTCATCCAATTGGCCAAATTTTTCAAATCATTTTTTCACTCAATCAATTGATCGGATTCATCAGGTATTGTATGGTGCCTACCCTAGAGGATTGCATTTTCATGCTAGGCCTACCCTTGGCACAAAAAGGGCTCCTCAATAGGACATGCATACCAATTTGATAATTTTGCTTACTAACTCTGGTTTTTTTTTCCTTTTATTTTCCCCCTTCCCCCTACATTCATAAAAATATTCCAATAAGGTGAAAATACCTTTCTGTATCTGATAACAATTCTGATATGATAAAGTTTGAAAATTACAAGTATTATTTGATTTTGGGCAGGCCCTACAATGTAAATTTGGAAATTCATCTGAAAGCGCTCGTGTAAAACCTTTAAGAGGTTTCGTTGCTCAAAGGAAAATGGGATAAGAGAGAAAATGTGTATACATGTGCAAAGGAGTTTTTTTTAGAATTTTTCTCATATGTATTGCTTTTAAAATTTTTCAAACATTGGCAATAATGAAGTTTTTGTTCAGACAATTATTTGTTTTGTATAATACTCGTGTACATTTCATTCTTTATTGAGCTCATTAAGAGATTTCATAATGAATTTTAAGAAATAAGACCGAATTGAGAGTTTTTTCAACCTCCAGCCTGAAAATTCGCAAGTGTATGCTTTCTAAAATCCTTGTGTACACTAGATTGGTGATCCGAGCTACACAATAAGAGTGCTCAAAATTAAAAGAGGTCACTCAGAAGCCCCATGAGATGCCTTTCTCCTTCACTTAACCCCAAAATAAAATCAGCCACATTGATTGATAATTTGCAAATTGGGGCAACTTTTGCTTGAAAATGTCCGCGGTGACTAATCCGATTCAATCACATCTAAGTGAAAGCAAAAATGTGCATTATTCTTGTTTGTTTGAAAATTTGGAATGATACTTCGAGCATTCTTTTCTCTACCTGTACACATTTTATCATTTGCTCTCCCATTTGAGCCTTTGAAAAAATAATTTCGTTTCAAATAAGAGCCCTAATGATCACTACCCTATATTGGAAAATTTTCAAATATCAAAAATGGGAATGGATTTTCAATGACCATTTCGTTACTTTGGTTGTCATGAGGTGTAAGAATGATGCTTTGGCCGTCGTTTCTACAACCTAAACACTGATCATCCCTTGCATCCTCATTTGAGCTAGAATTGGTGGTTCTTTTCAAAGCATTTACGATCGCACCCCACATTGGGGAGGGAGATTGGAGAATTTTCCAAAAAGGGGAAAAGCATTTGGCCGTCGTTTCTACAACCTAAACACTGATCATCCCTTGCATCCTCATTTGAGCTAGAATTGGTGGTTCTTTTCAAAGCATTTACGATCGCACCCCACATTGGGGAGGGAGATTGGAGAATTTTCCAAAAAGGGGAAAAGCAAAAATGCTAGAATAAGGAGTGAATCGCAAAATTGGGGAAATTTGATTCCACTTGGGTTCCAATTTTGAAAGAAAAAAGAAGAAAAGGAAGAGATTTGTCCGCACGGACCGCCTATGTTTCACAGATACGGATGAACAAGGGTCTTCCTCAGTCAGTTAATTCAGATACATGCAAGAAATTTCGCATTAATGAAAGTTTCCTTTCAGAGTTATTGTAAGGAACGGAATAAAAGTCAGGCCCTCTTCTTTTCCAATCAAACGTTCTATCCCTAGTTATCTCTTTTGAACCTTCAGAATAAAATACTTCATTTGGCAACCCCTGAGAATCGCAAACCCCACACTGGGGCAAGTTTGAGTTGAAAAGGAAAGTTTCAAGAAGTGAAAAAGTGAAAAGCAACAAAATCAAAAACAAAAGAAGAAAAGAGAACCTCAGTTCAAAAATAAATTGGGACAAATTTTGTGAAAGTTCAAAAAATGGCAGAAGGCCGAAAAAAAAAAAAAAAAAGAAAATGAAAGGAAAAAGCCTCAATTGAGCATCAACTGGGGCAAATTCTGATTTAGCCCTAAAATAGGGTTGGCGCAACAATGCGATCTCGGATTCTTCAAACCGCTTTGAAATCCGCTTTCAAGCATTAACTTTTCTAAGCACCCCACCTGACCCCATTACAAAAGCCGAAAGTCCTGACTTCTGTTCTTTGCAATGGCCTTGTCAAGAAAATTTCTGATGTCGAAAAATTTTAGCTGTATTTCTGAATTGCTTGGGTATGGGGTTGACGCTACTCACCATGTGAAAACCCGCAAGGTCGGGAAAAGAGAAAAGGCAAATGCAAGGCAAGAAAAGTGAATGCAAGAAAATGCAAAAATTCGACGCTAAAGTCCCTGGTGAATGATGAGAAAAATGCAAACAAAGTCTGAGATCTTTGAGTTCAAAATAGGGGCAATTTTGGAAAAAGCGATCTTTGGTGCAATGTCCTTGAAAAATTTATTCTTTAACTATCGTTTTCAAGCTACATTACAAGCTCATAAAGTCCATCGTTGACTTATTCCTTCATGACAACCCAAAGTGAGGATTGTGCTCATAAGGAAATCCATCAATCATTTATGATCATAAGGGTATAACCAGTTTCGCATGCTTAGCTATAGTTTCTATTCATATTGTTGCAAGCCTATAAAGCTTATATGTTGACTACATTTTCTTAAGAAATAAGGGTGATAAACTCTTTGCTTTCACTAAGATGCGATATTGAATGGTTTACATGCAATTCTGGGTACAAGAGCAAGACAAATCTCGACTTCGCACTTTCCTTATCCACCTCAAAATCAGAAATAAAATCACTTGATTGGTCCTAAAAATGAACCAACTGGAAATGGTGACCCGTTACCCAAAACACAGATGCTAAAAGTGAGGAAGAAATCTTCTGTAATTCGGTATTACTTCAAGAAATTCATCATGAAAATTTTTCTTTTTGGAAACATAGTTTCTTACAGTGTTCAAATAAATGGAAAGTCATCCAAATCAATTTTTGCAATCAAAGGAGCCCATATTGGGACAAATTTTTATTTGCAAGATTTTGCAAAATAAGCCCACACTGGGGCAAAATTTCTATAGTCCATTTGAGGATTTCGTCAAAGAGCCAAGCAAGACTTCCAAATCAATCACACTACTCTTTCCATGAGTAATAGTTGCAATATTTAAAAATAAAGTGCATGTTGTACTTTGGCAAGCCCCTGTGCAGGTGTCCATGGCTGAAATCGACGAACAAGCGTAAGTCAGAATCTTACGAATCAAGGCCTCAAGGAGGAGCAACCATGCCGTAATGCAAATCAATTGATCGGTTGCACAATAATTGGTGGAAATTGGGGCAAATTATTTTTTGAAAAGATTCTCAAAAAATCAAATTTGAATCTAATTTCTGGTTCCTTGACAAATTTCAATTTGATCTCAGCGCCCGCCGCGCACCCTTCCATTATCCATTCTTGACAACCACATTGAATTCACTGACTTCAACCACCGTTAGCATCGAGTCTATCTCACTAACGTGTGCGTTTTATTCAACCACCGTTAGCATCGAGTCTATCTCACTAACGTGTGCGTTTCTATTCCACCACCGTTAGCATCGAGTCTATCTCACTAACGTGTGTGTTTCATTCTACCACCGTTAGCATTGAGTCTATCTCACTAACGTGTGTGTTTCATTCTACCATCGTTAGCATTGAGTCTACCTCACTAGCGTGTGTGTTTCTTTTCTTCTACCACCGTTAGCATCGAGTTTATCTCACTAACGTGTGTGTTTTATTCTATCTCCGACAGGCTCGGGTGCTATCCCACTGACCCATCACCATGGCAGGCTCGGGTTTAATCCCACTGACCAATTCATCACACTGGGGCAAATCTTTGGACAATTTTTCGAACAAGTCTTATACAGTCTCTTTATACATACCAGCATTTCTTTTATTCTGCCACTAGCCGTTGGGTCAGTCCCACTAGTGAGCATTTTAATTTGCACTGCCACAGCCGTGGGTCAGTCCCACTAGTGAGCATTTCATCTTTATTGCCACTAAACTTGGGTCAGTCCCACTAGTGTGCATCCCATGATTTTATTCGGGTCAGTCCCATGATTTTAAATTTCTTGTCCGGGTCTATCCCGTTTACATTTCTGTCCGGGTCTATCCCGTGGGTCTATCCCATTTACATTTCTGTCCGGGTCTATCCCGTGGGTCTATCCCATTTAAATTCCTGTTCGGGTCAGTCCCGTTTTAAATTTCTTGTTCGGGTCTATCCCGTGGGTCTATCCCATTTACATTTCTGTCCGGGTCTATCCCGTGGGTCTATCCCATTTAAATTCCTGTTCGGGTCAGTCCCGTTTTAAATTCCTGTTCGGGTCAGTCCCGTTTTAAATTTCTTGTTCGGGTCAATCCCGTTTTAAATTCCTGTTCGGGTCCATCCCGTTTACATTTCTGTCCGGGTCTATCCCGTTCACATTTCTGTCCGGGTCTATCCCGTGGGTCTATCCCATTTACATTTCTGTCCAGGTCTATCCCGTGGGTCTATCCCATTTAAATTCCTGTTCGGGTCAGTCCCGTTTTAAATTCCTGTTCGGGCCGGTCCCGTTTTAAATTCTTGTTCGGGTCAGTCCCGTTTTAAATTTTTTATTCAGATCAGTCCATTATAAATTTCTCGTCCCAGTTAATCTTATCAAAAGGGGTCAGTCCCCATCGTTCAAGTCGTTCACAGCCAAATAACACAGGTAAGTATTTGGTGTATACTTCTTTGTCTCAAGTTTTTTCAAAACTCAGACAAAGAGGGGCAAACTGTAAACACCAAATTTTTAGTGTAATTTCATTTACTATTTATTTTTTATTTTTATTTGTCATGTTAGTTTTTATTTACTTTTTAGTTTTTTTAGTTTTTTATTTTAAGCCATTTTAGCGTAGAATTTCTCGGAAAAAAAAGAAAAGTATTCACAAAAAATATGTTTTAGTTATTTTAGATTCAAATTCATTGTTAATTTAAAAAAGAGAAGAAAAAAAGAAGAAGAAAGAAAGTAAAAAAAAGGAAAAAAGGAAAAAGAGAAAATCATTAATCAAACATGAATTGTTGTTAGGCATTTTCTTTCTACCCTTTACTCCGAGTTTTTTGATTATTATTATTATTTAAAAAAAAAAAAAAAAGAGCCGAACATTGCAGCGGCCTCTTGGGGATATTCTAGCAAAATCATCAGACGGCTTTAAAAAGCAGGAGAAAATGCATCTTCATCTGATACCCTTGCTGTGAGGGTTTTGAAGTTGTGGTTGGGTATAAAAGAAAGAGAAACGCAGCTTTGAAAAAGGGGGTTCGGGGGACGGCGGATGAAAGAAAAGATAACGGCAGAGAATTAAGAGAGCAAGGTAGAGAGACCGAGGGAGTTAGAAGAAGGAGGTTTTATGACGGCTGAGGGTGAAACGAAAAGGAAAGCAGAGAGCTGGGGTTTCGGGAGTGAGGCTGGTGACGACTAAGGAACCAGAAACCAGATAGAGTAAACAGCAGCCGAGAGAGAGGGGAGGAAAAAAAATGAGGTTTTGGCTCAAAAACAAAGCAAAGGAAATCTGGAAGGCTGAGAGAGTTCATCGGAGAATCCACCGAGAGTTTTGAGGGAGCCACGGCGCAAGGCTGCGAAGAAAGAAAGCAAGGAAAGCCTGTCCAAGCCATCACCAGTCTGCGTCTGCCGCTGCTGCTGTCTGCCATCAGCACCATCGCGCGCAAGATGCTGTCGTACGCCTCCAGCTCCATCACGGCACGACCACCAGGCGCATGGGCATTCGATTCCGGAGAAAGCGAGGCCGATCTCCTCCAGCAGCACAATCAGGACTTCCTCACCAGCGTCCATCTCTCCAATGGTGCCGCTCCCAACTCTGCTCCCGCTGCTGACTTCCCATTCGTCGTCGCTCGTAGCCGCCACCACCACCTCGCCAGATTCTACCATTGTCGCCTACAAATCCGCCACCGTGAGATGGCCATTGGGAGGTAACTCTTCCGTTAGTATTTCAGCCTCCTTCAAAGGGTGTCTTCTGTGAAATTGCTACTTCAATTTTTATGCTAATTATTCATGAATTTTGGTACATACATGTTTTCTGTGATTGTTTGGACCGAAGCTCCTTGTTTTTCTGTGAATGCTGAAGTTTTCATTTGCAAGATTTTGGTTGGACCTTAGGTTCTTATCTTGTGAGTTTATTTGGAAGTTTCGGTAGGAGGTTTAAAATATTTTTGTTTGTGTTTTGATAAGCTGCATTTTTGCAGCAGTAGGTTGTCGAATTAGTTCCTTGGCACTTGCGTAGGAAACTCGATGGAAATTTAGACTTTTTTGGCATATATGGCTGCTGTTCATTTTAGTTTCCGTTTGTTTTAATGCTTTGAAAACAGTTTTCGATGTCTTAAGATCACTCACAAGGTTTGGAAATTGTTTGATGAGCCTGTTTGTCGGACTTCAGAATGCTTAGAGTTGCGGATAAAATTTGCTGCAACAAGCTGAAAGCCTTTGGCTTGTTGCAGCGGCATGGATCAAATTCTGTTTTCCCTTTTCGCTGGTTTAAGTTTTGAAGCTTACGATCTCCTTGGTTTTTGGCTAAGTGTGTCCTGGACATGTTTGCTGCGAGTTTATATTTTTCTTTGTTGTGGTTTTACATTCTGTTGCATCATGAAGTGTCGGATACCTGTAATGTCTTCTTGATGCATGTTTTTCTTTAGTGTTTCAGGTTGTATTTCTCCTCTTTCTTTTGATATTAGTCAATTCAAATGCTTTGCCACAATTCTGCAATATGGATTCGTGTCTCATGTAGTCGATAGTTGATAGGTGAGGTCTTAGTATTAGATGAATCTAGTCTGCATGATGAAATGGAAAGAAAAGCCGCGGCTGAAAACTTACAGCAAACTTGGAAGCAAAAGAAAGCATGTTTCATTTTTAGTTGCAGAAGTTTAAGTCTCACGTAACTTGCATGAATTTGCATGAAATAATTCTCTGAAAATTGCACTTTGGCCCCCCAAGTCTCCATTTGTTTTACAATGGCCCAAGTAATTGAAAAATCCATCAAATCGACCCTTCAATTTTCTTTTTTCCTTTCAATTAGGCCCCAGCTTTGCGAACATGAATGTTTAAGTTGTTTAAATGCTTTAATACTTATGTGATTATTTGTGATTACTTGACCTTTTCTTGGTCCTGGACCTTTAGAGTTCCTAAAATGTTTCAATTGGCCTTGATTGATTGATTAATGGTTGCTATTGGGTCTTTAGTCGTTTTGATATTTTAGAAATTTGATCAATGATTCACTTTCGCTTGGAAATTATGCGTTATTCGATCATTTTTAAGTTGCAATTGAAGGAGGATTCGATGATTTGGTGGATTCAAATTGGCTTATTTACATTTTTACCGTTAAATTGGTGCATTAATCCTTTGTTCTGATGGTTTTAGCCCAAGTTATCTCTTTCTTTGGTGACTCTAGCCCAAGTTGAGTCTTGTTCACTTTACTAACATCACAAACGGGGAGGTATAACTTCTTTTATCCTTTTTTTGTCTCTCCTATGTGATCCAACGTGCTAAGTGAGAATTGCATGTCTACTTGCTTCCCCTTCCTTTCCTTAGTTCCTTTCATTTATTTCATTTTACTTTTGCTTTTTATTTAAGTTATTCTTTATGGGGTATGTGTACACCTCTTGGCTTGTAATAGATAGGGCTTGGAGAGCATTTTTGTCCATTTTTCCCCTTCCCCTTTTGTTTTAGTTAGCAAAAATGTAATAGGTTCATTAGATTGATTGCTTGCTTTTGTTGTTACGTGTTAATTTGCTTTATTAGGCTCTTGCATTTAGTCGAGCATGCTAAGTGTTATGTGCTACGTGTTTATAGGTGATTGGCATGTCTACTTGCTTTCTATAGTCATAGATGAATGTGATGAATGAATGCACGTCACCACACTAGTCCAACGCTAGTTGTGGCTCATTGTCCTGTTTTCCGCTAGTCCAACGCTAGTAGGAATTCATAGATATGGGCTAGTCCAACGCTAGACCCTTAGGGATTTCCCTCGCTAGTTCATACTTGCATGTTTCACTACATTTCATACATTTTTCTTAGTTTTCTAGCATTTGGCATGCTTCTCCAATTCTTTTCCCTTCATTTTAGGTTTTTGCATCCTCATGCTAGTTATAGGGTACATTTGCTTGAGAGTCCCCTTTCGGTAAGGGAAACGAGCGAGTGTGGCTACAAAATAGCCTTAGCATGCTAAGTTCTTCCTTCTAATCAAAGGGAAAATTAAAGTCGTGAAATTAGGAGTCATTCCCGTACCCGACTTGATGCATTCCTCTAGGTTCATGCACCTCCATCTTATCATATCACTTCCTCACTCTTTTATCCACATTTTCTCACAACTTATATTTTTCTCAATCCACATGCCATGTTTGCACATTTTTCTTCTCTTATCATTTATTTTCGACCTCACAAATTGCACCCAATTGCACTTATATGCATTTACTACTATTTATACCATATTTTCATCCACGAACACACGAACACCTTCATTTTCTCAATTGGCTCACATTGCACTTTTCTTACATTTGCACACATGCACTTTTCTTACATTCGCACACATGCACTTTTCTTACATTTGCACACATGCACTTTTATTACATTTGCACACTTGCACTTACATTTGTATTTCTATCTTATTTTGCATTCCTCTTACATTTTTCACACTTGCACTCATATTTGGGTCTTCATTTGCATTACCCGTGACCTCTATGAGAGTTTTCCTTATTGGCCATCACAATTCATGTGATTGGGACCAAAAGACCTCATACGAGACATTTTAGATTTAGGATTGCATTTTTTTCATATCCATTAGTCATATCCAACATGCAAAACATACTTTGGGTAGAAGAATTAGGAAAAGAGGGGCTAAGTCACGCAACTAGTTTTGGCTAGGGTAAGGGAGTGCCTTAGGCTTTGCCTTTGCCTTCTCCCTTATCAAATGTGACCCCCGATCCCTTGCTTTGGTTACGTAGACCTAAAATTTTTCAAAAAGGGTTTGTTTTACTTTTGGGTGACTTGGTACACCCTAACTCTATACCAAGTGGCGACTTCATTTTTCCATTCAAAAACTTTTTTTGAAATTTATTTGGCCAAACCGTCGCATTTCACAATCCCCCGCCTTTTATTTTCATATTTACACACGTTCATATACACACTACTTTCACTTTTCAAAAAGTGGGGCGCGACACCTGAGAACAAAACTGGGCGTTTTAGAAAAAATATTCTAAGTTTCGTTTTCTGGTCAATCTTTATCGGACGTCCGATGAATTGGAACGGACATCCGACAGTGTTCTTCGTCCAGTATCAGAAAAACCCTGGTTCGGACGGTTGTGTCGGACGCTTCATTATGTTCGGACGTCCGACACTCAAAAATTGAGCACTATAAGGCAGTTACCCATTCTTCCCAGTTCATTATCTTCCATAGTCTCGGACGCAACCTTTCAGTTTCCTCTCTCATCAAACCAAATTCCAAGAAATTGACTCAACCAACTCCATTACACCTCTATTGCCCATTAACCACTCATAAAAATCACTCCTAACCGTCAACTACCTCATTGTTCCCAATTCACATCCGAAACCCTAACTTTTTATAATTCTCTCCCAGCGGCATTTCAGTGCATTCTCATTCTTGCTCATACTGCATTTTTTCTCTGCACAACACGTTCTGCATCAAAAACACATCCACATTGCATCATGGTTAGAATCAGAGGTGGATCTACTAGTGCCGGACGGTCCTTTAGACTTAGAGATGAGGACATTGAAATTGTGGAACCGTCTACCAAAGCACCTAAAAAGAAGATTGTGACCCGGAGTAGTAAAGCAAAGCAAACTGCCCAAAGAAAATTGATTTCTCAAACTGCTGAACCATCTGATGAGCAGATGGAAGAGCAGATCTCTGAAGGAAACACAGTTGGTGGAAAT
The DNA here is from genome assembly GCF_036785885.1 of Coffea arabica. NCBI lineage: Eukaryota > Viridiplantae > Streptophyta > Magnoliopsida > Gentianales > Rubiaceae > Coffea > Coffea arabica. The sequence goes on from NC_092321.1 coordinate 28,157,363, forward strand.
GAGGAACCAGAACAAGCTACCCAGAATGATGAAACTGTCACAAGGTCATCTGGTAAAAGAAAGAGAACTGCAAAGAAGAAGAGCACTCCCTAATCCAAGAAAAAGCAATCTGCTGATCCCTCTGCTGATCAGCAGAATGAAGGAAACATTGCTGAGAATCAGCAAACACCTGAACCCTCCATCAGAAAGTCTCCAAGGACAAGGACTGAGGCTCAAAATGTTGGGGCATCTGGCACACAAACCTCGAAAGGGAAACGTTTTGGGAAAGATCCAGTATCATAGCCCGTAACAGAACCCACTCCTCTCCCAAAATTCATTGATGATGAAGCCAGAGACAGATTTGAGTTAGTCTCTCAAAAAGGGTTCATCACCCAAAGGCTCATCCTTCCCTACGAATTTCGTAAGCTTGATCTTGAACCTGTCATTAAACTGTTTGAATTCCAGAAATGGACTCATCTTCTGACCATTCCTAATGTCTTTTACCCTGACATGCTTTATCAATTCTTTGCTAATCTTAGAAAGGGTAAATCACACACTGAACTCATCTCTAGGGTCAACTCTATAGACATCACGTTAACTCCTGACATTGTGAATTCCATTCTGAAAACTAGCATTGAATCTGGTTTCAAAGGAAAAATTGTAAATTTCTTTTTGTATGAGGAATTTCCTTCTGCCTACCATCATTTTTACATTGCCAAACTCATGACCTATTTTCAAACTCACTTCAATACTCCTGCTGAGGCAAGATTAGATAATCTCAGTCCTCAGAATCTGATCATCTTCACCATCATTTCGAATCTGTTGGTGCCAACTGATGGCCACAGAACAGATGCAAACAAAATGAAACTTTATCTTTTCTACTGCTTTGTTGAAAAAATCCGCATTGACTTTGGTTTTATAATGTACAAGTTTCTGCTCAAAATTAGCACTGACAGTCGTAGGAAGCTCTCTTATGGCAGATTTCTGGCTCCTATCTTTGCACATTTTGAAATACCTTTTTCTGGAAAATCTTCCAAAAATAGTGCTTCATCAGTTTTCTCAAAAGCTTATTTTGAAAGAAATAATTTAAGATTTTTTTATGGCCATTGGTGCTATAAGGAGACTGTGGCTGAATCCAGAAGAAAAAACTTTCATGAAACCCCTGTCACTCCTAGGACTCCTCGTGATCAGTCAGACTATGTCTCTCCCTTCACCATTCATCCTAGAAAGTCTGCCAGCAAGTCCTTCACATCCAATTCTGAAGTCATCTCCTTGCTTGAAGACCTCAAACAACATGTCTTGCTTATTGAAGATGGTCTCATGATGACCATGACCCCTGCCCAACAATCCTCCTTCATTGAAAAAAGAAATCTTCTTGTCCCTTCAATACCTGAAAACAATGCAAATGTTCATGGGAAAGAGCCAAGACCTGAGCCCACAGGGCCAACTACTGGTACTGAGACCACACCAGCTTCCAGTTCTCAGCCCAAGGATAAAGGCAAGGCTTCAGCGACTGAGGAAGCATATGAAGATGATGATGAAGAAACTGAGGAAGAAGAGGACCCTGAACAGTTTCGTCTGGCCAGGAAGAGGCCTGGATCATCTAAAATCACCATCTAGGCACTACTAGGTCACTGCACCTTAATCTAGGACTATAGTTCTTCTTTTGCATTGCAAAACTTTTGGCTAAGTGATGTACACCTGGTCTGTACAACTGGATATTTTCTACTGTTTATGGATGTTATAACTAAGTGTTTGTTGTGAATGATTGTTTGTTATGGAATCTGCTGAATGAATGTGTTCGTTATGAATGTTTCTGTTGATTCCAAATTGTGCTGAACATGAATGGATTTTACTGATACTATCTGATATTGCGTGTTATTGATAATATTTCTGATGGATCATACTGATGTTATCTGATACTGCTGGTATCAAAACTGATACTCACTTTTGTGATGACAAAAAGGGAGAGAATTGGATTAGCACTGATGGTATAGAGTAACTAGTTAGGGGGAGTCAGTTTCAGGGGGAGTTGCGTTGGATTAGCACTGATGGTATAGATTGCGTTTCTTCCTGAATACTCATGCACTTCGTTAGGGGGAGTTGTTGTATCCTAGTTCGTATATTTTTTGCTCGATCCAAATGTTTTTTCATCATCAAAAAGGGGGGAGATTGTTTATCTCAATTCATATCTTTTGATGATTACAAAATAAATGGATGTTACTAATACTCTTTGTAGAGATCCTTTTCAGAAATGACACTAAATAGGTCTGTGGATTTAAACCAAATAAAAGAAAATAAAAAAGGATGAAAAGTGCTGAGGAAGTTGTCGGACGCACAAAAGGAGAGTATCAGACGTTCGACATCCTTTGAGTATCTTCGGACGTGTGAAGAACTCAGACTCGGACGTCCGAAGAAGACAAGCCAGGGCTTCTACAATTACTAATCACGATCGGACGCTCAATACCTGAGTATCGGACGTCCGACAAGCGTTGCTGCACTTCAGACGCAACACTCTGGACACATCGGCCGTCCGAAGGAATTGAAGAGGAAATTCCAAGTGTGCATCTTACCCTCGGACGCATGGTGATAAGGGATCGGACGTCTTAAGAGATTCAAGAAAACTTCCAGAACTCATTGATCTCGTTCGGACGCATAAAAACTGAATATCGGACGTCCGACAGCACCAACGGCTAGTTGACTCTTCAGTTGCCTTCTACCCGTTGACAGCATTAATTGAAAAATTTTCTGGTCTCCTATAAAAAGAACAAATTCAACCACCTCAGAATAACTTTGCACATCAAGTCTACATCAGATTGTGAGTGATTCAAGTGTTAGAATACTCCAAAGGAACATTTGTATTCTTAGCTTGTGCAATTTTCTGGTAGTTTTTCAAGTGTGACACATCTTCTTCAATAGTGTAGCTTTGTGAGGGTTTTTCGAGTGTTTGTAAAACTTCCTTGCTTGACCAAGTGTGGTTTGGGGCAAGAAGGAAGTGATCCTTCCCTTGTACACAGGATATTGGTTGCAAGATTGTTCAACTTGAAGTAACCTGGTATATAAAAGTGCTGTTCAAACTCCAGTTGAGTTTGAAGTCTGGTTTGTTTCTCTATTTTGGTTTACAGCTTTTCATATAAACTGCTCTCCTCTTTATGTTATGAATACCTGTGCTTTCTAGTAATCTGATCCATTGGGTGGTCTTTGAGAAAAGAAAGGTAGGCTTTGAAGAAAAGTGACCTATATCTTAGCTGTTTCTTTTTTAAAAACCTAATTCACCCCCCTCTTAGGTTGTCTTCGATCCTTACAACCTTTACCTACCCGAATCACATTGTGCTTGCTCTGGACGACGAGCGTCGTCAGCTAGTGGATCTTAACAGGGATCTCCAGGCGGAGGTAGACGAGCTTAGGCAGATGGTGAGTGCTCAGGGCGTGAGGGTCGCCGAGCTCGAGGAGGTGATTGTGTAACATCCCGAATATTAGGAGGTTGTTTGTGAAGAAAATATTAAAGTATATTTCTTCGGGTTTGATTTAAAACCTTATTTTGTTTTAAACGACTAGAAACCCTAATGTTTAATCAAAAACCCTAGTTTACTTGTGATTAAACGGTTTCTTAAATCTTTCATATTTTACTAGAGATTCTAATGTTAATTATTGAAATTGTAAATTCCTCACGTTTTCTTAAAAATTTCCTTTTATTTGAAAATTATTATTTATTAAGGCCCTACTACCCAATTGTTCAACAATAAGTGCAGATGAACCTGGAAATAGGGTTTTACACTTCGGTTTCAAGATTTGAGCAAAATTAGGGTTTTCGCGATTTTTCGCCGGATGAATTTTCGGTACTGACCAAGGATCAATTTGGTGATTAAAAGTGACTTTTGAGTGAGAATTAATATGTGATTAGGAACAATAATATAAGGTTAGTAAATAGGAAGTAAAAATCCTAGTACGTGTGTTTTTAAGAAAAACGGCGCGAACCGGCGGGTCCCGCGCACTACCGATTGAACGCACCACTTGACTACCACTTTCTTGCCATACAAGTTTATCACTAATGGAGAAAAATATCTTCCCCCTCTTAGCTCTCCTATTGGCCGAAATTTAAGGCAAAGAAAAAACAAGGAAAGAGAAAATTTGAGTGGTTGAAATTGAGCCAAGTGTTAGGCCAACTTGTGGTCACAATTAGTCCTAATCCTCTTGTCTTATTAACACCATATTAGCAGCCTTTCTTCCTCATTTCTGCACCTTCACAGCCGAGCAAGAGAGAGAGAAAAGGGAGAGCAAGAAACAACCATTTTCTTCTTGATTTACACCATCCAAGTGAGAAACAAAAATTCTAAACCGATTGATCGTAAGTTTGGAAGCTTGGGAAGCTAAGAGAACCAAAAATTTCAAGAAATAGTGGAGGATCACTCTTGCAAGCCTTCTTTTTGAGGTATAAAATCTGATCTATGGCTTTGATCCTTTTATTCTTGTTTAAGATGTTAAATAGTCCATGTTTTGGGTTTGATTACAAGTGATGCAAGTTGTTGTGGTGATTGTTGGATGAAATATGTAAGTTAGAGTTTGATTAATTTCTGCCTAAACTTGTTGTATAGTTAGTATATGTTGTATATAAGATTATACAAGGGGCTTTGGTAGTGATTGGAACAAGGAATTGAAGAAAGTTCAATTGAAACCAAAAGATTTCAGATTTCTGGAAATTTTCATCCTATTCTGCCCGTTTTTGTTGCACCATGTTAGAGGCCGAATTTGGCTTGGCATAAAACATGAAAGTTGTAGATAATGGTATTTTATAGTTACCTGCAAAATTTCAGCTCAATCGGAGCAACGCAGAACGTGAAAAGTCCAAAATACCCCTACTGTTTTAAGAATTTCCCAGCAGTCTGTTTCTTCAGTTCAGTCCAGTTTAACACGATTTTTGACCAGGATCCATTCTGATTTAGCTCTGGGCCAAAACATAAAAGTTGTAGTGTTCTGAAGTAGCTTTAAAATGCCTCAAAGAAAACCTGATTCGGACTTGTGTACACTGAGTTAGGTCCGTTACAGCATAATGCGTTTAAACTGCCGGTGAATTGGTTTCTGGTTTAGTAATCTGAGATTTTGACTAAGTTACATTAGGAAATGGACTAAGTGACCTTCATGAATGTTGTAGCTCTGTGTCTTAGCTTCGGATAAGCGTAGCCTCAGGTATGGTATTACCGCATTTGTACGTCAAATCTGTCTTGAACTACATTGCGTTTCTGCACTTGTACTTGATGCGATTCTTGTTGTTATGATATTGTGAGCCTATGGAACGGCTCTTGACATAAATTGCTGATATGTATGTTGTTGGGCTGTTGTTGAAGAAAAATAATGAAGCCTAAATGGCTGGAAAATTAGGTAAACACAAAGGGCATGCTGCCCAAATTTACGCTCGAGGACTATATAAATACACTTGCGACTTGGGTCGAATTGATATGAATAGTACTTGAACCATCTAGGGTACTTGAGTCTTCTTGTTTCGAGGTATGTAAGTAAGGACTTGGCCGAACTTGTACCCTTGAGAAATGAAATAATGATTGCTCGAAGTATGTTTTCCTTGTACTTCAACTCGCAAGACAATTTCAAGTATAAATGTTACAAAGTTTTATCGTTTAAAAAGCGAGCAAGTGTTTCACGACTACTATCCGAGTGAATTTCAATCTCTTGATTTTTATTGAACGAAACGTCTAAGTTGTGAATCTTAGTCATGTTTCAAAGTTCTCAAACTGAGTTTTATCGCAGATTTGGACTCCGAACCGGAGTATAACCTGAAAGTGACCAGTAAAGGCACTATATCTTTTGGTGAGTGCTTTCAAATACCGAATTGAACTTGATACTTGAACTTGATACGTGACCAATCTGATTACATGTTATATACGTGAATTGTAAGGGCAAGAGTGTACTTTATCGCACTTGCCCTTACGTGATATACTTGTTTATTGTTGCAATTGACTTGATATACTTGATTATGATGCGCGCACTTCCTGGAATTCCAGAAACCCTGTGGCGAGTTACTCTAGTCGAGCCGGCAAGGGCTTGGTCGATTGGGTAACGAACCCTGGGTCTCTTGTATTGTCGAGTGGAGTGATATCTCCTCGACTAATCGGTATACTCGAGTATTACCACCCGTGTTTATTGAGGATTTTGGGCCCAGTAGGGGGTGTGAATGGTGGACGGAGAGTCGTGTAAGTGGTGTTCTACTGGATTAGTTACTCACTTGAAAGTTGACGGAGTGTCAACTACTACGTGATCAAGCTTCTGGTAATGCAAAGGGGAATTTGGCTCCTGAGAGCCATCCGTATCCTTATGCTTTGGAATACTTATTGTTTATTGGATTATTGTTTCTTTTGAAAAACTTCTACATTTGCTCATTTTAAGATTGCTACTTGACGTGTTACTGTTCACATTTATGAACACTTTATGAACTTTATGCTCGTTACTTTGCTATATCGAAAACTCGTACTTATAAATAATGGTCAATTTGCTATTTGGAACCTCACTGGGCTTTTAGCTCATTCCACTCCATTTGTTTTCCTTTCAGGGGTACGAGCGAGGTGCGAGATATGTAAAGTCTAGCATAGACTAGTTGTTTGATTTTTGACTTGTACTCGATAGAGATAGTGAGTGAGTCCTGGCGAGAGCTAGGCAGGCGGTCCGCCGAACCCTTTGGTACGCCTTAGGGGGAGGTGGGGTCGTCACAGATTGAGGGTGAGGTGGCCACATCTGCTGTGGTCCGTGATGAGTTTCAGAGTACTAGGACTCAGTTTACTAGGTTGAGGGAGGAGGTCCGTAGTAGGGCTTCCGATATCGTAGCTAATGCTACTAGGCTAGTGGAGGATGCGATGGAGGTAGCTCCTAGTCCTGAGGAGGAGGATCCAGAGGAGGATCCTGAGGAGGAGGTTCCTCCTGATAGTCCTACTGTGGACTAGGTCTAGGCAGTTTGACCACTCTTTTCACTCTTTTGACTAGTATAGCTAGAATTAGTTGGGGCGATGCTAAGTGCTGAGGCCATTGTATTTTGCATGACTGTGTGGCTTATTTTTGGAAGCACTTGCTTTTACTTTAGTCTTCTGTGACTAAAAGTACTCTTGTGACACCTGTGTGCTATATTTTGTGACTACCCCATGACTTGCTAATTGTATGAACTTTATATGTTAATGAATGTAAATTATTGTTAATTCCAATATTTTCTTGATTGGTTCCTGCTTTCTGTTTTGCATCGCATAATTTATTTATTTCTTGCACTAGGCACGCCTAGGTTATGGAAGGACTAAGAGGTGGTCGAGGCCGTGGTCGAAGTCGTGGGCGAGGGACTAGACAGGCCCAACCTCAAAGGGGTGACCAGGGATCTGCAACTGCACCGATCCAAGGTCAGGAAAATATTGAGGGTAATCAAGTGGCTACTGCCATTAATAGGATGACTGATATCCTAGAGCGTTTGACTGATAGACAAGACCCTGGACCGTTCAACCAAGCTGGGGGTCAGGAAAGAGGAGATGATAGAGCTTTAGAGAGGTTCTTAAAATTTAACCCGCCTAAATTTCTCGGCGAACCTGATCCTGAGGTAGCAGAGAATTGGGTAGAAAGGATGACCAATATATTCGCTGCTTTAGACTACACCGAAGATAGGCGAGTGAATTTCGCTGCTTTTCAATTTGAGGGAGCAGCCCGTGCTTGGTGGGATCTGATAAAAGGAAAATGGGAAAGAACTCAGACCCCTTAGACTTGGGAGAATTTCACAAGGGAATTTAACGAAAATTTTCTTCCGCCCTTAATCCAAGAGAAGAAAGAGGATGAATTTATCAAGCTAAAATAGGGAGCTCTTAGTGTAGCTGAGTATGAAGGAAAGTTTACTAAGCTTTCAAAGTACGCTCCCGAACTGGTGACCAATGAGCGGAAAAGGATTAGGCGGTTTGTTCAGGGACTTAATGTGGAGATACAAGAGGGCTTGGCCGCAACCCAAATCTCTACCTTTACTGAAGCTTTAGAGAAGTCACAAAGGGTTGAGAGTGCAAGATTTCAAGTGAGAGACTTCCACAATAGAAAGAGAAACTTTTCTAGCCATGCTTCTGGACAAGCTAGTAAAAGTGCGCAGCCTTCCAAAATGGGAAGAGGAGTGGGAGGACCAAGGACTGCTGGAGTTTCGAGAGGAGCTTTATCTAGAGGAGGTCGTAGTGGACTGACACAGGCTAGGAGAACGCCTTCTAGTGGTTCAGCGGTGACCCCTCAAGTTACGTGTGGGTACTGCGGAAAATCCAACCATTCTGAAAATGACTGTTGGAGGAAGTCTGGGAAGTACTTGGCCTGCGGTAGTACCGAGCATCAGCTCGCGAACTGTCCAAACAAAATGAAGACCGGAGGTGATACCCAGAGACCGGAAAAGTCAGCCTCTAAGCAAACTAGTGCCGGAGGGAGCCGACCGAAAGTACCGGCCAGGGTTTATGCACTGGATTATCAACAAGTTCCTGAGGCAACTGAGGTGGTAGAAGGTACAATTCCAATCTTTCACCGTTTAGCTAGGGTTTTAATTGATCCAGGTGCTACACATTCTTTTGTAAACCCTAACTTCATGAGTGGGATAGACTTGAAGCCAATTAAGTTACCATATGATCTTGAAATTAAAACGCCTACTGGGGATCAGAGTTTAATTACTAACTTGGTGTATCAAGATTGTGAAGTTTGGATTGGGGAACGAAAATTATTGGCTGATTTGATGGGATTGACGATTAAGGGATACGATGTAATCTTGGGGATGGATTGGTTAGCCCGTTATAACGTTCAGTTAAACTGTAGGACGAAGATTGTAGAGTTGTGTATTCCAGGAGAAGCAACCTTGAAACTGGATGTAAGGGGTAAATTAGTTTCGTCTGCACTTATTTCAGGAATTCGCGCTAGGAAGTTATTAAGCAAAGGAGCTCAAGGGTATTTGGCTTTTCTTATTAACACCCCTAGTGATAAGGTGAATTTGGAGGACATGCCTGTAGTGAAAGACTTTTTCGATGTTTTTCCTGAAGAATTGGAGTCTCTACCCCCGGAACGGGAAATAATTTTTAAGATCGATATAACCCCGGGAGTAGCCCCTATTTCTAGAACGCCATATCGAATGGCTCCAGTGGAATTAAAGGAGTTGAAATTGTAACTGCAAGATTTGTTAGAAAAGAATTTTATAAAAGAGAGTGATTCTCCGTGGGGAGCCCCAGTTTTGTTTGTTAAAAAAAAGGACGGGAGTTTGAGGTTATGTATAGATTATAGAGGCTTGAATGATGTTACAATTAAAAATAAGTACCCTTTGCCCCACATCGATGAATTATTTGATCAATTGCAAGGGGCTGTAGTATTCTCGAAGTTGGATTTGAGACAGGGTTATTATCAGTTGAGGATTTTGAAGGAGGACATACCCAAGACTGCTTTTAACTCGAGATATGGACATTTTGAGTTTGCCGTGATGCCATTTGGGTTAACGAATGCTCCTGCTGCTTTTATGGATTTAATGCATAGGGTCTTTAAACCTTATCTAGACCAATTTGTGGTGGTCTTTATTGATGACATATTGGTGTATTCTAAGAATGTGAAAGACCATGAGAATCACTTGAGGGTTGTTTTGCAGAACTTAAGGGAGCATCAATTGTATGCTAAGTTCAGCAAGTGCGAATTTTGGTTAAAAGAAGTGACTTTCTTGGGACACATAATTTCTAGGGATGGGATTAAAGTGGATCCAGCTAAAGTTGAAGCTGTTTCGAAATGAAAACGACCGGAAAATCCTACCGAGGTTCGAAGTTTTATTGGATTAGCAGGGTATTACCGGAGATTCATTCAGGATTTTTCGAAAATTGCTGAACCCATGATTGAATTGACCAAGAAAAATGGAAAGTTTTTATGGAGTCCTAAGTGTGAGGAAAGTTTTCAGGAATTGAAAAGACGATTGACAAGAGCGCCTGTGTTAGCTTTGCCAAACGGAAAGGATAGTTTTGTGGTTTACACAGATGCTTCTAAGGAAGGACTGGGGTGCGTTTTAATGCAAAATGACAAGGTAATAGTATATGCCTCTATTAAATTGAAACCGCATGAAGGGAATTACCCAACTCATGATTTGGAGTTAGCGGCTGTGGTCTTTGCTTTGAAGAAATGGAGACATTATTTGTACGGGGTAACATTCGAGGTTTTTACAGATCACAAAAGCCTTAAGTACTTGTTTTCTCAAAAAGAGCTGAATTTGAGGCAACGTAGATGGATGAAATTTTTGGAAGACTATGATTGCACTATTAAGTACCATCCTGGGAAGACCAATGTAGTGGCCGATGCTTTGAGCCGTCAAGTACAAATGGCTGGATTGATGATTAAGGAGTTTCAATTATTGGAAGAAGTGAGTTACTGGAATCCTCGATTGGAACCAAGGAAGGTAATTTTGGGGAATATTATAGTAACTTCCACTTTATTGGAACGCATTAAGGAATTTCAAGAAAAGGACACGGAAGTGCAAAAATGGGCGGAAAGGATTAAAATGGGAGACAAGATAGATTTTAATCTGGGGTTAGATGGAATATTGAGGTTTCGGAATCGAATAGTTGTGCCAAAGGATGAAGGGCTTAAAAGAGAAATCTTAGAAGAGGCGCACCGATCAAAGTTTACGGTACATCCAGGAGGAAATAAAATGTACCAAGACTTAAAGAGTCTGTATTGGTGGGAGAACATGAAGAGGAAAATTGCCCAATTTGTCCAAACATGTTTAATTTGTCAACAGGTTAAAGCCGAACATCAGAAACCATCAGAACTTTTGCAACCTCTAGAAATACTTGAGTGGAAATGGGAGAATATCACTATGGATTTTGTATCGGGATTACCAAGAATACAGAGAGGCCATGATGCGATTTGGGTAATAGTGGATAGATTGACCAAATCGGCTCATTTTCTGCCGATTAATATGAAATACCCATTAGAGAAGTTGGCCAGGTTGTATTTGGATGAGATCATTAGGTTGCATGGAATACCTGTCAGTATTGTGTCGGATAGAGATCCAAGATTTGTTTCGAGGTTCTGGCAAAAGATGCAAGAAGTGTTAGGGACTAAATTGAATTTTAGTATCACTTATCATCCCCAGACGGATGGACAGTCGGAGAGGACAATTCAAACTCTTGAGGACATGTTACGGACTTGTGTTCTGGACTTTGGAGAGAATTGAAGTAAATTTTTGACTTTAGTGGAGTTTGCCTACAATAATAGTTTCCGCTCTTCTATTCAGATGGCCCGTATGAGGCACTTTATGGTGGGAAATGTAGGTCCCCAATTTGTTGGGACGAAATAGGTGAACGGAAAATCCTAGATCCGACCACAGTATCTTGGATTGAGGAAGCTAATGAAAAGATAAAGTTGGTACGCCAGAGAATTCAGGCTGCCCAGAGCCGCCAAAAGAGTTATGCCGATAATCGAAAAAAGGATTTGGAGTTTACTGTTGGAGATTTGGTATTTCTCAAGATTACACCTTTGAAAGCAATTTTGATGTCTGGAAAAGGAAAGAAGTTACAGCCAAGGTTTGTAGGACCTTACAAGATTATCCAACGTGTGGGGAGTGTAGCCTATAAGTTGGAATTACCGCCAAATTTATCTCGAATTCATAATGTATTTCATGTATCTATGCTTAAGAAGTACCATCCGGACCCTTCACATGTCCTGCAACCGGAAAATGTTGAGATTGATGAGACCTTAACCTATGAGGAGAAACCGGTTAAGCTTTTGGATAGGAAGGTAAAGGAATTGAGGAATAAACAGATAGCATTAGTAAAGGTCCTCTGGAAGAACCATGGGTTGGAGGAAGCAACTTGGGAGGTCGAAGAAGCAATTCGAGAAAAGTATCCAGGCCTGTTCACCAATCAAGGTAAATTTCGAGGACGAAATTTCTTAAGGGGGAGAGGATGTGAGGACTCGAAAATTTTATTATTTAAAATCCCTAATTTTGGCTAAATTAATTATTTATTTGGATTTTTGCCACGAATAATATTTTTTAGCCTTTTTAGACCTAAGTACATGGTTTTATAGTTTCGTTACATTTTTAAAATGTCTCGATTCAAAAATTATTTTCTTAGAAGCTTGTTTAGTGAAAAGTGAAAACGTGTCTGAAAACTCTAGCCAATTGGGAGTACAATAAGCTCGAAAATTTGGAGATAGGTACAATGGTCCAAAATAGGTAAATTTAGGTTTAAATACTCAAGTGATAGTTAGTGGTACGATCGTTATAAGAATTTCTCGAAGGTTTTACTTTATTGCGCCTAAATTGGAAATACGCGTTTTCACGCGCGCGCTTAATTGAGGGACAATTAAGAATGAATAATATTTATATGTTGTAAGTGCCTTAGAGGTTTAGTGCACTAGTGCAACAAACTTAAGAGAAATCGAGCACAAAACGCGCGCGTATGCGCACTATTTGCAATTGACTTTTGCGCACTTAAATTATTAGACGTTCAGCGTTCCTTGTACGCCAAAGGGTCAGACCAAACATTTCATTTCTCCAAGCTTCCATGGCCGGCTAGCAGACAGCAAAGGAACAACCGAAAACTTTCCAACATTTCCTCTACAAAACTCACTCAAATCACCACCAAATCTTCTCAAATTTTAGCACTACTTAGCCTAAGCCTTGGAGTTCATATCTAGCTAAAAAGGGGAGGCTTTTCACGGCTCACTTAGGAGCAAGGAGGGACTGAATTTCTGACTTGAACATCAACTAGAGTAAGTCATAATCCAGCATTCTAACTTCAATTTTTGGAAGTTCTAGTATATCTTTTAGCTCTTAATTTCTTATGGGTTGTGGTTGTTGTTGAAAAAAATGGAAGGTGGGCTCTATGAACTCCCACCTCTGTCTTGATGGCTGATATGATGATTGATGCAATTTATAATGTTGGTTTAGTGTTTGAAATGTTGGATTAATGGAGTATAATTAGTAGAAACCTCAAGGAACTCATGGGATAGAAACTTCCGATTTTGCCCCTGCCCTGTTCGATTATTTTAAGGCCAAATTTTGATGATCTAATGGCTTGAATATGATGTTTATATGTTGTATTAGTTGTGTAGAAATTTTCATTGGAAAATATTGAAGTTTGGTTGGGCAAATGAATTTCTTTGTGAAACTAGTCAAGCTGGAAAACTGTTTTCGTGTAGCTCTGTCCAGTGATAGTGTTTCGGCAGTAACTTTGTCCTCCGACGTCGAAATTGAGTGCCATCAGTGGCATTTGAAACTAGACATCCACACCTTTCCAAAGGTATAAAATGCACATTTTGTTTCCAAGTGTGTGAGCCAAACCAATCGTTTTAAGAAGGCTGCCCTGTTTCTCTGTTCTGCTGGAATGATTTGATGATGCTGCAACTTTAGGCTTAATTTTGAGCCAGTTGCATGCTGAAACTTAAAATGATTTCTTCTGTGAAGTTATAACCCTATGAATGTATTTTCCAACACTATCAACCATGCTCAATTCCGAGTTAAATTGAGTGAGTCATGATCAAAATTCGGTGACTGCCTTGTTCTTGAAAACTCTTAGATTTGGACAGATTAGATGTGAGACTTGTTGTGGTCTTACTAAATGAATTTCTTGGTGCTAAACACCTACCAAATGTACCATGTATGCTCCTTAGACTTTTCTTGCACAAATGGACCAAGTTTGGAGGTTTTCCTTAGCCGAATGTTTGGAAACGGAGAGAAATAGAGCTAAAGGCAGTTTTGTCTTAGTAATTTCAAAACTTTGGTTGATTGGTTAACCACCTTTCCGAAGGCATTTTTTTCCACGAAATTTGATAGAGAGATACCCTTCATATAGGAGTACTATACTGCAAAATTTGGTACCAATCCAAGTCTGTTTCGACACTTAACTAATGGTCCAAAGTCGAAAACCCAAATCTGGAAATTGTTCAACAGTCTTGAATTTTCCCCAACTTTGAGCTACCATGTCTTGGTGCTCGAAACTCCGATTCTCAATCTGCTTGTTCTGTCATAAACCTTACTTGTACCTCTAATTGAGTTATAAGTTTCAAGGGCTGGTTTGCAATGAGTGAATTCTGCCGAATTTCCAAAGTTAGCGAAAAACCAACCCCGGCTCAATCCTGGGTGATCTGGAACAGCAACTTTAAGCTCATTTTTGAATACCTTCCACTTAGATTCATGGAACAGTGTCTTCTAAGGACTTTTAGTACTTTGGAAGATGATTCCAACGGTACTAAATTTATCAAGTTTTGACTAGTAGAAAAGAAGTTATGATTTTTCAAAGATTTTACCAAAAATCGAGAATTCTGGATTTTCAAAAGAAATCTGCGCGGGAAGCATTTTTCTAGAATCCGGCTAGTTTCTGGCCGGATAGGCGGCCGGATTGTAGTTGGGATTTGAAAAAAAAATGATGAGGATTGTGACGTGGCCAGTCCACTTTCAACTTTGGTCGTCCGTTTTGAGATTTATTCGCACGTACTCGTTTCCATCCAATGATTTTAAGAATAATAATCCGATCTTACTCGAGTCTCGCACCCTTTTTACGAATCCAACTTCAAAGACAAACTCAAACGAAATTTCCAAAATATTTCCGAACCCTACTCGTGTTCAATCTTTCTCGCCACTTGGGGACTTATAGAAATTATCTACTATTCGATGTTCAGGCACGCACGAGGACCTCCAAGAGGACCCTACCGTGGAAGTTTGAACTCTCAATCCAACCTACTTGCTTGCATATCTTGGTGAGTGTCAAGTGTTTGACTACTTGAATTCTATGGACTTGATTCATGCTTAGCTTACCTGAATACATGCTTAGCCTGCTTAGTTTTGAAACATGGAGTCGAGTGTGTACTTTATCGCACTCGTTCTCATTTGAAACAAATGAATAATGCTTAACATGTTTTGCCTGGTTTACATGACCTGAAATACATGCTTAAACCTGTCAAATGCTTGAATACATGATATGGTATGCTATGACTGCATACGTCGTTGGAGTGAATCTCCTCGACACTTACATGATACATGGGGGACGCCCAAACTCATAGGCCGACCTTGGAACTCGAGCCGGCATGGGTCTGGTCGGGAACCTTGGTGAGCCGTGAGAATTACATGATAAGCTTGATCTATTGAGAGATCTCGCTTGGCATACTCGTCAAGTATCGCCTTATAAATGTCGTGCGGGCCCGAAGCGGTGTATGGTGGACGGATGAGGAGTAAGTGGTGAACTACGGATATGAAATATCAATCCGGTTGACGGAGAGTCATCGCGGGGAGATATACAAATGACATTGGCAAAATGTGGAACTTGGCTCCTGAGAGCTACCATATTCTTGAATTATTTTTGGTTACATTTTGTTGGCATTATTAATTACTTGCAAATTATTACTTGAATTGTTACTTGGGCTTGTTACCTGAGCTATGTGCCTGCATGTGTGTTCTTGGCCTCACGAGCGTTTTTGCTCACCCTGTAGATTTGTTTTCCTTAACAGGTTTGAACTCGGAGGTGAAATGGAGAAACCCTCCTGATGTACTTTTGTTTAGGGTTTTCTATTACTTTTGGTTATGCCCTTGGTCTTGGATTGTACTTTTGGAATTGAAATGTAACTTTTGGGGCGTAATGTGTATTTGGGATTCATGATGTATTTTGTATACCTACGTGTGGGTTGGATAATGGATGACTATTTTAAGCTTGAACGCTTCCGCATCTATTGTATCTAAGTTATTGACTAGTATTGTGTGGTCCGGTAATAAGCTTAAATGGAATTGCTTGAGTCCTGGCGAGAGCTAGGCAGGCGTCCCGCGGATACCCTTTGGTTCGCCTTAGGGAGAAGTGGGGACGTCACAGAACTGAAGCTTATACGCGTGGCACAAAAGCTGTCAAGTTTCCTCCTCTCTCGGACAGCTTACGCACTCGATGGTTGCAGTTGTGGAGTTGCGGTTGGAATTGATGAAGATGGTGACGATCAGCAGCTGGTTGAGGTTAAGAAAATGCAGAAGGAACTCACGCAGTGTTTCTCTCCTTTCTTCCCTCTAGCTCCCGGACAGAACAGAAAAACTACAGCTCGGGGTTTTCTTTTTCTTACTCTCGGATACAGCAGGCAGCTCTCTTCTCACAGTCGATACTCACGAGGTAAGGTGGAGTGTTGGTGCGAGGCTGAGATAAAGTGGAGTGTTTGAGAGAGGTGATTCGCAGTAAAGAGAGGTTGAGTGTTGGAGAGGTGAAAGTGAAGTGTGTTCGGCCGAATGGAAATGGCTATGTTATAAGGTTGGCCGAGAGGGTGTTGGTGTGGTTGCATGGTAATTTTCTGAAATAGTGGAGGGTATTTCGGTCTTTTCACATCTCCTCCTAATTTCTACTCAAGTCCTCAATTCTAACTTAATTCCAAAAATTATTCCAATTGTGATTTAAACGCCTAGTTATATACTAACCTTGCGAAAATTTAATCATTGGGAATTTTCACGTCCTAAGTATACTTAGTATACTTGTATCGATTTTGTCTAAAATTTATCGATTGCATCTTAATACTAAGGTTCCTCATAACCCTTTACATTATTAACGATTAAACTAGCTATCGGAATTTAAAGAATTTATTTTTAAGGAATAAAATTAATTTAACTCAAGATTTATTAATTTAGTATAACAAAACCAATTAATTTAATAGTTTAGCACAATTATATTATTTTTCACATAAAAATTATTTTTTTCGCACTTATTTGAAAATAAATAAATAATAATAAAAATAATGCTAGAATTTATTAAAGAATAAGAAATGCAAATGAAATATGCACTGAGGTATATATATATATTTCGAGGTTCTCACAACCACAAGCCACTAATTTCTAATTATTAGAAGCAAAGAGAGATGTTCTTAGCAAAATACTTTAGAACCTCAAAGAAAATGGTAGCTTTGTCTTTCCTCCTCCAAAATCACTCCACCACAGCCTTTATTCCTCCTTAGTGTACACTTGTACGGAGTAGTTTGTGATTTCATCGGTTAAAACTCAAGATTTGAGCAAAGATTGAAGCTAGAAAATGAAGAACTTTCTCTTGTTTTTCCTCTCTAAAACAGCCGGCCAAGCCAAAGGGAAAAATGAAGACATCTCAGCCAAGAAACAGGATAAGAATGAAGGAAAATCAACCGGTCAAAGTTGGCTGCCGGAGGTGACACGCCACAATCCGACCAGATTCCAGGCCGGATTTAGGGCAGTGGCGAAATCCATTTTTTTTTTCAAAATCCACCAACAATCCGGCCAAGAACTGGCCGGATTTGGTACTAACTTTTTCCACCAAAAATTTTCTTTTTCCCCTTAGTTCAAACGCCGCGCTCGTCCGTCCTTCCAACACAAAGACTTACAACTACGCACAATTACACTTGATATACACAACACACAGTCATATATATCGAATGAAATCCCTCCTTATAAAACTGGATAGCAAATCTATATAGGAAAAGGGAAGTGAGAAATAAAATAATGCCGAAAAAATGTGAAAATTTTTAGGTTCTCACACTCTCTCCCCCTTAAGAAATTACGTCCTCGAAATTTTTACCTTCAGATGACTCAGGAGCTTGTTGGTTGTCTAAGGCATATACCTTTGCCGGTACTTTTGTTCGATTCCCTCTTTCATTCACTTGTTTCGCTTTGGTTCCATCCAGTGGTTGAGCACTATTCCCCCTGGGCTGCTTCATCGGACAACTACTAATTTGGTGATCGCTACTCCCACAAATCAAACATTTTCGCCCTTTCCTCCAACACTCATTCTCCATATGATTTGCCTTTCCACAATATCCGCAGACCAGGTGAGAAGCCATTTTTTGGCTTTCTTGAGAAATTTCCTTATGACCTATCTGACTTCCTTTGGTAGATCTTTCATCTAGTGCTCCTAATGTAGGCCTGTCAATCGGGGCTAATGAGTCGGGCTTTGATGAGTTCAAGCTCAGCTCATTTAATTTGAATCGTTTTCGGGCTTCGAGCTATGAGTTTCGGCTTCGTAAATGTGAAACTCATACTCAACTCACATAATATTTGGGTTGTGAGCCTTAATCGGGCTTAGCCCAAGCTCACCTATTACTCCTTAATTTTCTTAATATAATTACTATAACTATTAAGTTGTAAAACTAATTTAACATTTACAAGACTATAATATTAAAACTAAACATGAACAAATAATAGTTCTTAAAACGTATATAAACCAAAAAAATTTCAACAATATTTATATTTAATCCATTCAAAATGCATGAAAAATAGTAATAAAACATGCGATCATAAGCCAATACGTCTTTAAAAGTTGAAACTTTTTTTATAATCTTGTGATTTAAATCCAAATATGCTTGATGATTTTTGTGTTTGTAGACCAAAAAAAAATCAACCAATATTATGTCAATACAAAAATTTATTCAACCAATGAGAAAAATTAGAGATTTAGTTATGCATTACCAATATTGGCTCTCAAGAAAGCTCATGAAAGAGTTTTTAGATGTATTTTTGTGTTTTGTAATTTATGTATATATTTAGTATTTAGTAATAGTATATTTGGATATATAATTATACATAATATCAAAATATAAATATTATATATATAGGTAATTAAAGGGTCGGGCCTATATCGGGTTTGAGCCTAATAAGGCCCAAGCTCGGCTCACATTTCATTCGGGCCTAATTTTTAGGCTCAGGCTCAGACCGGTTCACTAAATGATCGGGCTCATCGGGCTTTCTGTCGGGCCGAGCGAGCCGAGCTCGGGCTGGCCCAGCCCCATTGACAGTCCTATCCTAATGTCCATGGTGGGCGGGGTGAAAGGTTCACTTTTTGTACTTTAGAAGGCGCTATCTTTTCGCTAGATTCCTTAGATACACTACCAAATACACCCCTTTTCCGTGTTTGGAAGGCTTTTACCTGTGCCTTTGTATCCTCAATCCTTTGGGCTTTCTCAAGGGCTTCCGTAAATGTATTAACCTGAACCGCCGCTAAAGCTTCCTGGATTTCCAGATTCAATCCTTGTATGAACCGTCTCACTCTTCTCTGCTCCGTGGCCACCAATTCAAAAGCAAACTTGGACAGTTTAGTAAATTTAGTCTCATATTCGGCACACTTTGGGGTCCCTGACGCAATTTAATAAATTCATCCTCTCTCCTTTCTTGGACCAAGGGTGGGTGGTACTTTTCGTTAAATTCCCTTACAAAGTTCACATAAAGGATTGAGTGCTGTTAAAATTGAGTGTCGTTAGCGGAATTGAATTTCCCTTTGAATCTATGGACAGAATCTTCCTCAATTGGTTATGGATAGAATCTTACAAATGTGTCTTCTGAGAAATTGTAACCCTTTGAATCTATTTTCCGACGGTATAAAGTTTATCAATTTTGGACTTAAGAATCTTGAGATATGATTTTTATATAATGTTGCGCAAAACTGAAAAATTTTGTTTTCTTAGAACCATGCTTACTTTTTTTCCCACTTTAAGTTTGGAGTTGTTTGGAGAGGAAAGCTTTTGTTTTTCACTTTCTTCAAGTGTTTTGGAAGGTATAAGTCTAAAACTTCCTTTTCCTTTCTTATTTTGGCAAACTATGGAGTAGATACCTTGAATCTTGAAATATATTGGAAGATACTCTAGTTTTCGTGTAGATTAGTGGATTTTCAGCTAGGGTTTTGCCATGTTAGCCTTGCTTTATGTTGTTCAAATATCTTATGTTGGTATGGAGCTTGGATTTGGAATTTGTGAGGTGATTAGTAGCATGATTGTAACTTTTAGCTTTAAAAGATGAATTTCCAGCTTTGTTAAGAAATTTCCAGCTTTGATATTGGATGGTTACTTGTTAGAAATGAGTTACAATTTGATGGTTTTTAGCCTAGATGAGTATCTATCTTGATATGCTTAATTATGGTGTTTGAATTGGGTTGATTTGAGAAACAAATGAAGCCTTAAATGGCTGAAAAATTAGGAAAATACAAAGAAAATGCTGTCCGTTTTATTTCGTGAAGTTCAAGCAAGTGAAATTTGGAACTTGAGTGGTGATTTTTGGATGAATTGAACCTAGAGTGTTTAGGGTATTTGAGTTCTCCATAGAAAGGATGTATAAGCTGAAATTTTGCCAAAACTTATATATTTTATAAAGAGAAAGTAGCGATCGCTTTAAACAAGATTTTCTCGCTTCTTATACCAAATTACGAACTTAAAAGTTTTAAACGCTTCTTTGTCAAAACTAAAAGAACGAGTATGAATTTTCTAGGGTTTGATAAGTAAAATGAATACTACTTAAATGAGTTCTATTTACTTGATTTTCTTTAAGCGAAACTCTTATATTTTGAAACCCTAATTGATTTCAAGTTGCTATACGATATTTTATCGTACATTTTGACTCTAACCGGGGAGTTGAACCTGAACTTGGTTTTGGAAAGCAGTAAATCATTGGTGAGTGTTTCAACTGCATGTTCCCTCCTCATTGTTGTTAGAAATTTACTAAACATCTGATTTGACATTTCATTGGTGAGTGTGTACTTTATCGCACTTGACCTAACTCAACTAAACATTTGATACCTCATTCATGCATGTACAAGTAACTTGATTTACATGTGACCTGTATATTGACTTGAAATACTTGAAATGCTTGGAAATGTGACATGCTAGACATTATTTTTGACTTGATTAAGGCTAGGCGAGTGTGCCTTTATTTGCACTCGTCCTCCACTTCTTGAATGATCTTGTACTTGATTGAACTTGATTGACCTGTACTTGTGTTTATACTTGTGCTTGACTTGTAAGTGCTGAGCGGCAGCATGTACCACACTCAATCCGAATGGGAGGTGCCTCTCATTCCGTCTCCGTACTTTTATCTTGATTATGTCGATTAGAGATGTTATCTCATCGACTATACATACTTCTCGGGAATCCAAACCCCACTGGCTAGTTAATCGAGTCGAGTCGGCAAGGGTTTGGTCGATTAGATAACGAACCATGGGTATCTAGTTTTATTGAGTGGAGTGTTATCTCCTCGGCTAGTTGGTATGCTCGAGTATTACCACCAGTGTTTATCTTGGAGTTCGGGCCCGGTAAGGGGTTTGATAGGTAGACGGAGATTGGAGTTACGTAGTGCTCTACTGGACTTGTTATAATTCCATAGTTGACGGTGTGTCAACAGATTTTGAACAAGTGGCCACGGAACCTGCTCCTGAGTGCAGACTGTATCCTTTTATCTGGAAATGTTAGATATCTAATAATTTATTATTTGAAGTGTTATTGATTTTTATGAACTCTTGTGCTCGCTACTTTGATATTTCAAGTTTTATACAATGGTCAACTCGCTACTTGGGTCTGTATGATGTTTTGGAACCTCACTGAGCTTTGGTTCATCCTATTAGTTTTTGTTTTCGTTACAGGGGGTATGAGCATATGCGTGAAGCTGGAAAGGTTAGTTTTGTCTAGACTTTTAACTTTGTAATTCTACTAGTGCTAGTGCTCGATTAGGGTTAGAAGTGCAACTAGAACTTGAATCTCTTGTTATATTCGGAAATGTATGAATGTTTGAGTTAGAACTGGGTATAAATGTACATCCTAAATTTGGGAACTACTGTTTCATTTACTTTTGAATTTGTAACCCGTTTTATTGAAGTGAGTGAGCGAGTCTTGGCGAGAGCTGGGCAGGCGGTTCGCTAAACCCTGGGGTACGCCCTAGGGGGAAGTAGGGTCGTCTCAGATGCTCTTATGCTTCTTATGCTT
The DNA here is from genome assembly GCF_036785885.1 of Coffea arabica. Taxonomy (NCBI): domain Eukaryota; kingdom Viridiplantae; phylum Streptophyta; class Magnoliopsida; order Gentianales; family Rubiaceae; genus Coffea; species Coffea arabica. Next base: position 28,179,038 of record NC_092321.1, read on the forward strand.
ATTCACTTCTATCAATGCACTAGGGAAATTGCATGGAATAATAGGAGTGGTCCAACTCGACATGGTTTAAGATTTGCAGAAGAAGAGCAAGAAGAGACCATATTGGTGTTGGCTGTAGAACTTATGCTCCTGCACCATGATAGAATGAGTGACAAAATACCTCACCATGACAGCTCCTTAAGTAGCCTTGAATAGATGGAAGAGTTGATAAATGGCCGCCACAGACGAATAATGGAAAGCATGCGCATAACTGTTGATAATTTCCATCGATTATATGGAATACTAGTCCAGAATGGTAACGTATTGTAGTCTTACCAACAATAGGTCGCAATCGAGGAAGTTTTGGCAATGACGTTACTGATGGTCAATCATCACCATCGATAGCATATGCTAGGTGAACATTTCAACTGGTCCACAGAGACAATTAATTGCAATGTTGGCAAAGTACTAGCTGGCCTGTGTAGATTTGCACCCATACTAATAAGGCCTTACGACCAGGTTATTGTTCACCCGAAAATAGCCAACTTTCAATAATACTATCCATGACTCAAGGTCAAGTTAACTTGGCTGTGTATTCATTTCCAGCAAGCCAGATACTTATACACTATCCAATACTGAGTGTTGATTCTCAGAATAATTTCCTTTTAAAAAACGAGTCGCCCTAACTTAAATAAATGACTTAATTGATTAACGCATGTCAGGATGCAGTTGGGGTAATAAATGACATACATATTCCAGCATGCCCCCCAGTGTTAAGCAAATGGTGTATACTAATCTATGTCTTAGCAGTGTGCGATTCTAACATGCAATTCAACTATGTCTACACTGATTGGAAAGGTATTGTCCATGATACCCAAGTTCTAAAATCTGCTGTGATGCCTCCATCAAATTTCTCGATGCCACCCCTTGGTCATAAGTGGTGACATTAAAATTTTTCACAACCACACATGTTTCCATTGGATTGCTAGGCCACTTCTATTTCCTGACATGTCCATTTTGTATGAAAATGGGCAAGTACTACTTGGTCGATGCAGTGTACATGAACATTCTTGGCTTCTTACCACTATATAAGAATGTACGTGAAGGAGACCTTGCGAAAAGGTTGTTCAACACTCGACATTAGCAATTTTGAAACGTAATAGAGTGCACATTTCGGGTATTGAAGGCAAGATTCAAATTCCGAAAGGGTCCAGTTCTGAACTTCTACATGAGCACACTAATCAGTGTGATTATTGCTTGCTGTGTGTTACATAATTGTCTGAGAATGGCATAGCCTAGGGACGTCCACTTTCAAAGGTTCGAGCATGTAGTTGGAGGAAGAACCCGGCAACGGAGAAATAGTACATATGCAACCATTAAATGTTCCTCGCAGAGAGGTTGATATATGGAAGGCAGCTTGAGATGCAATGGCAAATGAAATATACATAGCACAAGGTCAACGGAAATATTAAATACCTGCACACCCAGATTTGAATAATTTTTACATAGTTAAGTTTTGGACATGTGAGGTCAAAAATCCTCGACAGTTACCTTTTATTTGCTACGAATTTGTGCACTTTGCCTAGGATTAGAACTTATTCCAATTTTAATAGCACTTAAAATAATGGGATTACAAGATCTAGGTAGCAGGCCATGATCATGAACCCCAATGTCAGACAATTATCCCCTTACTTTGGTGACTATCCTCTTGGTGAAAAAAGAATAAAAAATGTTTTAGCTTTTCAAACAATTATTCGCAATAATTATTTCCTATCCAAATGCTTATTTGGTACTTCTATTTTTCACAAAAGTCGACACTTCTATAGCTCAAATGATATTCCAAATAATAACCTATCCAGATGTCGTCGTTGTTTCCTACATTGAAATCTAATGAATGATTGCCACCTCATTCAACAAGATATGACTTGCTATATATAGAGTGATCTTTTCCTTTTTTTTGTATTTGTTTTTTTTTCAATATTTCTTGTAGAAGCTTAGTATGTTCAAGGAAAGAAAATGTGCCCCTCAAAACTTGATCACCAGGGGAAAGTCTTTATCATCTTTGACAATTCATATTGGACAAAGAGTAACATATTCTCAATCAATGATTTAACCATTTCTAAAACTAAAGGATCTCAATATGCCTTAAAGACCTTTACAAGGAGAGAAGATGCTATGATTTTTTTCGAAATCAATTTCTCAATTTATATCTCTAAATGATGATAATAATCTGCATTTCAAATGTTTGAAATTATTATAATCTAAGAGTCAAAAATACTTATTTTATCATTTAATAGTGAATTTAACTCGAATGTATAATACCGAAAAGAAATTGTAGAACCTCGCTATAAGTAGACGGCCTTGCTAATGTTGTTTTGTAAAATAGCTAACCAGCTATAGAATTTTTGGCTCAAAAAGATGAAAAAATATACTTACTAGATGGGTTGTATGCAAGAAATAATTACTAATTTTGGACACACTACTGTTGGCTGAAAAAAGTAATGCACACAAAGTCAATGAACTTATGATCTATGATGAGACCAACACAATCAATTGTTAGGTTGTAATCCTTTCTTTTCTTTTTTCATTTTGTAAATGAAACAATTGCTATACTAGTATTATCTAGAAATTTTTAGGTTATGATTCTTTTGGTTTTAAACATACTCTCTTTAACTGATTTCAATACCATTTTTTGATTATTCAATTTAGTATCATTATTGACAAAAATGTTATCACAAATTTGGCACACTACAAGAAAAATATCAATAGTGACAACATTTGTGGTCTCAGAAAATTCGAAAGTCATCACTAATGAATGCCATCGACAATATCAAGATTGCCACTCAGTCATCACCGAAGGCTCATCAGTAAATGTGAATAGTGTCAAAACAAAAAAAGTCGTTATTGAATGAAAAATGTTTATGACAATCTTTGTTGCCACTCAATATTTATATACTATGATGACTTTAGCTTTGTCAAACAAATTATACATGAAGTTGTCACTATTGAGTGGTCAATGTGTCACAAGTGGCTTGTTGTCACTGGTGCTAGACCATTTAGTGACAACGCTTTATTGTCATTCCTGTTGTACATTCAGTGACAATATCATTGTCAATGAGACTTTCTGTTCAGTGCCAACATTTTGTTTTCATTGTTATGATTAGTTGATCAAGATAGCCTGATAAAAATCAGTTAACATTTCTAAAAGATCAGTTAGGATATCACCACAATCACTATGTTTCTCATCTCTATCCATTTCATCACTGTCATCATTATTAGATTCATCTAAACTCTCACCATGATGAATTCTTCTAGTATAACTTTAAACTATTCCTTCTAAATCTAAATACAATATAAGAGCTAAAGGTTGCCAAAAAATAATTATGCTGCATTAACAAATATGTTATAGGACTTTAACTAAGTTTAGAGTACTTGTTAATAGTTTTATTATTTGATAATCAGAGAACTCTTAAGTTAACATAAAGTGAATACAAACATACGAATAGTTGAAACTTCAAACTTTGAATAGATTACCTTCCAAAGGGAGATTTTATAAATGTTAATGGAAACATAATTCTATAAGTTTCATTGCACTAAATTCATAGTTCATTGAAAGTGGGCACAACCTAAACATGAACCTACTAGACCTTTTTAATTGGGTAATAAAGAAACGATGAGCTAAACAAAGAGGTGGACCAAAAACAGTCTCTGCTGCACCATTCTTTCTAGCTAAAACTATAAAAAAAAGATGAAAAAATAAAAAACTTCTTAGGCTCAATATTGTGTAATTCAAAGTCTGAATTATATTAGGCAAAAGTTTCAATATCCTAGCAAACAAAACTACTAAGGCAACTTATACTTGCAATTCTAAGCCAAAAGCTATAAGTTCTCACACATGCCATATTTCCTCGTACCAAAACTTCAACTAGTTCCATGGGGACAATTCCATCATTCAAAGAAAAAATTATAAAATTGTTATAATAATATAAAGGATAAAACTACAAGCATTTAGAACAAACAAAATATACTACTGATACTAGATAACCGCACTATGTACTAGTCAAGAAATTATGGCTAGTCAACCACGATACTACATATAGATATTACCCACGCATGGAATGAGTAAGAAATTGGATAGACAACCAAACTAACCCACAACCACAAAATGATTCAAAACACACCTCTAAGATTACAAAATCTCCATTATTTGAGGTACATAACAGATCTCAAATCAAATTAATTTAGGGTAATAAAAATTTAGGGCGTCACTAAGAATAAGAATCTTTCACTCCAAAATGCTAGAGAAAGTAGAACCAGGGTGAGAAACTTCAGAGAAACTAGATAAATGATGAAGAACAAGAGAATTTACCCAAAAATTGAATGTTCGGAGTAAAAGATTGGGTGAATGAAATTTGAGGAAAATTGAAAATTGAGTAAGAAGAAGAGAAGTTTACCTTTTTATGGCAAGTGCATAAAGAAGACATCCAAATCAACAGCTTAATATAGAGGATTGAAACGAGAGAGAGAGAGAGAGAGAGAGAGAGAGAGAGACTATGGCCTTGTTCGGCAGGTAAGTTTTTTACCAAGTTTGTCTGCTACAAGTTTTTTAATAACTTTGGTTACTGTAACCTCAAAAAATTTCTCAAAGTTTTTAAATACACTTCAAAATATTCAAAAATTTACACACTTCAAAATTTTTTTAAAAAACTTCTACAGTAAGTTACAGTAAAATTTTAGACAAACACCCAAAAAACTCACTTGCCAAACGGGGCCTATGTGTTTAGGAGAAAGTGAGAGAGTGAGTGTTTCATTCATTTTGAATGTTTACAAAATTTTCACTTAAGTGAGAGAGTGGGAACGCAAGAGAGAGAGGCCTAAGTATCAAACTTATCCTAAATTTTCACTTACAAAAGTATGCCTCCACCAATTTTCAAATCCCACTAATGCTTTTCTTTCATTTTGAACAAAAATTTTGGTCCAATTTTCAGTTTTACTTTTTTCTTTCAATTTTCAAAGAAAGGTTTTTTGCCTTTCTTATTTTAAATTAAACATTTTAATTAAGTATACTAGACCTTCAATGCATTCTTTTTCACAAAAAAAATTGTTATAGATTAGAATAATTTTTAAGTCCATAATATCACTAAAACTTTTGTTAAAATTTTAATGATTCAATCAAGCAGAGAGAGTTTAAAGGTAGAAAAGCATGTTTTAGTTGATAATTTACTCTTTTTCAAACAAGTGAATGGTTGCTTGAACTAATAAAATGACCAAGATTAATGGAAAAGTAATTTGTGTAGAATTGAAGACAATTCTATGGCAGCTAAAGTTGTCACCATTTTGAGGGACGTGTTTTAGTGACAATGCATGTAGAGTTATTAGAATAGGGTATGATGACATTCACCACTTGTTAGTATTGAAAATGCCAGATCACTGGCACGACCTAGCGAAAAACAATCAATGATGACATACCATCGTTGTCATTAAAGACTTCACTCATTGGATAGAAACTATGACAAGCCGTGCTGTTGTGGCTGAAATAGCTATTCTGTGACAAGATTTATGTTGTTGCTAAAAAATGTCGACACTAATGATCCTTTTTTCCTGTAGTGGCACCAACTTAGGCATTTGAAGGCGTATTTTTCTGACTACTATATACTTAAATGCAAATTTTCTTTTAATATCTTCTTACAGCATTGTGAGCTATCGTCTAGAGCTCTTGAGTGTACTATTTTTGCTCTACAAAACAAGATGTAGTAGCTAATACAAATAGTAGAAATGCTTTAAAATTGTTCTTTTTCTCAGTAGAAATGCCTTTTCTTGGATTCAAATAGTTTTCTTGAATTTCTATTTTGTAATATGTACTAATAAATCCTGCAATATAATTTAACAACCTATAAACCAAACTTAATTGAATGATTACCATTTTTGAGCCAAAATTTTAAGAATATATTCTTGCAACTTGTTTTTCTTTCTCAACCTTTTATTTCTATACAAATTTGCAATAAGTAAGACATTTTTTGGTATGAAAATCTTTTTTCTTTCCTAAAAGTGGTTTTCAAAGTTACGTTATCTCACATGGGCTAAAGTATTAAAAGAAGTTTGGATTTGGAGAGGTAGGTGATGTTTTTGAAAGTTGAGAGAAGGTCGGTAATATTGCTCGAATTCTCAGGGGAAGTTTCTTAAATTACCATAAAATCGGTCACTCGCTTGTCCAAAATAGGCCAAGTCCATTAATTTAAGCTACATTTAAGTAGTGGAGTTTACAAGTTGGGTATCAGCCCCATTGAAGAGGAAAGTGATTCGATCTGGACTTACTGGTTATGAAAAGGATACACCATTATTATTAGATGCACAAAAACTCATCTACATTTGAATATGAAATCCAAATCTTGCTTGTGTGTTATGCATTCAATCATGATACTATATAAACTATCAGTGTATATAAAATTTATTTAAAAATAATATAAATCGTATCTACTCCACGATCATAAGTTACTCGAATAATATAAATCGCATTCAATCATCATACATGTTTGAATATTTGTGTGTATTTGAACCTCAATTTTTTGGGTAAGAAAAACAACCACCACCACTATAATTTGGTCACCGGCTATGACGACCAGTTTCTAGTCACGAGTAGCGACCAGAGTGGGGGCAAGGGGAGAGGGTTTGCGGGAAACAGGAGGAGGAAGGAGAGAAGGGGAGGGGAGGAAGAGAGGGGAGGAGGGAGGAGAAAGAAGGGGGAGGAAGAAAGGAAGAATAGGGAAGGAGGAAGGAGGAAAGGAAGAAAGAAGGAGGGAGGGGGGAAGAGGTCGCGGAGTGGTGGTAAAGTTTTGATAAAATTTTAAAAATACCTTATTAAATTTTTAAAATATCTCAAAATATATATTCAAAAATAGCCCCAGAAACACCATTAAAACATCTACAATAATTTTGTTTTTACATATATTGCTATAGTAAAATATTTTAAAAATACTCTAAAAAACAGCTAATCTAAACAGAGCAAATTTTCATGACTTGTAAATTTTCATAACTTGTACAAAAAGCAATTCCCCTGTCAGTACTACTAGTCTAAATTGTAGATGATGGGGCAATGTCTTTAATGTGACTTGAGTAACAAAGGACGACTCCCATCCAATGCGAACATACATTAATTTGGAATTCACTTGAAAAGTAGAAACGTCCAAGACTTGTGCAATTTCATAGATTCTTCAATTGGTGGTCAAACAGAATAATCTACAACTTCTATTGACATATTTTAAACCAAACATATTTAGAATTTTAATAGTTTTAAAAATTGATTTGTTACTTTGTAATTATAGTATATTTGGTATCACAATTGGTTTAAAAAATAGAGTTGAGTCATGTTTTGTTATTATAATTATAAGAAGATTTGTGGTTATGTTTCTGTATTTAAGGACTTGGAGTCCTAAGTTTGTAGTTGAGGAAAATTAATGAATCGAAACAGAATATTCTGTTTTCTCTCATGCTTTTCTTATTTGTAAGATTTTAATGTTACTTCTGCGGCGTGATTTTTTGTGCTAACAAGTGGTATTAGAGTCTTGGATTCAAGAGTTTAATACTGGAGTGTGTGAGGACTTGCAAATTTTTTTTTATATATTAAATTCTTATTTCGAGCTCATTTAATTATTTACTTGGCCATTTACTCCGAATATTATTTTCTAGTCTCTTGAGACCTAATTACATTAATCTATGACTTACTTATATCTTAGAGTGGCTCGTTTCAAAAATTAATTTTCGGAAGCTCGATTAATGAAAATAGTGAAAGCGTGTTTGGAAATTTTAGCCAATTGGGAGTACATTAAGCTCTGAAAATTGGAGACATGTACAATGGTCGTAAAATAGGTAAATTTAGGTTTAAGTACTCAAGTGATAGTTAGTGGTACGATCGTTATAAGAATTTCTTGAAGGTTTCACTTTATCGCGGCTAAATTGGAGATACGCGTTTTTATAAGCGCGATTTCAATCGAGGGACTTTAGACCCTTATTTTGGGGTAAATAAGAGTGAATAATATTTATATGAATATAAGTGCATTAGAGGTTTAGTGCACTAGTGAAATAAACTCGAGAGGAATCGAGCACAAAACGCGCGCGTACGCGCACTATTCCTAGTTGACTTTTGAAACAAACTTTGGCCAAATCTTAAAGCTTCTCACGGAAGCTTATCATCAGCAATTGCTCTTCTTTTTCTGCTCCATTTCAGCCGGCCATTAAGCTGCAAAAACAACCCAAGACTTATCAATTTCTCCATCTCCAAATCTTGCACAAATCTTCATCCAATTCACACCAAACTTAAACCACACGTGGCTTAACACTTAAGGATCATTTTGAGCTGCAAAGGGGAGCTGAAAATCACGGTTTTGCTGGAGTAAAGGGGGGCTTAAATTTGCTTGAACATCAAACCAAAGTAAGTAATGATCAAGCCTTCTAGTTTCGATTTTTGGAAGTTCTAGTATACCTTTAAGCTCTTGTATTCATATGGGTGGTTGTTATTCTTGAAAAATTTGGAAGGTGGGCTCTATGAACTCCCACCCTTGTCTTGATGGCTGATGTGATGATTGATGATGAACCTAATGTTGGTTTAGTGCTCAAAATGGTAGATTAATGGTGTATTAGTAGTATGAACTTCAAGAAATGCATGGGGTGAAAAGTTCCGATTCTGCCCCTGCTTTGAACGTACTTATTTCTGCGGAATTTTGAGGTTGTAATGACTCATATATGATGTTTATATGTTGTATAGATGGTGTATAAAATTTCATTGAAAAATATTGAGGTTTGGTTGGTCAAATGAATCGATTTCACAAAGCTAGTAAATCTGGAACTGTTCCCGTAATGCTCTGACCAGCTTTCGTGTTTTGGCCATAACTCTGTACTCCGACATCGAAATCAAGTGCCTGTCAGTGGAATTTGAAACTAGACATTCCTACCTTTGAAACGGTATAAAATGCACAATCTGGTTCCATGTATGTGAGCCGAACCAACCATTTAAAGTCGGCTGTTCTGTTTCTCTGTTTTCCTGGAGCGAAATGCTGAGGCAGCAACTTGTGGCTCAAATTCGAGCTAGTTGTGTGCCGAATTTCAAAATGATTTCTTCTGTGAAATTATAGCTCTATGAATGTTTTTTCCAACGCCATAAACCATTCCCATTTCTGAGTTAATTTGAGTGATTTATGATCAAAATACGGAACCTGCCCTGCTCTTGAAAACCCTAACTTTTGGACAGATTTGATGCAAGGCTTGGTGTGGACTTGCTAACTGAATATTTTGGTGCTAAACACTTATGAAATGTGCCATGAATGTTCCTTAGGCTTTTCCTACACTAATGAGCCATGTTTGAGGAATTTTTCCTTGACCAAATGTTTGGAATGGAAAACAAAAGGCTCAAGGCAGTTTTGTCTTAGGATTTTCGAAACTTTGGTTATTTGATTGACTACCTTCCCGAAGGTATTTTTCCATGAAATTTGATAGAGGGATACTCTTTATATAGAAGTATTATACTACCAAATTTTGTACCAATCCAAGTTCATTTCGATACCTAACTAAAGTCCCAAAGTTGGAAGCTCAAATCTGGAAATTTGTTCACCAGTTTTGAATTTTTCCCAAACTTCGAGCTACCGTATCTCGGTGCTCAAAACTCCGATTCTTGATCCGTTTTTTCTGTTAAAAACCTTACTTGCAACTCTAATTGAGTTACAAATTTCAGAGGCTAGCTCGCAACGTGTGAATTTTGCCGAATTTCCAAAGTTAGCGAAAAACCAACCCCAACACAACCTTAAGTACTCTGAAACAGTAACTTTGAGCCCATTTTTGAATATCTTCCATTTAGAATCATGGAAAGGTGTCTTCTAAGAACTTTTAGTACTTTCTAAGAGGTTTCCAACGGTACCAAGTTTTCTAATTTTGGACCTACTGAGTGCAAGATCTGATTTTTCTAAATTTGACGCGCAAAACTGAAATTTGCCGATTTCTTAGAAAATGAAATTTTGAAAACTCGTTATTCCTTCTTGATGATAATTGGTCGCTTTAAACTTGATTTCATGAAGAAAATCAGTTTTTCTTGTGTTAATAAAACCTCACTTTTGAACCTTTATTTTGAGTGGCTAAGGTTCTTGGTATGAGGTATTGACTAGTCCAAACGAGCGTAACTCCTTTCTTGATTAATACGTGATTGTGAGTGAAAAATACTTGTTAATTGCTTCAGGTGCTCAAGAGAGTCTTGAAGAGAATCCCGGAGGGGACAACTAAAGATTTTCTCGCTCAATTACTTTTGAATTGGTGAGTGTCAGGTGCATGACTTGTCGTGTTTACTTGATTTACCTGCTTATATACGTGAATATCACTTGATGAGACGAGTCTGTACTTTATCGCACTCGCTCTCCTTTACTCGAACTTTACTTGCATTAACTTGGTTTTCAAAGTCGATTTGAGTGAATCTCGTCGACTAAAATATACCCGTTTTCGTGTGCATGTCGTGTTGCCGTGCGTGTCGTGCATGCCGTGCATATCGTGTTGTCGGGTGGAGTGAATCTCCTCGACTTATGGGGACTCCCAATTCTCTTAGCCAATCTTGCAACTCGAGCCAGCCTGGGCTTGGTCGAGAAGCTTGATAAACCAAGAGAATAACAAAATCAAAACTTGATCTCTTGAGATCTCGTGCAGCATACTCAACGAGTATTGCCTTTTTCGTGCGTGTTTGGTTACGGATCCGAGAGGGTGGAATGTTGGTCAGAGGAAGTAATAAGTGAAGTTTCTACGGATATAATACCCACCCGGATGACGGAGTGTCATCACGAGGGGGTATCGGATCGAGCCATGGCGAAGCAAGTGGAAAATAGCTCCTAAGAGCTCCTATATCCTTGAATTGTTTCTGTTTAATTTTCTCGCTCGAATTGTTATATATTGAAATTTCATTGTTCTACTTGTTAAATTGAGATTGTTACTTGAACAACGTGCTCGCATGTGTGTTCTTGGCCTCACGAGCTATTGGCTCACCCTGTAGATTTGTTTTCCTTAATAGGATTGGACATGGAGCGAACTCGGAGAAACCCCGTTTGATGTACTTTTGGCTTAGGGTTTCTAATGTAATTTGGGCTACACCTCTTGATTGGATGTATTTTGGGATTTTAATGTATGACTGGAATATTTGATGTACCTGGATGTATATATTTTGGGAATTGAAATATCCTTGGATATTCTATGTAAGGTTTGGGTAATCATTTAAGTTGTTAAGTTTGAAAGCTTCCGCATTATTTGATTTGTCTTACCTAGTTGTGATGTCTAGTATTGCATTTAGCTTAAATGAATATTGCTTGAGTCCTGGCGAGAGCTAGGCAGGCGTCCCGCGGATACCCTTTGGTTCGCCTTAGGGAGAAGTGGGGGCGTCACAGAGTGTCTGTGGTGCCTGGAGGGTGCGTGAAGTTTTTGATAGAGAATCCTGTACCATCAAAGGGTACAGAGGTTGTGGTAAAAAACTCGTATATTGAAAAATTGGACCGTGAAAGTTGGTCTTGGAGTACTCGTTCGCTGATTGGATCTAGAGAAAAGTGACCCTATTAGACAAAGGTCTAAAAAGAGGGACCCTGTTGAGATTGTTGGTGCTGTGTAGTAATCAGAAAAAAAAAAGGTCTTGCTAGATTGTTGATTGTGACAGTGGTGTTTGATCAAGCATGAAGCCAGGGAGGCTGAGAAATTCAAGCAGGGAAGAAAATTTTTGTAAAGGTGGTTTAATTGTTTTGAATTGCCATGGAGAGAGAATTTGTCAATAGTGAAAATTATTACCATAAAAAAGATTATGAAAGACTTGATTTGTTAGTTAAAAGTTATGTGGATTGCTATTCAAGAAAATATGGTGGCTCTAATTGCAAAAGAGTCACTATGGATGACTTTTTTTATCAAAGAAAATTAGAAGCAAAATTATATGCAGATAGCCCACTTCTACGCATAAATATGCATATGGGTATCAGTTGCAAATTGGGGTTGCACTTAAGTTACATTGCTACAGAGGCTATAAAGGCGATTGAAAGTCGTGATGGTATTGGCGATGACAACATCAATAGTTTGGTGTAAGAGAGGCATTATTGACATTTTAATCCGAGCATATTTAGAATTTTAATAGTTTTAGAAATTAATTTGTTATTTTGTAATTATATTAGATTTGGTATCATAGTTGGTTTGGGAAATAGAGTTGAGTCATGTTTTGGTATTATAATTAGAATAGAATTCACGGCTATGTTTCTCTATTTAAGGATTTGGAATTCTAAGTTTGTAGTTGAGGAAAAATTAATGAATTGAAGTAGAATATTTTATTCCCTCCAATGCCTTTCATATTTGTAAGATTTTAATATTCCTTCCACTGTGTGAATTTTTGTGCTAACAATTTCTTTGTTTTGAAACTAATAATTTACAAGTTCTAACCACCCATTTTGTTGGGGGTAATGGCAAATGAAGACTTCCGTGAACAGCTAGCATCTACTAGAAGGAACACAATAGTAGAAGAGTTTTACAAACTTGGGCTCCCTACAACTGACATTTTCAATGCTGCTGATATCCTCTCTAATGAAGAAACCAAACTGAATATATTTTTTCAACTTCCAGTTGATGCAAAGTATCCGTATATAATTAGACTTCTTTATCCTTCTAACTGTTAAAAATCAACCATTGCATCTAGTTTTTTTTTGTCTATTAAAGAGCTAGTACCATCATAGACTGGACTTTTGTGATAGTATTGAACTTTTTGGATTTGAAAGTTATTATGCTAACTTGGCATATGTTGATCAGAATGCGAACTTGGCTGGTACCATCATTGGACTTTCTTGTATAATTGTAGATGGTCTTTATGTATTATAAAAGACTTTATTCTAGTTAAAAATGTATTATATTAATGATTGCAGTATTTGTCGCGTCTCGTTTTTTCGTGATGGAAAAAAAGATGTGTTTACAAAAGATGTGATTTTATTTAAAAATAGGTGAAAAAGGACCTAGAATGGGACTTTAAAAAATGCGACAATTTGGGTCCAAAATTTAGTCTAAAAGGGTTTTTAAGAAAAAGAGGAGTCGCCACTTGGTATTGAGTTCGGGTGTACCAAGTCACCCCAAAAGTGTTTTTTGACAAAAATAAATGAAATAAAATAAAATCCTTTTCGACAACTCCAGGTTTTTGAAAAATAAGAGAAAATGGGTTCGGGAGTCACAGTTGAAGAAAGGAAAGGCAAAGGTTCGATTAATTCAAACCTAAGGCACCCTTTCAACCTAATCTAAGTTAGTTGCGAGGTTTAGTCAAAAATTTTGTTAATTTAACCTTTAAATTTATCATGTTTGGATGTTTCCTATATGGATGCAAATCTAAATTTAGAAAATATCGAAAGAAACAAAATGTTCATTCAAGGGTTTAATTGATATCAATCGCATTAAATGCGAAATCCAAAATAATCCCTTGAAAGGGGTCACGAGCATGCTGAAAGGGGTCACGAGCATGCATGAATGAAATTAAAAAAAAAAAGAAAGTTAAATTATATATATAGGTATAAGTGACCAAAGAAAAAAAGGAAATGCAGCATAATGGGTATGGGAGGCAAAAAAAAAAAAACTCGTGACATGATTTTCTTATACAGGAATTAATAGGGTATTTAAACTAAAAAATTATAATCACCCATTTCCTATGTTTGAAGAATAATTCTCCTAATATGAACAAGTAAATGAACTAACTTAATTTACAATTTCTTAAATGAAATGCAATTTTAAATGCTATTATTAACACACATAGAGGGTAGGAGATAATATAATAAGAAATATCATGCAAATGAGAAAAGATCCTAAAATAAAAATATGCATGAAAATGTAATGAATGTCAAACAAACATGAGCTATCGCATGGACGGTCCCTAAGGGTTTAGCATTGGACTAACCCATATCTACAAATTCCCACTAGCGTTGGACTAGTTTGGAATCGGAATAAAAGGCCACAACTAGCGTTGGACTAGTGTGGTGATGACATGTATTTATTATAATCAAATAAATCATATATCAAACATAATAGAAACAAGTAAACACATAAATCACATAAAACACACGGCACATAAACATGATATCTAGATGCAAAGATCCTAAGAAAGCGAGGGAACATATAAACACACAAGCATGCAAACACACAAGCAAATAGAAACCTAACTATTACATTCGGGGCCCTAACTACAATCTAAAGGGGTAAAGAATGAAGTAAAATAATAACCTAACTATTACAATTTGGCATTTAATTGCCTCCCAAATAATCATCAAAATTAAATTAAATATATGAAACTTAAAACGAATAAAACGAATAACTACAAGAAAATTACTCAAAATATGCAAATTAACACATAAAAACACATAAGACCACATAAGAGAATTTAAAATAAAACCAGAAGATACCTCCCTTGAAGTAATAACTAATGGGAAATTGGATTTGCCCTATTTAACTCCAAAATTAACAAAATCATCAAGGCACCAATTTAATTAACAAATAAATCATAAAAAATAGAAATAAACATGAAATCAATCAATTGAAGCATTCAAATGGAATATAATTCATAATTAAAGAGGAAAAGCAACTTCTATTTAAGAAACAAATCTGCCAAGGACCTAATTGCAAAAATAAATAAAGTTTTGGGGTCAAATTATAATTATCACAAAGATCTGGGGTCAAATTAAAAAAAATAAATTTTAGCGACCTATTTACAATTAAAATAGGGAGCTAGTTGAAAGCAATATAAAGTATTTAGAGCCATAGTATAATTACTCCAAAGATCAAGACTAAAGTGCAAATTTCATTTCTGACTTGGGCAAGAGAAAGGCCATCAGGCCATCAATTTATTTTTTTGGGCCGAACACTACCTAAGTCCAGTAAAAAATCCAAGATAAGTGAGCAAGCCAGCCCATCTTTTTATCACTTAAGCCCAAGCATAAAATGCATGGACTCTGACCTTCTAGCCCAACCGAATTCAAAAGAAATAAACCAAAACCTATTCCCAAAACCCAACAAAAATAACCACAAGCCCACCTAAAAAAAAACATTAGCCCAAACCTTTTTTTTTTCTCTTCTTTTCTTTTCTTTCCCTTCTTTTCTTTTCTTTCTTCTTTATCGAGAAGCTAAAGCTTCCTTCTAGCTGGCGGCTATGACCGCCTCTGGCGGTGCCGCCGCCGGACACCGGCCATCGGCAAATTTTTCGGTCATCAAATCTTCTCAAAATACACCTCCTCACTCGATTTTTCGCGTAGATTTCATTTCCGAAGTTAGTTTTTACAAAAAATGACCCGAAGGTGGCCAAAATACCAAAAAACAGCCGCGATTTTACTTTCCCAAAATCACTCAAAACTCACTCAAAAATTGTAAATTTTATACCAAAACACTACTCATGACTTCTACAATCTAACCATGACCTTGAAACAAAAATAATCCAATTTAATTTAACTCTTCATTTTTGGCATTTTTTTTTACACAATTAACATACATACACAAAAATTACTTCTCTGTCCATTAATCTAGTTTATGACATTTCCAAATTTTCACCCATACAACAACAACAAAACCAACAAAATAAAGCAACGAGCAAGCAACCACACATACATTCAATCAAGTTAATTATAAAAAAAAAAGAAAAAAGCTGGAAAAAGGGAAAAGAAATACCTCAATGAAGAGATTGATCCCCTGACCAAAGTTTTTTCGGTGAAATTGCCAAGCTCCAATAGCCTAACCGATAGCTGCCGGAATTCTTTTTATTGAAGTCCTTTCTGTTGGTGTGTGTTGTCCTGATTGAGAGCAAACAGAGAGCCAAGAATGTCTTCTTTTTCTTCTTGCGTCTTTCTGTCCAGGTCCCCAGCCGAGAGAGAATTGAGAGGGAGAGTTCTTGCGTCTTCTCTGTTTTGTCCATTGAGAGTCAGGGGCTTCTCCCGCAAAAATTCTTCTTCTGCCTCCTTGACCTGTTCGTTCCCTTCTTCTTTTTTTTTTTTTTTGCTTCTGCCCAATTCCGTTTGGTCAAAAAAGGGTGGCCATCATGATAGCCACCATCACTTTTTATTTTTATTTTTATTTTTTTTATTTTTACAAAATCAATGCAAAATTTTTTTGTTTTTGTTTTTTTTTTCCACAACAAATCTGCAAAAAATGTGAAAAATACACATTAAAATGCAAGAAAATAAATAATTCATTAAATAGAAAATATTAAAAATTGACAAAAATTTGGTGTCTACAGCTTGCCCCCACCAAATTGCTTACTTGTCTCTTCTAACTGTACTTGAGTTAAAATAAACAAGCCAACACTTGGCTGAAATTATTGGGCAAAATGATGCAATAACGTTGCAAAACACATGACTGAACTCTTGTAGAGTTGCCTACGTATCCCACCATGGGAATCAGGTCAAACGTAGTTCGAATACTAGTGAACCACAATGAAACGAGTGCGTTGACCATCTGTGATCTTTCCAAAGTTGAAAAAGTCTGAGCTCTCAGAACTTCTAAACATGAAATATAAAATGAATGATAAAGCATAACTGTTAATCAAAATAGTCAAGAAAAGCAACTGTCATAACTAGAAAAAGATGCGCGGAGGGACGCGGTTACGCTCCAACAGGAAATTAAATGCGATTGTCAAGAAGGGAGGTAGAAGGAAATTAAATGAGACCTCACCAACAAGAGATTAAATTTGATTTGCTCAAAAAGGGGGGTAGAAGCGCGGCGGACACTGAGATTTCACCAACAAGAAATTAAATTTGATTGTTAAGAAGGGAGATAGAAGGGTACGCGGTGGACGCTGAGACTCACTAACAGGAAATTAAATTTGATTGTTAAGAAATAACATATTGGTGGGATTAAACTAGAGCCCAACAAATAAAACGGTCAGTGAGATAAAACCCGAACTTGCCGTAATTGGTGGGATACAACCCAAACCTAACAGAAGTAGGAAGATATGTTAATGGGATGAATCCGATGCTAACAGTGATAGAAAAACACAGCACACGTTGGTGAGAAAAACTCGATGCTAACGATAATAGAAAAAACACACGTTAGTGAGATAAATTCAATGGTAACGTGATAGAAAAAATACATTAGTGAGATAAACTCGATGCTAACGGTGATAGAAAAACACGTTAGTGAGATAAATTCGATGCTAACAATGAAAGAAAAAACACATGTTAATGAGATAAACTCGATGCTAACGGTGATAGAAAAAAATGTTAGTGAGATAAACTCGATGCTAACGGTGAAAGAAAAAAACACACTTAGTGAAATAAATTCGATACTAACAGTGATAGAAAAACAAAAACACATATTAGTGAGATAAACTCGATACTAACGGTGATAGAAAAAACACACGTTAGTGAGATAAACTCGATGCTAACAATGAAAGAAAAAACACACATTAGTGAGATAAACTTGATGCTAACAGTGATAGAAAAACAAAAACACATGTTAGTGAGATAAACTCGATGCTAACGGTGATAGAAAAAACACACGTTAATGAGATAAATTCGATGCTAATAGTGATAGAAAAACATGTTAGTGAGATAAACTCGATGTTAACGATGATAGAAAAAACTCGTTAGTGGAATAAACTCGATGCTAATTGTGAAAGAAAAAACACACGTTAGTGAGATAAACTCGATGCTAACAGTGATAGAAAAACAAAAAGACACAAACTCGATGCGAACAGTGATAGAAAAAACACACGTTAGTGAGATAAACTCGATGCTAATGGTGATAACAAAAACATGTTAGTAAAATAAACTCGATGCTAATGTTGAAAGAAAAAAACACGTTAGTGAGGTAAATTCGATGCTAATGTTGAAAGAAAAAACTCGTTAGTGAGATAAAATCGATGCTAACGATGATAACAAAAACACGTTAGTGAGATAAACTCGATGCTAACGTTGAAAGAAAAAAACACGTTAGTAAGGTAAACTCGATGCTAACGTTGAAAGAAAAAACTCGTTAGTGAGACAAACTCGATGCTAACGATGATAACAAAAAAACACTTTATTGCATGAAAAAGTTCTTGAATACTTACATGAAAAATCTTTTCAAAAATTGCCCCAGTTTGAATCAATTTTTGTACAACCAATCATTTGCTTTGCATGGTGGCATTATTGCTCCTCCTTAAGGCCTTGATTCGCATTTCCTCTTCTATTTGAACCCTGAATGTTTAATTGTTGGGCGACATTCCATGACTTTATTACAAAAATAATTTTCCTCAGTTTTGCTATGTGAAACAATCAAAACAATGCCACCACCATGTGATCCCTTTGGCCTTGAGAACCATGCAAACATGATCTTTCGATGTCAAAAACTGCTCCCCAAGAGTTGTGCTACAACTTGTGCTGAATCTTCTCAATTTTCTAACATCAGTCAGCCATACTCCACTTTGTATTACAAATCAACTTTTTCTAATGACTAGATTTGAATGAATGGCCTTTGAAAAAAAAATGTCACATTTGGCTCCTTTTGATGTCGTCCATCTTGATGACCTTAACCTTTTGGATTTTCACTTAGGTCACCCCCCTTTTTCTTTTCCTTTTTCTTCTTTTTGTTTTGTTTTTTCCTTTTTTCCTTTTTATTCTTTTATTTTTTCTTTTTTTTTCTCTTTCTCTTTCTCTCCCTCTTTTTTTTTTTAAAGGTGCACTTTCAGGTTTTCATCTTGAGATATAGACAAGATAATTTTAAACTCAACTGTACCAATCCAGTCATGTTTTGACAATTAGTGACATAGTGAGACAATCCTCTCTGGCATGTTTTAGAAAAGTTTGTATTTACATCATTTGCCAAATTTTTTTTTTCAAAATATTGCAAAAGAGGAAGGTTGACACTGTTTCAACTCTTGCAATTAGGGTCAGGTGGGGTATATCAAGAAGGTTAGGATTTGAAAGCAGATCATATGATGAGTTTGGAATACTTTTGAGATTGCATGCTTTCAGAATTTTGCCCCAGTGTAGGGCTGATAAAAAATGGAAATTCTTCCCTAGTTTAACTCTAACCGAACTTCTCTTTTCTTTCTTTTTTTCTTCTTTTTTTTTTCTTCTTCTTTTTCTCTTTTTTTTCAAAGAAATAAAATTGCCCCAGTATGGAGTTAGTGACCTTAAGGGGCTGCCAAGCGAAAAAGGATAAGGTATTTTGAAATGTCAAAGGGGAAAAACTAAGGATAAAATATCGAAACGAAAAAAGGAAAGAAAGTTTGCCTTAAACCCCTCTCTTGCAGTAATTTTTATCATCAAATGAATTTTTTTTTCACATGTCTGTATTGATTGGTTGAGAAAAAATTTGTCCGTCCATTTCCATGAGAATAAGCACCTCCAGATAGCACTCTTTGAACAATAAATGGTTATTGCCAAGTTGGAGCAAACTTTCCTTTAACCTCCTCTTGAATCGGAAGAATTCGCTTCAAAACCTTATCCCTTACTTCAAATAGGCAAGATTTGTCTTTCTTGTCATAAGCAATGAATCATCCTTTGTTGATAGCATTGTCCATGACAAATAACATTCAACCTTTTTTTCATCCATTGGAGACAACAAATCATTGTGCTCCTTGATCCATTTAATTTCTTCTACCTGAGTCTTCGTCAAAATGCGCAAGAACGGGATCTCAATTTTGGCAGGTATTACCACTTCCATTCGAAGCATAAGAGGATAAGGTGTTGTCACAACTTAGCAATGTAATCTCCAAGTGAAATGCTCCCACAATTCAATAGCAAAAATTTGCAAAATTGAAGGAAAAACTCTTTTTTTTCACTCCCTCTTTTTTCTTTTCTCTTCTTTTTTCTTTTCTCTTCTTCTTTTTTTTTTAAATTGGCTGCTGAAGTATGTACTCCTTTTGAATAAATAGCCGATCCTCCACTTTGTAATGTAGTATTATTGCCCCTTTTTTTTATTCGTGATTGTCCTCCAAATTTGCAAGATTTTGACTTGCATCTTTTGTGAGACCCCGTACTTTTCCCATTTTCTCGATTTTATTATCTTTAATGGCATGTTTTCTGCATTTTCTTGCTTAGGAAAAATTGCTAGATAATTTTAATGAGTCAATAGAGTTTTTAGATGATTTTTCTAGTATCGGTTAGGTTTTGAGAAATTAAGAGCGTATATCGGACGTGGGACCCGCTAGTGCGGAAAGTTCGAAAAAATTCGGCCAACTAGGTTAAGTTTCGGATACTGGGTTTCAATTACCAGGTGCTAAGAGACAATTAAAGGTTGTTATATGGATGAGAGTGGAGAGACAAAAGGATAGTCATGCATTAATGAGAGTGACAAGTGTCACTTTGTGATTTGGTTGGACTTTGACCTTTGGACCAACTTTACCAATAAATCAAGATTGACCAAAATCATTTTCATTCTTCTAGCATCTTGGCCGAATTCTTGAGGAGAAAAAACAAGAAGAAAGCCTTCAACTCCAACTCCATTTTCTTGCTCAATCTTGTAAATCAACCGTTAAAATTTCAATTCCTCCATAAAAGTCACTTGTTTAGGAAGATTGAAGGTAGTGGTGGAGTGATTGGAGAAAGGAAAGGACTAAGCCATCACTTTTCTTGAGATTTCAAGGTATCATGTCTAGCAATCCTTTCTTTGTTCTTAATAATGTTTAATTAGTGACTTGTGTTAGTCATAGAGTTGGTTTTGTGCAAGGTTTTGTGACTTTTGGTGAAGATTGGTGAAGTTTTATAATTATTGGAGATTTTTCTGTTTTCATATGGATATGATTATGTGGTCATGTATGATGATTGAAAATGATATTTAAGGAAGCTAGAAGGTGGAAAAAGTGGTTAATTGCAAGCAATTTCTGTTTTGGAAAGAAAATTGGAAACCTAGGGTTTCATGTTCTTACATTCTGCCTGGCACTGTAGCTCATAGCTATGGGCCGATTTGGCCTTGGGTTAAAACATGAAAGTTGTAGGGAATGATATTTTAGAGATTCCTGCAAAATTTCAGGTCAATCGGATTAGTGTAGCTTGAGAAAAGATGGAATTACCCTTGCTGCCCCGGTTTTACCCGAATTTGAGAATTGCTTCTGTAATGGGTTATTTTGGTTGGGAATGCTTCAGAATTGGTTGTTGAGGTCTTCTGATGAATTGTAACCCTGTTTCTTAGCTTTCGGATGGCTTTGGAATTACTGAATTTGGACTTAGGTAGCCTGATTTCTGATGTTTGCACCAGAATGTGGTTTGTGAACCTATTTGTGCGGTTCTGGTTTAGTATCTTGTATTTTTGACCTGGTTACACTCGGAACTGGATAGAGTAGCCTTCTTCAACATTGTAGCCTTATCTCTTAGCTTCGAAACAGTGTATCTTGCACCTCCATCCGATAATCGTAGTGCCAATGGTGCCAAAACCGCAAAATGATGTCAAAAACTATTTTTTTGGGTTAAAGCCTAATTCCATTTCCGGATTTTTTCTGGTTTACTCTAGTGCATATACATTCTTATGGAGCCCTATTTTGGTAGTATGTGGAATTGGTTTATGACTTGTAATCGAGTCTTATTGTGCTTATTTGAATATTTTAGGGCTTGACTTTCATTTCCGGACTTTTCCCTAGCTTGAATTGTACTTGTACTACTTGGAGTTTACTGAACGGCTATTGAATGAACTTATTTTGTGTGTGATTATTGGGACTGGATGAGAAAAATAATGAAGCCATAAATGGCTGAAAATAGAAAAATACAAAGGGCGTGCTGCCCAAATTTTCGCTCGAGGGTTAAGTTTCTATTTAAACTTGTCTATTTTTCGTTTGACAAATACTATGACCGTTTTCCATCTTAAAACATGATACCTTTTCCATTTGAACCTTCAACCTTCAAATGTTTATTTACTACTTCATACCAAAATATAGAGGTATGACCTAAGGTTTTCTCAGTCAAGACATGTAGGCTATAATACCTACTTGAATGTATATCGATTTTGAACCACATACACGATTCCGAAAAATAATATTTCTGAGCCTATCTAGTTGGAATTCACGTGTTTTCCATTGGAACTGTTATAACCCTTTGAACTTGGTTTATGACACCCTAGTTATTTCCGTCCACAGATCCAAATGGTTGTTTTCACTTTAAAGTCACTTTCCTCCGTTTTACTCGTAACTAGTCGAGTTCCTTGATTCCACTTACTAGTTTTGCTAGATGAATTGTAATATTCTTTCTCGTTGAATCATTGGTTTTCTCGGTGACCGAGGGTAAGATCCGATAGGACATTTTGGACGTTATTTTGCATAATTCGGTGAGTGTTCCTTGTTTGTTATGTTTCTTGATTATATGGCTTGTATATATGACTGATAACATGTTAAACGCTTTCAATGATTAGCCAAAACGAGTTTTCTAGGCGAGTGTGTACTTTATCGCACTCAGCCTAAATGATTGTGAACTTTTCAATGATTGAACGATTGAAATGTTACTTGTGCATGAATGTAAGCCTTTTGGCTGAACTGACCATTGCCCCTTGTTACCGATCGACTCGAGCCAGAAGCGGACTCGGTCGGGCGATATGGTGACCTGGGTGAACGTTTGGTATACTCGAGTATTACCTTGTAGGTTGGTGGAGGTTGGTGGAGCCTGGCCAATGTCCAGGAAAGGGTGAATGAAATGAACGAACGAACGAACGAACGAGGGTTTTATGTATAAACGAAAAATGCATTTTCAAATGAATGAAGGAAAGGGGAATGACAGGAGAACGAACGAATGAACGAACGAACGTATCCTTTTCATGTATGGTTTATTGTAAATGTTGTAACTGTTTCTTGACTTATCATTGGATTTATGATTTGATTCTATGTTCGGAACCTCACTGAGCTTTTAGCTCATCCCTTTAGTTTTGTTTTCCTTAACAGGGGAAGGCGAGCAAGGACGAGAGCTCTGTATAGACTGGCTGGGTCTAGTTTTGGTTTTATTTTGGTTCTCGCCCTAGTGCTTGGCACGGGCTGGTTGTATGGTGACTTGAGAACTTTTGTATTCTCGACGGTTGTACTTCTTTCTGAGATAGCAATGTACATATAAGTTTCACTTAAGTTTTGGATCCTCGTTTTGCTCTTTCTTGTGGTTCTATTTCTGATTTGTGTGAGTGAACGACTGAGTCCCGGCGAGAGCTGGGCAGGCGGTCCGCTGAACCCTCTGGTTCGCCTAAGGGGGAAGTGGGGTTGTCACATCGTTTCCTCGAACTTAACCATAAACACCTGCAAAGGGGGATTTTTCAAAACGCTTGATTTTTTCAAAAATTTTTTTGTTTTTTTTATTTTTTTTTTAGCAATGATATAACAATTAAGGTTCAAGCAAAGTGTTGACTTATCAAGATTTGAAAAATATATACTTGACCTTGGACATACCCTACAAATGTATTATAAAATTTTGCCTCAATTTGAATTTATTTGGCAAAATCTCGCAAATATATTAGGGTTAAAAACAAAAAATTCCCCTGTGCTAAATCTAATATACAAATAAGCCCTCTATGGTTTCAAAATATACAACGCGACACCTCGTGCTTTGAACTAAGTTGTAACACTAACGAAAATTGGTAAAATTAACGGGAACTGATGAAAGGACCAAAATGCCCTTGTATAATACTCAAAAGGCAATTGAACAGACTCATTTCTTCCCTTCAAACCCTACGAAGAGAGAGAGAGAGAGAGAGAGGGAAAGAGAGAGCGAGAGAGAGGTAGTAAAGCCCAACCAAACGGTCTCATCTTCTTTGCTGCAATAGACGCTTTCTGTGGGGGGAAAAAGATGGCGAAAGGAAAGTTCATTATGTAGCTTGGGATAAGGTTTGCTTGTCGAAAGAGTGTGGTGGCCTGGGTATTAGAAATCTTTCACTTCTCAATGAAGCAGCGCTCAGCAAACTTGGGTGGAATTTGTTGAAACATGAGGATGGTCTTTGGCAGCAAATCCTTTACAGTAAATATGGTAGCAACGCTTTCTCGTGTAAATCAAATGCTTCCCATCTGTGGAGAGGTATATGGAGCACAGCTGCTATTTTGGATGAGGGAGTTTGTTGGAGAGTGGGTAATGGGAAATCCATTCACTTTTGGTTAGATACCTGGCTTACGGATTCACCTCTAGCTAGTATCGTACCAGAAATCCCAGAAGAACATTTTTCACCTAAGGTGATTGACTACTGGAATGGTAATGATTGGCATTGGTTTGATCTGCAACCAGTACTGCCACAGGAATTTTTGAACCTTCTCCGTGCTCCGTACAATTTAGGGTTACCCATCTCAGATTTTGAGGGTTGATGATGTTATTTACACCCAAATATTACCTTAGAAAATTCCTGATTTTGTGAGTTTTGAGACTGGTACTTTGGATTTAAAATGAAGATTTTTGCTGTTTTGGGACTACGACTTTGGTTTTGAAGCCGAGATTTTTTTTTAAAATTTTGGGTGTTGGAACTAGGAGTCATGCAAATAATTTCTGAAATGTCCATTTCTAATGGGAGATTTTTGCTGATTTGGGACTGCAAGTTTGGATTTAAAGCCGAGATTTTTGTTGATATTTGGGTGTTGACTAGGTGACACAAATAATTTATGAAATTTCCACTTGTGATGGGAAATTTTTGCTGATTAGGGGTGTTGAGTAGGATCTGTTAGCCAAAACCCAAAATCAAATCCTTTTACCTTAGCCAAGATTGTGTAGTAGTTCCTCGCAGGTTGACTTCATATCTGGAGAATGGCTTTACCTTTCAAACCTCCAGCGTGGTAATTTGATTTCTCCCAAAGGCTAGTTCAATTTCTCTCAATCAAGTAGAAATCGATTCTGTACACAAGCATCGCTGGGAGGGAGTTTTATTGGGGGCTAAGGGGTACAATAGGAATATTTGCTAAAAATTAAGTATAAAGAATTTGTTTTTACCTTCCAGTACATCAGTCCCGTTAATTTTACCGATTTCCGTCACGGTTACAACTTAGTTCAAAGCACGAGGTGTCGCGTTGTATATTTTGAAACCATAGGGGGCTTATTTGTATATTAGGTTTAGCACAGGGGGCTTTTTTTGTTTTTAACCCAATATATTACAAAAAAATTGCCCCAGGTTGGGCTTATTTTAGTTGCAAAATAATCACATACAATGTAAATAGAAACTATATTTTTTAAATGAAGAATTTAAATGTCATAGCCAAACTCATATAGAAGATTCCATGATAAATCTCTCAAAATAAGACAAAATTGCAAAAGATCTCTTCCTCATTTTGGAATCGGTGTTCAAAGAAAGTGGTCACTTTTCTTATTAGCTCAGCCTTTAGAATCAAACAAATGGGTATTATTCCTAATTTTGAGGTTGCTCAGAGAGAAATGATAGGTCAGGATATGTCTTGTTTTTTTGTGCGCAAATTGTATCTAACACATTCAATATCACATCTTGATGAAAGCAAATAGTTTATCACTCTTATTTCTTGAGAAAACTCAGTCAACATATAAGCTCTATAGGATTGTAATGTATGAGTAGAAACAATAGCTAAACATATGGAAACAAGTTATGGTCTGATGATCACGCGTGATTCATAGGTTCCTTAGAAGCAAAATTTTCACTTCAAATTGTCATGAAAGATAAGTCAGCAATGGACTTTATCAACTTGTAATGTGGTTTGACAATGATAGCTAAAAAAAATAAAATTTTCAAGGATAATGCACTTAAAATCGCATTTCTTCCCAAAAATTATCCCAATTTTGGACTTAGAACTCGGGACTCCATTTTGACTCCTTTTTTTTATTTTTTTTATCAATCCTCTTTTTTTTTTTAATCAATCACCAGAGGGAATTCAGCATTGGATGTCTTTGCATTTTTCTTTTCATTTCATCATTTTTCATCATTTTTTTTCTTTGTTTCTCTTTTTTTTTTTTTTTTTTTACCAATACTGAGATCCCAAATGTCAATGATAGAATTGAAAACTCCCTAATTTTGGAGTATAGATGGCTCCTCTTTCTTTCCAATATTGAAGATCAAAAAATCAATAGTAGAGTCAAATTCCCCCAATTTGTAGTTTTTTTTTTTTTCAAATCTCCTTCCCAGTGTGGAGGTGCGATCATAAGTGCTTTTGAAATGAACTACCAATTTAGGCTCAAATAAGGATGCAAAGGATAAAAAATGTTTAAATGGTAGAAACGATAGCCAAAGCATCATTCTTATTTCTCATGACAACCAAAGTAAAGAATAGCCTGTTGGGAAAATCCATTTCCTTTTGACATTTGAAAATTTTTTGCATGGAAGGTCATGATCATTGAGGCTTTTATTTGAAACAAATTCTATTTTTTAAAGTCTCAAATGGGAAAACAAATGATAAAATCTGTATAGATAGAGCAATGAAAGCCTAAAGTATCATTCCAAATTTTCAAAACAAATAAGAAGTAATGTACATTTTTTTTGCTTTCACTCAGATGTGGATTGAATCTGGTTAGACACACTGGACATTTTCACGGTAAAAAATGTCTCACTTTGAAGCTAGTCAACCAATGCGACTGACCTTGGAGGTTCGATGGAAGTGCACAAAAAAATATGAAAAAGAAAAGTGTCGGGGTTGATCTTTTATGACAAACTACCAAATTTGAGTGACCCCTTTTATTTTTGACTACTCTCATTGATTAGTTTAGACCACAAATTTAGTGTATGCAAAAATTTATGGGAATTGGCATACATTCATGAATTTTCAGGTAAGAGGTCAAAAAATCTCAATTTAATCTTATTTTTTAAAATCTATCATGAAATCTCCCAATGAGCAAATAAAGAATGAATATATGCAAAACAATAATTGTCTAAATAAAACTTTATTATTCAAATGTTTGAATTTTTTTTCACTCAAATATAATACATATGAGAAAATAAAAATCTCTAAAGAATACACTTTCAAATATATACACACTTTCTCTTTCTATCTTTTGAGACAAAACGTATTGGAAACAATGAATCAAGAGTTTTTGAAATGCTTCAAAAGATTTTCAAATGGATTTTTCATTTTTTTAATTTTTTTTTTGTTGTAGGATCTGCCCAAAAATCAAGTAACACTTGTAATTTTCAAAATTATCAGACCAAAAAATATATCAGATATAGGAAAAATATTTTTTTATTGAAACAACTTTTATAAATGCAGGGGAGGGGAAAAAATAAAAGAAAAATACCCAGAGTTAGTAAGCAAAATTGTAAAACCAGGATGCATGTCCTATAGGAAAGCTCTTTTATGCCAAGGGTTGGCCTAGCATGAAAAATGCAATCCTCTGAGGTAGACACCATACAATACCTGATGGATCCAATCGACTTATTGAGATTCGAATAAAACATAAGTTAAAAAAAAATTTACCAATTGGAGTGACAAGAGACAATTTGTCCTAACAAAATGAGGACAAAGTCCGAATGGATTGATTGCTTTTGATTGACACATAAAGTGATATTAGAAATCAATTTAGTGTGAAAAACTTATTTTTTGAAAGGATTGAAATGTCTTGACTAGTTTCTTCGGTGAACCATAAATCGAAAACTTTAAAAGAGAATAAATGGGTTAAATGGATCGAATAGAATTGATTGTTAGTTCAAAAATTGATTGGATTATCTTAAAAGTGAATAAAACTGATTAAATGGATTGGATGAAATTAAAGGTTTATTCAAAAATTGATTAGATTATCCTAAAAATGAATGATGAATTGGACAGAATTAACGGTTATTTGAAAATTGACTGGATTACTCCCCCATTTGTAGTTTCAAAACTCACAAAATTTGTTGCAATGCATTAGTTTATGAGCATTCTAAAATCAAGATTTGGTTTCGATATATTTATCATCTCAATAATGAGGAATTATTTGTGAATTTCTTCAATTTAATGTCCTTTATGCAAGGGATTTTACCAACTTTGACAAAATGGCCAAAAAATGATTATTAAAGGCTCATATTCTAATGCGCAAAAAACTGTTCCATCATTCTCAATGTCGTCATCGTGGAAGGGACTAGATCCTGCTTACCTTGTGCACTACCCTTTTGGATGGTACACAAAATATAAACGTGCAAGTCTCATTGGATTACATATTCGAGACACAGGGTGGCTTATTCCTAACGTGGGATTCCCTATGCGACATTCCCTCTAAGGTTGATGCATGATGCCAGTTTATTAAAGCAAGTGAATATGTGATAATATGAATTAAACGTGACTTAAAGGAACCCTTTTATATGCCAAGGTAGACCTAAAAATGAAATGTAATACATATGCATATTATTGATGTAATTAACAAAAATTTAAACGTGCATGTTATAAAAGGCGGTCTTGTCCTAAACGAGTACCATGCCAGGACTCTTATTTCTAAGGTTTGTGTATGCGAGAAAAGAGAAAACAAAGAGAGATCAGTCCAACAAATAACACATAGCACGTTGGGACAATAAATGATACAAGAATAGAAAGTAAAGAAAGAGGGGTGAAATCCCTCTCCTCGTGTCTAGTGTTCCTAATTGGGCAAGGTCGACTCTATCCTAGGTAATTTCTAATATGGATGCATGAGGTTGTGGGCTCACTAATGCATCTAGACTCGATAAAGTTTCAGGTTCCCAAGCCTTCAGACCAAGAGGCGAAGGGTCATCAATCCCAAGGCCTTCGGTCGATTACTTGAGTGATCCCTTAGGTACCGCTATGGGCGTAGCGCACATCATCCGCACCGCATACCTAAGGAAATCAATTCTAATCCTACAAGGAAATGTGGGATGGCGCCCACGAGAAAAATAAAAATAGGGTGAAAAGCAATGCATGCATGTATGAGGTGCTTCCTTTTGAGGGAAGTGATTATAATTAAAACATGCGTGAAGGCTCTAAAGTGATATTTCCCCCACCCAAGATGCAAGAGCGATACAAGTATATAAACATAAATAAATAAATAAACAAATCATTGCATATGCGGATATTGAGAGACGATTGCGTGTGTGAAATGCAATAATCCTAAAAATGAGGAAAAAGAAAAAGAAAAAGAAATATGCAACCTAAACATCCAAATATGATAAGTGAAAGGGTTAGAAAAAGAAAAAAACAACTAAACCAAGTGCTTGGACTCTCTAGCGTCCCCAGTGGAGTCGCCAAGTTGTCGCGCCCCATTTTTTCGTGATGGAAAAAAAAGATGTGTTTACAAAAGATGTGATTTTATTTAAAAATAGGTGAAAAAGGACCTAGAATGGGACTTTAAAAAATGCGACAATTTGGGTTCAAAATTTAGTCTAAAAGGGTTTTTAAGAAAAAGAGGAGTCGTCACTTGGTATTGAGTTCGGGTGTACCAAGTCACCCCAAAAGTGGTTTTTGACAAAAATAAATAAAATAAAATAAAACCCTTTTCGACAACTCCAGGTCTTTGAAAAACAAGAGAAAATGGGTTCGGGAGTCACGGTTGAAGAAAGGGAAGGCAAAGGTTCGATTAACTCAAACCTAAGGCATCCTTTCAATCTAGTCTAAGCTAGTTGCGAGGTTTAATAAAAAATTTTCGTAATCTTACCCTTAAATTTATCACGTTTGGATGTTTTCTATATGGATGCAAATCTAAATTTAGAAAATATCGAAAGAAACAAAATGTTCATTCAAGGGTTTAATTGATACCAAACGCATTAATTGCGAAGTCCAAAATAATCCATTGAAAGGGGTCAAGAGCATGCATGAATGAAATTAAAAGAAAAGAAAGTTAAATTATATATAGGTATAAGTGACCAAAGAAAAAAGGAAATACAGCATAATGGGTATGGGAGGCAAAAAAAAAACTCGTGACATAATTTTCTTATACAGGAAATAATGAGGTATTTAAACTAAAAAGTTATAATCACCCATTTCCCATGTTTGAAGAATAATTCTCCTAATATGAACAAGCAAATGAACTAACTTATTTTACAATTTCTTAAATGAAATGTGAGAACCCGAGAAAATTTCAAGTAAGCTTTGTACGTATTATTTTTATTTTACTAATAATTGGTCAATTAAATGTCTAAATTTAAACTTTACAAAGAAAATCAAGAATTTATAAATATTTTGGAGTGGTGTAAATATATATAGCAAAAGTTGGGAGTTCATGCATGAGATCATAAGATTTCAGGCCTTGGAAAGCAATTAAACTATAATTAAAAGACCAAACTAACCCTTCAATTCAGCAAATTCACCATGCGACCATTAGCTATCAGATTATTTGAAGCAAGAGTGAGTGGAGAGCTTCGGTATTAGCAATCACCGACTGATGAAGCTTTGTGTGATCAGTCACTTAGTTATTATCGACTGAGAGGACAAAAGAAGAGAAGTGAGAGCGACTGAAACTTCTTTCTCATCTTCATTTCCGAAGCTGTGCGAAAGAGTGAGAGTGAATGAGCAATTCTGGTGCCTTCCAGCCACAACCGAGTGAGTGATAAGAGGAGGAAGTCTGGAGTGATCACCGAGAGAAGGAATGAGAACCGACAGGAGGCTTCACCATTTCTTCATCCTTTTATCATCCTAAACCGAGAGCTAAGTGAGTGAAAGAGGAGAAACCAGCTTGCAACTTCAGATATCAGCTGCAACTGTGAGGAAAATAGTTGGAGCAAGAGCTAGAGGAACCGAAATAGAGGAAGTTGGAGCAATCTGCCATTATCGAATTTAAGGGGAAAAAAGGTAAAGAAATTCTGTAATCACCTTTTATTTACTAGATATCAGAGAGTAGATTGAATGCATGTTAGTTTAGCAAGGGAATAACAAGTTTTAACCGAAGGAAAAATCTGTTAAAGAGGAAAAACTTGGAACAGGATTGAAGTGCAGGAACCGGGAGTTATTATCTAATGTTGCAGCCTGTGATTAGTGTAAAACTGGAAACTAATGGTAGATTTTGCATGTAATACGTTGGTCTCTGTTGTTTGAGAGGTTTAGTTGAAGAAAAGTTGGGGAAAAGTTGGATTTTGGATGGAAACCAAGGGAAGTTTTCTGCTGCAAAATTTTCCAGCTTATCCGAGAGAGAAAATGGACAGATTCCTAGCTGTTTTCATGATTTTTGGTCTTGATTATCTATGTTAAAATGTAATATATGATATATAAGAGCTTGGTCTGAACATGCATGAAAGATTTGAGCATGAACTGAAGAGATTATTAGAGAGAAAAATTGTGTTAAGATTGCTGCTATAATTCTGGAAAAAAAAATGCCGAGGGAGGAAAACTGAAAGATGAACCAGTGTTGTTCTGATTTTCCTTGGCTGCCATCTTGTGTGTTTGCTGAGGGTACTCTGTAGTTTAGCAACCAACTCTTGCATGTGGATTTTAACGAACAAAAATGAAGCAATCTGTTGAGAGAGAGAAGGATAGCCGAGAGGGAGGGAATTAAGTGAGAACCATTTTTCCTTTCCAATTTCAATTCTGTGAACTCTCTTACCTGACATTTGATGATACTCTGTAGTTTAATTAGTATATTAACTCAATGAATTGGGTTTAAACTGAATGAATTAGGGAGGAAAAGCTATGAAATGCGTAGTTCCTTACTTCATAGCTGAGAGAGAAGAAAAAAAAATAGACTGATCAGTTTTCTTTTCCTCTAAGTGAGCTGCACCATCTTTTGTGTTCTGTACAAGGCTCATTTGTAGTTTAATAAACGTGGTTAACATGTCTAGCTGGGATAAAAACTTGGAAGGAGGAACTAGAGTGAAACGGCAAACATTGGACCGATATATACATAGCTAAGGGATTGCCTAAAAGCTGTGATGGTTAAGACTGATTTGTGTGCATAGTTTGCACAAAACATTGGTTACAATTAAATGTTTCTTATCCTAATTCATGTTAGATTATATGTAAGTTAAGTAGTTGGTGATTTAATCAAGTGAAAAATGAAGTTATTGGATGAAAACTTGAAGTTTTGTTGCTGAATTTATGTAGATAGGTTGTATGGCAATGATTTAAAACTTATTTGATATTTTAGAAACTCTAAAGTAATTTGTTATGGCCGTATTCATGAAATGACTTCTAATCGCTTAAAATTGGCTTTCTTAGTAATTCAAAGACTATAAATTGTGAGAGGTGAAGGTTGTGGACTAAGTTAATTTACAAATAACTTAAAGTTTAGTTAGTTTAAAAAGGGAGTGGAGTATCTATAAGCCATAATTAATATTGGATTAAGAAAGTATATTGGATTGAATGAGTATACAAGTTAAACTTGAAGATAGGTATGTTTCATGGTTTGAAAATGATAAATTTAATAAGTTTTGAAAATAAAAGGATAAATGAATATTAAGAATGTTAAATTTATATATTAAGATCAAACTTGATTTTAATAGTTTAAATAATAAAGTAAGAATGATAAGTGATCACTTACGAATTATAAATTTACATTGAAATTATTAATTTGCTCAGGAAGTAGCTGTGAGCCAGGAAACAAACCCGAGGCTCGAGAGTAATTTACTTGGATAATTACTGAGTGTTTTCCGAATTTATGTGTTAAACTGCTTATGTGTACCTAAGTGAAATTATGTGACAAATGTGCTTATTATGAATTATTACTAAATGATTCAGTGTAAAGTGTATCTCAATTGTCCCTCGCCTTCTAGTCGGGAGTGTACTTTATCGCACTCGGTTTAGTTGAGTTTGAAGGTCGATAATTGACTGAATGTTACTGTAAGTGTGCATGAATGTAAGCCGTATGTGTGCCTCGCTGCATCGGCTGAATTGGGCCCCACAACCCTCTATTCAACGCACAATTCGAGTCAGCAAAGGGCTTGGTCGGGTAGGACGGTAGTTTTGGGTAAATGTTTCGGTATACTCGAGTATTACCACGATGTTAGGAGATCATTGCACTGATTACTGAATGTAGGGGATTGTTTATTGTTTTGGATGACATAAGGAGGTGAATTGGGAGAAAGTACAGTGATATTGAAATGAATGTGCAATGATATTGAAATGAAAGTACAATGACAGTGAAATGAGTGTCACTTGACACTGAAATGAATGCTCAATTATATTGAAGTGGCTCTAATGCGAGCACCGTATCCTTTTAAAAAGTGATTGTTTAATGAAGTGTTTCCTCAATTGCTTAATGAGAGTGATTGTACCGTGAAATGTGCACTACTTGCTTAATTGTACTGATTTAAGTGCCTATTGATTGTTGCTTGCATGGGAATCTCACGGGCGAAAGCTCACCCTTTTAGCTTTGTTTTCCTTACAAGAGTTGGAGATTGAAGAGTGATTGGATTGAACTAGAAAGTTATTTTGGGAAGATCCGTTACTCTGTGTATATAGTGTAGTCATGGTTTCTTTTGAATTTTGAGGCAGTTGAATCTTTTGTTTGAGTTGGTGTGATATTAAGAATGGATAGTTAGAACAAGTATTTTGTTTCTTTTATTGGACAAATTTATGTTTCAAACTGATTGGGGATGTACTTAAGAGTGAATGTTCAGTTGTCCAATGGTAATATTATCTCTGAAGTTAATGTGAGTGAGTGAGTCCTGGCAAGAGTCAGGCAGGCGATCCGCTAACTTCTAGGGTAGGCCCTAGAAGAAGGTGGGGTCGTCACATGAAATGCAATTTTAAATGATATGATTAACACACATAGTGTGACAGCCCTACCTCCCCCTAAGGCGAACCAAAGGGTTCGGCGGCCCACCTTCCCAGCTCTCGCCGGGACTCAGTCGTTCACTACAATCCTCAAATGAATTACAATATAAATCTCAAATATTACATCCAAGTCTCTAATAATTACATGTCACAAATGCAGCGGAAACAATTCCCAAGCGGAAATAATTCCAAATCCAAACTGTACAGAATATAACAATTCCAACTAAGCGGAAACAATTCCAAATAAGCCATCCATCAAATGAATCCAAATCCAAGTTGTACAAAATATATGCCATCCAGTCACGTGAACAAGTACTACAAGCCTTCCTTCGCCACGAGCCCTGTGGAGGGGAATAAAATATTTTTAGGGTGAGCTAGAAGCTCAGCGAGTAACCAGTAAAATCAGTAATCAAATCGGTTTAACTATAGTTCATTTCAATGATGTCATAAATCAATGATGTCATAAATCAAATGATAAGTCCAGAAACAATTACGACATTTACAAAACATTAAATATGGAGTATCAAGAATTCAAGAAACATTTACAATGGAAAGCGATAGTAACATTCATTAAAAGGATACGGGTGGCTCCCGAGCCAATTCTTTTGTCGAGTTTGATCACTGGTTGACCCTTAAGATCCTGAGCTACACAGCTCACTTCTCTTGCCCAAGTCACGAGCAATAAATGCTCTAAAATATTTTTCAAGCAATAAATGCTCTAGTTCAAGCAATAAATGCTCTGGTTCAAGCAATAAATGCTCTAGTTCAAGCAATAAATGCTCTCAAGCAATAAATGCTCTGGTTCAAGCAATAAATGCTCTGGTTCAAGCAATAAATGCTCTCAAGCAATAAATGCTCTGCAAATATTCACAAGCCATGAATGCTCTATAACAAATCATAAAAATCATATTTCACAAGTATTAATAGCAACTAATGGGGTTTAGATCGAGTGCGATAAAGTACACCCTCGCCTAAGTGCCCATTCATAGTAAACTCATTTTTGTATTGAGTTACACAGAAATCCTGATCACTCACATACAAGCACGCATGATATGCAAGAAAACAGTTCAAAAGTAACTTTGGAAACAGGTCAAAAGTAAATAAGACAAGAAAACAGTTCAAAAGTAACTTTGGAAACAGTTCAAAAGTAAATAATGCAGGAAACGGTTCATAATTAACTTTCGAAATAGTTTGAAGTCACTCACCTCCATGGCTCAGAAATCATCCATCATATATCATTGCCTTGCTCAAATCCAAGTCTTAGATCACAAACTCAATGCAAACAAATCCCTTCAAAGTTCGGACAGCACTTCCCTTGAATTTGCTAACTTTTCCAGCCATCATGGCTTCATTATTTCCTCATTCCATCCCAAAGGTACACACACAACAACAAGTTCATCCAATAGCCATTCAGCAAGCTCCAAGTAGTACTAGTATAAGTCAAGCTAGGGAAAAGTCCGGAAATGAAAGTTAAGCTCAAAACCAGAAAAATAGTTTTGACGTCATTTTGCGGTAATGGTACCAAAGGCACTACGATCATCGGATGAAGGTGCAAGATACACCGTTTCGAAGCTAAGAGATAGTGCTACAATATTACAGAAGGTCACTCAACCCAGTTTCGAGTGTAACCAGGTCAAAAATGCAAGATACCATACCAGAATCACAAAAACAGATTCACAGAACGCATTCTAGCGGAAACATCATAAATCAGGCTATCCAAGTCCAAATCAAGAAATTCCAAAACCAGCTAAAATCTAAGAAACAAGGATACATTTCATCAGAATACCTCAACAACCAATTCGGAAGCAATTCCAGCCAAAACAACCAATTACAGGCGCAATTCTTACATTCGGGTAAAACCAGAACAGCAATAGTAATTTTGTCTTTTCTCATTTCACACTACTCCGATTGACCTGAAATTTTGTAGGCACCTTTAAAATGTTATTCCCTACAACTTTCATGTTTTAAGCCAAGGCCAATTCGGCCTCTAACTAGGAGCTAAAAATTCAGACAGAATGAAGAACATTGAAACCTAGTTTTCCACTTTTCCTTCCAAAACAGAAATTGATTGTAATTAATCACTTTTTCCACCTCCTAGAGTCATTAAACATCATTTACAATCATCATACATGACCCCATAATCATATCCATATGAAAACAGAAAAATCCCCAAAAATTATAAAACTTCACCAATTCAACCAAAATCAAGATATAATCCATAAAAGTGCATCTTATACCACCACCAATCATGAATTGAACATCAATTAAGGGAGGAGAGTGGTTCTTCACAACTCACCTTAGCCATACAAGAGATAGAGCAACAAATCACCTTAGCTTTCCAAACAACTCCACAAAACACCTCAAGACCACTTAGCAAAGAGATTTTATGGAATGATTTGGAGTTTTATTGGTTGGATTTGAAGATTGAGCAAGAAATAGAAGGAAGAAATTGAGAGCTTTTCTTTCTTTCTTGAGCAAGAACATTCGGCCAAGAAGCTTGCAAAATGAAGCTTATTTTGATCAATTTTTTTGTATTTATTTGGTAAAGGTAAAGGTAAAGTCAAATGGTCAAAGTCCAAGATTAAATCACAAGGTGACACTTGTCACCTTTTGGTTCAAAACTTATCTTTTTGTCTCTCCAATACAAATATCTTAACAACTTGTAAAATAATATCACTTAATACAAAATTCCAACAAGTTGTCAAAAATATAATGCATTTACCGCACTAGCGGGTCCCACGTCCAAAATACGCTCTTAATTTCTCAAAAACTAACCGATACTAGAAAAATCATTTTAAAACTATCTTTGCTCATAAACTTTATCTGGGGAATTTTTCTAATAAAGAAAATGTAGAAAAGGCGGGCGATTAAATAAAATAAACCCTAAAAAATTAGAAAATTTCCGGGTTCTCACACTTATACTTTTCGAGGCGTCACACATAGAGGGTAGGGGATAATATAATAAGAAATATCATGCAAATGAGAAAAGATCCTAAAATAAAAATATGCATGAAAATGTAATGAATGTCACACAAACATGATCTATCGCGTGAACAGTCCCTAAGGGTCTAGCGTTGGACTAGTCCATATCTACAAATTCCCACTAGCATTGGACTACTTTGAAATCGGAATAAAGGGCCACAACTAGTGTTGGATTAGTGTGGTGACGACATGTATTTATTATAATCAAATAAATCATATATCAAACATAATAGAAGCAAGTAAACACATAAATTACATAAAACACACAACACATAAACATGATATTTAGATGCAAAGATCCTAAGAAAGCGAGGGAACATATAACCACACAAGCATGCAAACACACAAGCAAATAGAGACCTAACTATTACATCCGGGGTCTTAACTACAATTTAAAGGGGTAAAGAATGAGGTAAAATAATAATCTAACTATTACAATTTGGCATTTAATTGCCTCCCAAATAATCATCAAAATTAAATTAAATATATGGAACTTAAAACGAATAAAACGAATAACTAAAAAAAATTACTCAAAATATGCAAATTCACACATAAAAACACATAAGAGCACATAAGAGAATTTAAAATAAAACCAGAAGATACCTCCTTGAAGTAGTAACTAATGGGAAATTGGATTTGCCCTATTTAACTCCAAAATTAATAAAATCATCAAGGCACCAATTTAATTAACAAATAAATCATAAAAAAAATAGAAATAAACATGAAATCAATCAATTGAAGCATTCAAATGGAATATAATTCATAATTAAAGAGGAAAAGCAACTTCTATTTAAGAAACAAAATCTGCCAAGGACCTAATTATAAAAATTAACAAAGTTTTGGGGTTAAATTATAATTATCACAAAGATCTAGGGTCAAATTAAAGAAAAATAAAGTTTAGAGACCTATTTGTAATTAAAATAGGGACCTAATTGAAAGAAATATAAAGTATTTAGAGCCATAGTATAATTACTCCAAAGATTAGGGCTAAAGTGTAAATTTCATTTCTGACTTGTGCAAGAGAAAGGCCATCAGGCCATCAATTTATTTTTTTGGGCGGAACACAACCTAAGCCCAGCCGAAAATCCAAGATAAGTGAGCAGGCCAGCTCATCTTTTTATCACTCAAGCCCAAAACAAAAAATGCATGGACTCTGACCTTCTAGCCCAACCGAAACCCAAAAGAAATAAACCAAAACCTATTCCCAAAACCCAACAAAAAATAACCACAAGTCCACCTAAAAAAAACATTAGCCCAAACCTTTTTTTTTTCTCTTCTTTTCTTTTCTTTCCTTTCTTTTCTTTCTTCTTTACCGAGAAGCTGAAGCTTCCTTCTAGCTAGCGGCTATGACCGCCTCTAGCGGTGCCACCGCCGGACACCGGCCACCGGCAAATTTTTCGGTCATCAAATTTTCTCACAATACACTCCCTCACTCGATTTTTCGCGGAAATGAAATTTACGCAGTTAGTTTTTACAAATAATGACCCGAAAGTGGCCAAAATACCAAAACACAGCCACGATTTTACTTTCCCAAAATCACTCAAAACTCACTCAAAAATTGTAAATTTTATAGCAAAACACTACTCATGACTTCTACAATCTAACCATGACCTTGAAACAAAAATAATCCAATTTAATTTAAATCTTCATTTTTGGCATTTTTTTTTACACAATTAACATACATACACAAATATTACTTCTCTGTCCATTAATCTAGTTTATGACATTCCCAAATTTTCACCCATACAACAACAACAAAACCAGCAAAATAAAGCAACGAGCAAGCAACCACACATACATTCAATCAAGTTAATTATAAAAAAAGAGAAAAGCTGGAAAAGGGAAAAGAAATACCTCAATGAAGAGATTGATCCCCTGACCAGAGTTTTTTGGGTGAAATTGCCAAGCTCCAGTAGCCTAATCGATAACTGCCGGAGTTCTTTTTGTTGAAGTCCTCTCTGTTGGTGTGTGTTGTCCTAATTGAGAGCAAACAAAGAGCCAAGAATGTCTTCTTTTTCTTCTTGCGTCTTTCTGTCCAAGTCCCCAGCCGAGAGAGAATTGAGAGGGAGAGTTATTTTTTTTTCTGTTTTCTCCTTCTGCAGCCTAAGCCTAGGTCCGAGAGAGGGAGAGAATGAGGGGTCTCGAAGCAATTTTTTCTTCTTCTCTGTTTTGTCAGTTGAGAGACAGGGACTTCTCTCCCAAAAATTCTTCTTCTGCCTCCTTGATCTGTATGTTTCCTTCTTTTCTTTTTTTTTGCTTCTGCCCAATTCCGTTTGGTCAAAAAAGGGTGGCCATCATGATAGCCACCACCACTTTTTATTTTTATTTTTATTTTAAATTTTTTATATTATTTTTTTTTATTTTTACAAAATCGATGCAAAAATTTTTTGTTTTTTTTTTTTTTCTAAAACAAATCTGCAAAAAATGAGAAAAATACACATTAAAATGCAAGAAAATAAATAATTCATTAAATAGAAAATATTCAAAAAAACATTAAAAATTGACAAAAATTTGGTGTCTACAATATTAATTTATTACAAATTTTGTTTTGTTTGTTTTGGACAAAACTTTTTATTTATTCAGAGGAAAATAGTTGTTGATTCGGGCTTGCATTCCCATTGATGACTGTGAATAAACCAAACAAGAAAATCAATAATCATTCCTATTACTTTCCCTAAACCAAACACTTGAAAGGGAATATCATAATCCTATTCCGATTGAAGAGGTTTTGATGGTGATTATCATTGCTATTCTGGAGTGGCAACCAAACGGGTGGTAAATTGGACAATAACTGCCTGCTACTAGGCGTGTATTATAAGACGACAGAAATGCCGTACCGTAAACTCCTAATTTACTCTTACAATGAACCGAGTCGGTTACCTTTGCTGTATAAAAGACGTGAACTGCTACCCAATCCATTACCTAATCTCTCAGCTCTCAAACCCGGTTCGTGTACCCCAGTTTTTCAAATTGAATTGGGCTGGATTTTGGTTTTCCAATCCATTTGAAAACCCCAATAATTAGGTCGTTTCTGAATAGCCCAGTAGAATAAGTGCACATTGTTCTTCTGTCTACCAAGATCAGACAAAATTGACTAAGGCCAAGCCTAATAAGTAGACAGATTGTGCCGAATGGGAATTAAGGGGTAAACCCAATTTAAAAGTGTTTTATTAGATCATGCCCAACCCAAACCCCCTAGGCATTCACTGCATAAGAGAGCAGACATTTTCCTCGTTATGACTTTGACACATTGCTACGAAGAAATTGAAGTTGTTAGGATTGTGCTAAATATTTATAACTTCAATAGTAATATCTAAATGTAAAAGAAATTTCACACTATGTCTTTACTTGAATCATACACAATGTTGTTTGTTGCGAGTATATTGAGTCAGTATCATTCAATTGATGCAAAATGATGCGATAAGATTTTATAATAAACTAATAATTGTCTTTTGATGACTTACTTGTAAGTTCGTCATAGTGCATTGTGAAAATTCAAACTCCTACATATTGAAAAACAATTTTTAAGATCATAAAATATTTGTATGTCATCTTTTATACATAACAAAAGAGATAACCTATGAATTTTGAGAAACTTCTTGGATGTGCAATGATTGGTGCAATAAGTATCTTGTTATTAGGTTGTATATGTCACAATACCAAAAATAAATAAACTTGTGTAACATACCTAAAAATAACTAAATTAATAGAACAAAATGATGATACCCGTGGATTGCTGAAATGGACTTTGAAAAGCTGAGACTTCCGCATTCAGAAAAGCAGAATTAATTCTTCTATCTTGAGACATGATGGCTAAAAGCATTATAGTTTACCTAGGGGCTAATCTTATTAGTCCGTAAAGATAGCAAAAAGCACCTGTATAGCTTCTGGTATTTGATGCAGTGAATCAATACTTGAGTCTTTATTTTGAATGGAAGAATTGCACTTCAACTTAAACTTGCACTTCTTAATGGCCTTCTCTAAGGCACTCTTTGGCCACTAACTTCTTTTATATGTCACTCATTCTTTAAATTTTACACTCTTTATTTTAGTGCAATTAACTCTCTTTATATTACTTGAAAGATCTTGAGATGACAAACAAGTAGCTTCTTCCTTTTTCTTGCTTCTGACCTAGTAGCATTTTCCTTTTTCTTTCCTTTTGAATATACATCAATTTGGCCCATCATTTCTGAAATGTCATTTTTTTTTTTGCAATATTATATGCCTCCTCACTTTCAGCAGTGTTTGTCACTAAATGAATACAAAGATATGACAATTCTTTATGACAAGAATTGATTCTTGACTTCTTATTGATATAGGCAACCCTAGGGGAAGACCCTCCTAGAACCTCCCAACCTTGTAATTATCAGAGTTGGATCTTTTCTCCCAACAGAAATTGAACTCGATTGTTCTCATGAACTCAAGACCTCTGACACACAAAGGTAATCAGCAACCTTAAGCAAATAAAGATGGATGAAGAGACACCACGATTAGGGAACAAACTAATCGATAAAGTCAGGTTTGAATCCTAAGCAATGAACTCAAGAATTCAAGAGTAAGTTCGATTAAGAACTTGAAGGAAAATTCCTCACGATTTCTGGTTGTAATAATCTGTCTTTTACTCTTACAAGAGGTGCCTTTTTATAGGCTAAAACTAGGGCAAAATCCGGCCCACATAAACCTGGAAGAGATTCGGTCCGCATCAAAGAGCTTAAAGAGCTAGCTCTTTAAGGCTTTCCGATAAGGCCCGATAAGTAATAAAATACTCAACGCCTAACAACTACTAAACGGGACAGTCTTAAAACAACTACCAACTAAGCTAACAAGTATGAGATCACTCCTTTACTTCAAACGTACAAGTGAACAAAGTAACGTCATGGTCCATCAAATCTTCAAACTTAGCTTGTTCCTTGCTTGTATGGTGAATGATCAAGGCTCGTAAAGCTTCCTTCACCCTCTTGGATCTTGATCTTGTCATCGGACCGCCAATGTGGACCAAAGGATCCTTGACCCAAGGTTGAAGTTAATTATTGCACACCCGTATCCGCATCATTCCCTCTTTCCTCGAAAAGATTCGTCCTCGAATCTTCAAAGTCTCCTCTTGAAAGTGAGTTGTCCACAAATCGATGGTGCGCTTAAAGGACAGCAGTGTTGGAAGTAGACGAATGACTACGAGCCATGTTGCATGTCGTTTGGTCAGATTCGGGAAGCGCTCAAACAAGGACATGCGCCAAGGTAGGAAAGAGTTTGTGTAAGGCGTGTGAATATCCCAAGTGGCAATCCAAAACTCTCTAATTAGCCTTTGGTCATGAAGCTTCACATTGACACCTTGATTGTGCAAAGGTGTAAAATCCAGCACTAGTTGACATTGATTTGAATCATCTTGCATGGATAAATTGGGAGCAATTTGTTGCATGGATGAGGCACTAAACAACTCGTGGAGGATAGCTTTGGGATCTTGCGTGATACACAATTTCTCATCTTCCAACATATAAGGTAGCAAACAATTGAATTCCACTTCATGAGAGTTACTCGAACTAGCACAAGTTGAAGTTGACAAATTGAGCACTTGGCCACCAGCTTTTGGCTGTGTGAATAAGCATGAAAGATCACCACATTTAGTTGGAATAAGCACAAAATCAGGTTGTAAGTCTTGAATCAAAACTGGAAAATTGTGGACAGCTTTACAACCTACAAAAACAAAATAAACTTCAAATTGAAACAAATTTGAAATCGGGTAAAGAAGTAATGTTACATTATCAACTAAATGGTAAGAAGGTATAGAACAAGTTTTAAGTGTGAAAACTCCCTTTGACACTTCATCATTCCTTTCACCAATTGATTCAATTTGAGAAGGCATTGCTAGCCTTTTACACTTTTCTTCAAAATCTGGATAAGAAATACAAGTGTTAGGATGGAAATTATACTCAAAAGAAGGTAAAGATGATGAATGACCCATAGGTAGCAAATGAGAGTCAAATTTCGGAATTCTCCCTTCATGGTGGATTTGACGTGATTCCCCTTTGGTATGGACAGATTTGAATTGAAATTGTTCCATGAGATGATTCCAAATAGATTCAATTCCTAAAAGACAAACTCCATGGAAACTAGTGAATTGTACAAGTGACTTTGGAATGGAGCATGGCATGACTAACTTCACTTGACTTTGCTTAATCTGCACAAATGAAGAAACACTAAATAAAGCAAAGGTAAGTTCGTTAGAAAAACAATAAGCCCTCACATTTTTGCTCACAATCGTCTCACTTTCTCTCTTTTCTTCCTTTTTACCACTCATCTCATCAGATTTTTCCATCTCTTTATCTAGTTTAACGCCCTCGATTGTTTTCTCATCATCAACCTCCTCAACAAATGGTTCAATAGGATGAGATACTCCTTTGTTGGGAATAGGGTCAGTTATCTCCTTCTTAGAAAACTCACTTTGATAGCATCCATTTGACTCCATTTGTTTTTGGTGTAGAAGACGTTGATATGTCTCCCAAAATGACTCCGCATGAGGTGGTTCAACCCTAAGTTTAGTCTTAGAAAATGCTGAATGAACCTTCTTATCACCTCTTGCATAAACCGGCTTTAAAGAGGTAGATTGCATGGAACCCCTCCTCTTGAGAGATTCATTCTCTTGCTTGAGTTTATGTTCGTTCTCTCGATTGTACAAGTCCGTGGTATAATGGAAGGGTACAAATCGTTTCCTCATCACTTGCTTCATTTCAGTCCAAGTGGCAATCGGTTGTTCCCTATTTCTCCTTCTTGTGGCACATACTTGCTCCCACCAAATAGATGCATAATCTTGAAATTCAATAGCTGCAAGTTTCACCTTTTTCTCTTCAGAATAATTGTGGACTTCAAACACTTGCTCAACTCTCCTAACCCAATCTAAATAAGCTTCAGGATCATTTTTCCCATGAAAGGTAGGCATCTTAGTCTTGATGGAACCAAGATTGT
This sequence comes from Coffea arabica, assembly GCF_036785885.1. Lineage (NCBI taxonomy): Eukaryota > Viridiplantae > Streptophyta > Magnoliopsida > Gentianales > Rubiaceae > Coffea > Coffea arabica. The sequence continues at coordinate 28,222,473 of NC_092321.1, forward strand.
CATCGGTTCTCCTAGGTCGGTCTCGGCCTTCCCTCGCTTCCCTGTGGCTTTTCCTTGATCGAAATGAGGTGTTAGAATGATACCCCTCATCATCCGCATCTTGCTCAACACTCTGAGCACTTGAAGCCCTATTGGGAATATCTCCAGTACCTCGCATCTCAATGGCAGCCACCCTGTCGGATAGTTGTTGGAGAGTTTGGAGCACCAATTTGAGTGACACGTCGGTCTCAGACGGCTCGGCCATGTTCCCCTCTTGAGACATATTGTCAAACCTGCAAAACAAATGTATCCTAGTCTACCTTGCAAGCACTCGTGTATCACTCAAGGAAACACACTCACTCTCAATTTTCCTTCTCGAAGTTCTTAAAACAACTCAAACTCTCAAAAATTCCAGAATTAATGACTCTATAAGCAAGTAACAAGACACCAAGCAGAATTTTGCAAATCTTAGAAAAACTCTACCCGAAGCTGAAACTCTTTTTTTTTTTTTTTTTTGAGCTGTTGCTTTGCTGAATTTCTGGTCAGTATTTTGGAGTATAAATGGTGCTTTTGGGGTGCTCAAATAATGTACGAACCAGTGCTCAAATTTCAGTCAAATCGGGTCGCAAAACTAGCTCAACCGATTTTAGAAACTCAAGAACTCCCAAGGCGATTTGGGCTAAGGTGTTTGGTTTGGTTTTGAAAATGGAATTGGGTGTGTTTGGGGCTGGTTAGGTCGTTTGGGGTCTTTGGAATTCAATCAAGATTGGAACTCAAGAGTTGGAAACCAATCAAGATTAGGAAACTCAAGTTTTGGGAAATCAACCAAGATTTGGAGATTAACCAAGATTTGGAAACCCACCAAGAATTGGAGACTCACGATTTTTTTGGAAACTTGATTTCCTTTGTATGAGAGCCAATTCCTTCTCTTCTTCCTTTTTTTTTTTCTCTTTCGTTTTTTTTTTCTTTTTTTTTTTCTTTTTTTTTTCCGGCTCTTCAAGGAACACAAATTTAGATCACACCAACAAGTTCAAGAAAACGGATGAAAGGTTATGCCAATTCCAAGAAAACCCTAGTTCTTGGTTTATTGTTCAAGAATTTTCAAAACAAGACTTGGTGGTCCAAGAACTTCAAGAATTTGTTCAAGAAACACAAGAATTTTCCCAAATTATGTTGCGGTGTCTAGGGTTTGCAGAAACAACAACCAATTCTCAAGAAATAGGCAAAACAGAATTTCAGCAATATTCAAAAGAAAATTCCAATAATACTCTAGCAACTTGATCACTAAACAATATAAGGTACGTGACTCTTTTTTTTTTTTTTTGTCTTTAAAACCTAACAACCCAAACACAAATATAACAAACCCAAGAACTTGGACAGAAAACACAAAAAGACAACACCCAAACAGTTTTTTTTTTTGACTCGGATGAACAGTAACGTGAACAGTACGCTACAGTACGATGAACAGTATTTCGGAATAGTAATGATGAACAGTAATCGCTACAGTTTTTTTTTTGACAAAAGACACAACTAACAAGATATGAACAACTTCAATTAAAAGAGAATTAACCTGATGCTCTGATTACCAACTGATATAGGCAACCCTAGGGGAAGACCCTCCTAGAACCTCCCAACCTTGTAATTATCAGAGTTGGATCTTTTCTCCCAACAGAAATTGAACTCGATTGTTCTCATGAACTCAAGACCTCTGACACACAAAGGTAATCAGCAACCTTAAGCAAATAAAGATAGATGAAGAGACACCACGATTAGGGAACAAACTAATCGATAAAGTCAGGTTTGAATCCTAAGCAATGAACTCAAGAATTCAAGAGTAAGTTCGATTAAGAACTTGAAGGAAAATTCCTCACGATTTCTAGTTGTAATAATCTGTCTTTTACTCTTACAAGAGGTGCCTTTTTATAGGCTAAAACTAGGGCAAAATCTGGCCCACATAAACCTGGAAGAGATTCGGTCCGCATCAAAGAGCTTAAAGAGCTAGCTCTTTAAGGCTTTCCGATAAGGCCCGATAAGTAATAAAATACTCAACGCCTAACAACTACTAAACGGGACAGTCTTAAAACAACTACCAACTAAGCTAACAAGTATGAGATCACTCCTTTACTTCAAACGTACAAGTGAACAAAGTAACGTCATGGTCCATCAAATCTTCAAACTTAGCTTGTTCCTTGCTTGTATGGTGAATGATCAAGGCTCGTAAAGCTTCCTTCACCCTCTTGGATCTTGATCTTGTCATCGGACCGCCAATGTGGACCAAAGGATCCTTGACCCAAGGTTGAAGTTAATTATTGCACACCCGTATCCGCATCACTTATCTTCTTCAATGTCACTTCCACATTAAACCTTTACACTTCCTTTCTTAACTTCTTTTGTCCACCTCTTTAAAATGTATGTTGTAGGTATTTTTGCAACATTCATAGCATTTAAAACTTTTAAAGCATGCAAACATAAAATACCTGCAAATTCAATTGTTTTACAACTGTAAGAAGTAGAATCTCTAGAAGAATCATATGTAACAAGATGTTGATGATCCTTACCCAAAGGTGTAATCATATACACTATCTGACTTCCTACTTCTCTGCCAATCTTAGGCTTGCAATCAATTGTCTCACACAATTGGCTTTGAAATTGTTCAAAAACTTCAAACATATATGCTCTAGCTGCAGGCTTCAAAATTTGCACTGGTATTGTTATCGTTGTAGTACTTTGACTAGCTTTAAAATTAGCTTTAGACTTTTTATATCACTGATCATCTAATAGCCATTGCAAATGCTCAAAAAATTCAAGCAAGTTATTTTTGTAACTAACATATTTTTTCAAAACATTGTTTATAGTCTCAATTTGCTGGGTTGTATTCATATCAACACAAGATTTTTTCTACCCTATACTAGAACCCATTTCTTCTGCCAAACACCACTTGTTTTTTTTCACCACTTGTTATCCTCAAGGTGGCATCCTTCAGCATTTTATCACCTGCACTTGTAAAATCATCAACACCTTCATACTCATATATACATTTGCTGAAACAATTAGCAAATTCTTTAAACTCCACAAAAGCATCCTTAAAATAAATAGCTCTATTTTGATATACCATACACAAAAACAGTGATATGTAGTTAGCCATTAGGAAGCCAATGTTGCAGTCGTGCTTACAACTTGATTTGTACAACTTGTTCTTGGAGTTTTTTCCATCATAGCCCGGAAAACAATATAAAACAACCATGCAAAAGCTCTTATAATCTTATCATACAATAGCACAGCCCCAAAAACCATTGTTTACTTATGATGATTCACACCCACAAACAATGCAATTATCCTGTAATCTTTATTTTTGCAATAAGTAGTATCAAAGCAAATCATGTTATCAAAATTAGCATAACCAGTCCTCATTTTTACATCAGCCAAGAAGATATTTGTTATTAAGTCATCTTCATCTACTTGAACTACATAGAAGAAATTCGAATCTTTTAGTTGCATTTTTTTTGCACATATTCGGTTACACCTCTTGTATCTCTTTGCATCATTACTTGAGATCTTTTGGACCTCAAGTAGTTTTTCAAATAATCACAAATAAGATCTAAAATATGCTTGACCCCCAATCTGTTTGAATATAAGTTCAAGTGATCGTTTTGGAGGCATTTCACAACTTCTATTCAACTCAATTTCAGTTTCTTGGGCACTAGTAATTGTCCTATGAGACCTATTTCTTACATGAAGCTGTTAACTCATGATTATGGTTGGCCAAGAATTGCACCACACGATATTTTCTAGATTAGTGACGGCTAATTTTCATCTTTGCAAGATAGTTGCACCTTGTTTCATGACAAAGATATTTAACATTAACATCACGTTTTTCTTTCACGAGAACAACAAAAAATTCTGTCGAGCATCCTGTCATTTTTTTTGTATTTATGCTCTCCACTCACTTCAGTACCAAATCAAGAACTTTTGCATATGGTAGATAGAACTTATAATCTGCCTCTTCAGTTTCAAATTCCATACCGAGAGTTGGAATTAAATCCTTGGGTATATATACAGTAGATATCAAATTTTTTTCTTCATGCTCTTTAATATCATAAAATATCAAGTCATTTTCCTTCATCTTAAGCATGTCAATTGGTCCAAAATCCAATTTACATCATGATTAAAGTTTATCAGCTGCAAGTTTATTGTCCATAACGTTCATATTAAATGAAGTTTCCAGAACACATCAGATTGCATCATTAGACTTAATTTAAAATCAAGTTTACAATGTAATACCAATCACTTCAAGCTTGAAGAAATAATTTTGTAAATACACATGTATTCTCAAATCCTTTTTTATCATATTGAATATTTAGAATTTTGCCATTAATCGTAGCCTTTTTAAGCATAAAACTATTTGTATGTACAACTAGTTTTTGACATTAGGTTGCTAGGGTCTATTGATGAGTGTTTGTTATTTGATATTATAGATGGCAATAATTTATGAATTATTTATGGGTTGTAATTCAATTTAAAAAGCATTCTAGTGTTTAAATGATGAGTTAACTAACAATTACTAAATATAATAAGAAATAAATTGTTTAGTATGCCCATGAAAGAGCAAAAACAAGAGATGTCATATTTGTTAGTATATGTGAAATTGTTATGAAACAACTAAAGATGTGGATGTCTATTTGTATTCCCAAAATGTTGATTCATAATTATCCACCAGATTTATTGGTACATTGAATGAAGGACATACATTGGATGAATCCTTTCAGTTCATTTATGGAGCTATTCAATTGATGTACTTGATGTACTAAATTCATGAATGAGTGTTTAATAGGGTTCATGTACCTTTGATCTTGTATTTCTTATATATAGAGGTGTCTTAACCTCTCTTTGTAACACATGAACACCTTTCATCAGTTGAAATAACAAGAACAGTTCTCTATGCTCTCTTTGCTTCTTATTCTACTATTTCAATCCCTTTTTTAGTAGTTTATTTTATCAGTTTCATAACACATTATCAGCGCGAGTCAATTCCCCATGTGCTTGAATGGGCCTTGGTCTTTATATTCTCATCATTCCCCTCCTCTTAAAGGCGATTTGTCCCCAAATCATGACTCTCTTACAAAACAAAAGTGATGAGAGCATGTGTATAGTCACCAAGCAGCCTGCATGTCGCCTTCTTAAGCGAAGAATGATCATGACATCCTTGTGTGGAACAAGGACAACTCGTGGTGGTGGTAGATACATGTTGCGGACAGCAAGATTTCCATGACAATGGTCACACAAGCGACGTCTCAACCCTATGGGTGGATCGTGAGCGGACGCCCGGTGAACCAAGGTTTGGTTGGGCTGCGAGTTGTACGTATCAAGACGTGCAAACACTGCATCAAAGGTCAATGTAACTCGACTAGTGTTGGTTGGAATTACTTGACCAGCACTCTCTTCACAGATCTCTATGGTTGCGGGTATTGCACACTGCAAGATGAATGATATCTGACCACGAACAACCTGCACAAATGAAAACACGTTAAACACCACCAAGGTGGAACGATCCAGCTCCCCGTGCCCGATGTTGTCCTCAGGCTTAGCGAGCAGGATCAATGTTCGCCCTTTCTTTTCCTTGCCTTCTAATCGATCCAACTCCCATTCCCTCTGTAAAATATTTTGGTCCTCTCGAACTTGTGTAGGTGAGAGTGGAACAAGTATGATCCTTATCCCTTTATGCATGAACGAGTATTTGTTGGAATGACCTTCATAAGTAACCTCGCGATCAAATTGCCAAAGTCTTCCAAGAATAAGATGGGCAGCTTGCATAGGAACCACGTCACACACCAACTCATCCTCATATCTCCCAATGTTAAACTTCACAGAAACCTGCTTGGACACTCGCACTTCGCCGCAATCACTAAACCATTGAAGCTTATATGGTGTAGGGTGATCTTGGACAGGTAGGTGTAACTTCTTGACAAATAAGGCACTGGCGACATTGGTACAACTTCCTCCGTCGATAATCAAGCTACACACTTTCCCGTTAACTAGACATCGGGTATAGAAGATGTTGGTACGCTGCTCTTCTTCATTTGTGCGTTGAGCACTCAATGCCAACCTTGTAACAAGGCCTAGTCCAACTGGTTGGTCAGGGGCAATTATCTCTTCTTCCTCAACCAATGGTGGCATGCCTTCATACTCATCCTCCTCATCCGTTAGCACTTCACCACTTGGAAGCATGAGCATGGTCCTTTGGTTTGGGCATTGGGACGCGATGTGACCGAAACCTTGACACTTAAAGCACTTAGTGTCGCGGTTTCTTGGTTTAGATGCCCCTAGATCAGCCTTAAATTCGGCCCTTTGGGTCGGTGTTGAAGATGACGAACCAGGCACCCATGCTCCATTCGAAACCCCACTTGCCTTAGCAGACTTTTGCTCGCTCGTGTGGGTAATCTCGCCTTTATACTGCGGAGTTCTCCAATTTCCAGATTGGTCGTTGGAGCTTTGGTGGGGGATACCCCTCCTCTTGAGCCTCATTTCCACCTTGATAGCTTTGTCCAATAATTCATCCATGTCAAGGTAATGTTGGAGCTCCACAACATCTGCAATTTCAGCGTGTAGTCCTCTCAAGAAACGTGTGATGGTTGCTTCTATATCCTCCCGAACATCAGCCCGCAGCATGGCCATCTCCATCTCCTTGAAGTAATCCTCAACCGTCATACTACCTTGGGTAAGAGTTTGCAATTTATGGTGCAAATCCCTGTGGTAATACGCTGGTATGAAGCGCTTCCTCAGGATCCTTTTGAGTTCTTCCCAAGTGCGAATGAGTGGTTCTTCATGTCTCCTTTGTCTGGTGCGAATCTGATCCCACCAAACGGCTGCGTATTCAGTGAACTCAATGGTTGTCAACTTCACTTTTTGGGACTCTGAGTAGTGGTTGCAGTCAAAGAGCATCTCAATCTTCCTCTCCCATTCCAAATATGCTTCAGGGTCCGACTTGCCTGGGAAGGTAAGAATTTTGAGCTTGATTCCCTTTAGTTCATCATCCCCTTGATTAGGGATGCGTTTATAATTCCGGAATCGGTTTCCATCTGCCATGTCCTCCTCATTGTTCGAATCACCTACCTCCTCCACGTATGGTTGTCTCTTGGAGGCATTCTTGCCTAGGGTTGATTGCTCCACCTTATCCTCCAGTGTATCAATTCTCTGAGCCATTCGATCAATGGCGCCTGTTAATGCTTCAAGAACATGTTTCATGTCATAAGGGTCACTTGTCGCATGAGTTTGAGACATGTTTATAGAGTACCTGCAAGGCTCAACAAACAGTTAGTAGAAACTGCCTCACTCACTCCCTTAGTGTATCACTCACCCTCGTGTATGTCACTCAAAGCGCTCCAATGGACTTACCAAACACTTTTACCTGTTGGGTTAGGTAGTTTGAGAAATGCTGCTCAAGCCCAAATAATTGTCACCAACTTCTTCCTCAAGAGTAATCACGGAGATGTAGGAGAAAGTGTAGGGAAGTGTTCCTAAAAACTAGGAGAAAATATAGGAGAAAATATAGGAGAAAATATAGGATAAAGTGTAGGAGAGTGTTCCTAAAATCTAGGAAGAGAATATAGGAGAGTTTCCTAAAGTAGATGAGAGAATATAGGAGAGTTTCCTAAAGTAGATGAGAGAATATAGGAGAGTTTCCTAAAGTGGATGAGAGAATATAGGAAAGGTCCTAAAAATGTATGAGAGAATTTAGAAAAGTTTCCTAAAAATAGATGGGAGACTTTAGGAAAGTTTCCAAAAGAAATGGATGAGAGAGTTTAGGAAAGTTTCCTAAAAAATGGATGAGAGAATTTAGGAAAGTTTCCAAAAAAAATGGATGAGAGAGTTTGGGAAAGTTTCCTAAAAAGGTAGGAGAGAGAGTGTCCAAGTGAGTACAAAGAGTTATCCAAGTGCTTTACTTAGTTTCCTAATTGATTTTGGAAACAAGTTAGTTTTTGGAAACCCTTTGAAAATCCTTTTCCTCTTGAACAACTTTTGGTAACCTTCTTGAAACAACTTTTGGTAATCTTCTTGAAACAACTTTTGGTAACCTTCTTGAAACAACCTTTGGTAATCTTCTTGAAACAACTTTTGGTAACTTCCAAATTCTACTCCAAGAAAGATTGCACAAATCAGACTTGGTTCCCTATTCAAAACAATTCGGTTGCCACTTTCTTTCCTTTCCTTTTTTTTTTTCTTGCCAACCGATTCCTCTTTTCTTTCTTTTTCTTTTCGTTTTGGTTTTCTGTTTTTTTTTTCTTGACTACAACTATCAACCACGACACAAAACAAGGAAGTCCACAAATAATAACTACCAAGAACTCCAAGATCTTTCAAGAACTTTCAAGGAAGTTGTTAGGAACTTCAGAAATTTCAAGATTATGATCAAGAATGCAAGAAGCTCAAGATTATTGTAAGTTCTCTTCAAGATTCACAAAATTCCAACAAGTTTTGCCAAAATCCAGATTTGAAAACCAAGTAAACAAGTTGGATAACACAAACAACAAGGCTGGACAGATTTGTATTCGGATGAACAGTACGATGAACAGTGTCGGTGAACAGTATGATGAACATTGTTGGGTGAACAGTACCGGTGAACAGTGACTCTTTTTTTTTTTTTTGGTTCTAAACAAACGAACAGATTGGGATTAACATATATGACTCGAAATAAACGGAAAAAAAAAAAGATATAACATGGTGGTTGTCGACTAGCTCTGGTACCAACTGATGTGAAACCCCGATCTAGACAACCAAAACACCATGGCTTAGGCAACGGAAATTTGACCCAACTAATCCCTAGAAGTCACGAACAATTTTGATATTATCTCAACCCGTAACTACTCAAATTAACGAACCAAATTGGAGGTAGTAGAACGCCACAATCAAGGAGATACTCGATTGATAAGTTCGGGTGAATAACTTGAGAAGATTCTCAAGTATTCAAAGGAAACTCTCTTGCCAAAGAGAAAGTGAAAACTCACTAATTGTATTTAATAGCCAAAAATTGATCCCAAAACAAAGAGGAAGTGGGGCTATTTATAGCCCTTACAAGCATTAACCCTAATCCAAAAATTGACCAAACTACCCTACATACTTAAGGAAGATTTTGGGCCTCACTTACTAACAAATGGGCCGCAATTAAACTAGCTTAATTACCTAGACTTTCTAAAGCGAGAAATAACCAAAATCAACGAGGAAAATCAAATAATCCTACTAAACTCAAGTATTCGTGCAATCAACTGGTCTTCACTTGAATCTTCCAATTCCCCATGTGCTTGAATGGGCCTTGGTCTTTATATTCTCATCAAAGACCAAGGCCAGTGCAAGCACATTCAAGCGTCCGTTTATCCCTTGGAGGGTGACGTGGCCCCCCTATCCACCGTCCACGTGTCCGTCCCGAGCGTCTTTGTAATATTATAAGACGCTCGGACCGTCCGATCTGCCACGTGTACTCAACCCAGTCTACCCAATACAAGGGATACTTTGCAATGGGTTGAGTGACGTCATTCTATTGGGTTGGGTGACGTCATCTGGGTAGAGCTCTCCAACAGTTCCTACACCACATCATTCTATATAACCGACACCGTTTCATCAACACAACACAAACACTCCCTTCCTCATCATCTCTCCTCCATCACCTTCAGCAACACGTGAACATTTCAATGGAGATTCCAACAGACCAGTCCATCACCGGTTACTATAAATCAAATGTCACGGAAGCACGAGCATCATCAGATGCTCAGACCATAAGAATCTTGTTCCCTGCGTTGTCATCGACAATTGTCCAGAGGGTGCGCAGGCTCTCCATGCTAATCGACCACTGTGAAATCAAGTATACTCCCCAGATTCCGATCAACAGCACCGGGAAGGTGCGGGTGCTCAGTCGAAGGGGAGGATCAGTTGCAGGCCGAATACGTGTTTCCGGTCACATGTCCGATCATCCTCCATTACTACGGCACTTCGTATTCCTCATTGAACGATGACAAGTGCCCGTGGGTAGCCAAGTACAAGCTCGAAGATTCCAACATCAAGAGTGGAATCAATTTCTGCAAGATAAAGGCACACATGAAGCTAGCAACCGCTAAAGTACCAGACAATGTCCAGTTCCGATCACCGAGAGTACATATACTCTCCCATCTCTTCACCGAGGAAGACGTGGACATGTGGCACTGCAACTATGCTCCCAAGCAGCCTGCACTTTGTCGATCCACGTCCGCAATAGTCAGGCCCAGCACCAATCAACTCTTAATCGGACCGGGGATGTCCTTGGGCCAGATCCGGCATTCAATGTCTGAGATTGGATTGGGCCATCGTGATGATGGGTCAGATCGTGGATCTGATCCAGGCCCATCAGCATCCCAAGTGGGCTACAATATTTCTGCGGAGCAATTGGGCCATGTCGTGGCCCAATCAATATCAACAGTTATGTCAACCAACAAGGCCCAGCCTCAGCCTAGTTTCAAGTTTGGGGTCAAGCCCCCAATCTAAGTGGTCCATTGGGCCGAATGAGGCCCAATTATTTTTTTATGTTCCGCTGCGCTTGCCATTTTAATATGGGATTTCTTATCGTGTAATAAACCGTAGGGGTTCAATTAATTGTGCAATTCGTTTAGATATTTGTCTATTATCGATAAATTGAACAATCTCATTGCACATAAAACGATGACGTTCAATTAAATAACGTTCACCCACGTGGCAGAAGAGTACAGCGGCCCACGTTCCTGAGAATATAAAGATCAAGGCCGATTCAAGCACATGGGGAATTGGAAGATTCAAGTGAAGACCAGTTGATTGCACGAATACTTGAGTTTAGTAGGATTATTTGATTTTCCTCGTTGATTTTGGTTATTTCTCGCTTTAGAAAGTCTAGGTAATTAAGCTAGTTTAATTGCGGCCCATTTGTTAGTAAGTGAGGCCCAAAATCTTCCTTAAGTATGTAGGGTAGTTTGGTCAATTTTTGTAGGGTAGTTTGGTTGTTGAGCCTTGCAGGTACTCTATAAACATGTCTCAAACTCATGCGACAAGTGACCCTTATGACATGAAACATGTTCTTGAAGCATTAACAGGCGCCATTGATCGCATGGCTCAGAGAATTGATACACTGGAGGATAAGGTGGAGCAATCAACCCTAGGCAAGAATGCCTCCAAGAGACAACCATACATGGAGGAGTTAGGTGATTCGAACAATGAGGAGGACATGGTAGATGGAAATCGATTCCGGAATTATAAACGCATCCCTAATCAAGGGGATGATGAACTAAAGGGAATCAAGCTCAAAATTCCTACCTTCCCAGGCAAGTCGGACCCTGAAGCATATTTGGAATGGGAGAGGAAGATTGAGATGCTCTTTGACTGCAACCACTACTCAGAGTCCCAAAAAGTGAAGTTGGCAACCATTGAGTTCATTGAATACGCAGCCGTTTGGTGGGATCAGATTCGCACCAGACAAAGGAGACATGAAGAACCACTCATTCGCACTTGGGAAGAACTCAAAAGGATCCTGAGGAAGCGCTTCATACCAGCGTATTACCACAGGAATTTGCACCATAAATTGCAAACTCTCACCCAAGGTAGTATGACGGTTGAGGATTACTTCAAGGAGATGGAGATGGCCATGTTGCGGGCTGATGTTCGGGAGGATATAGAAGCAACCATGGCACGTTTCTTGAGAGGACTACACGCTGAAATTGCAGATGTTGTGGAGCTCCAACATTACCTTGACATGGATGAATTATTGGACAAAGCTATCAAGGTGGAAAGGAGGCTCAAGAGGAGGGGTATCCCCCACCAAAGCTCCAACGACCAATCTGGAAATTGGAGAACTCCGCAGTATAAAGGCGAGATTACCCACACGAGCGAGCAAAAGTCCGCTAAGGCAAGTGGGGTTTCGAATGGAGCATGGGTGCCTGGTTCGTCATCTTCAACACCGACCCAAAGGGCCGAATTTAAGGCTGATTTAGGGGCATCTAAACCAAGAAACCGCGACACTAAGTGCTTTAAGTGTCAAGGTTTCGGTCACATCGCGTCCCAATGCCCAAATCGAAGGACCATGCTCATGCTTCCAAGTGGTGAAGTGCTAACGAATGAGGAGGATGAGTATGAAGGCATGCCACCATTGGTTGAGGAAGAAGAGATAATTGCCCCTGACCAACCAGTTGGACTAGGCCTTGTTACAAGGTTGGCATTGAGTGCTCAACGCACAAATGAAGAAGAGCAGCGTACCAACATCTTTTATACCCGATGTCTAGTTAACGGGAAAGTGTGTAGCTTGATTATCGACGGAGGAAGTTGTACCAATGTCGCCAGTGCCTTATTTGTCAAGAAGTTACACCTACCTGTCCAAGATCACCCTACACCATATAAGCTTCAATGGTTTAGTGATTGCGGCGAAGTGCGAGTGTCCAAGCAGGTTTCTGTGAAGTTTAACATTGGGAGATATGAGGATGAGTTGGTGTGTGACGTGGTTCCTATGCAAGCTGCCCATCTTATTCTTGGAAGACTTTGGCAATTTGATCGCGAGGTTACTTATGAAGGTCATTCCAACAAATACTCGTTCATGCATAAAGGGATAAGGATCATACTTGTTCCACTCTCACCTACACAAGTTCGAGAGGACCAAAATATTTTACAGAGGGAATGGGAGTTGGATCGATTAGAAGGCAAGGAAAAGAAAGGGCGAACATTGATCCTGCTCGCTAAGCCTGAGGACAACATCGGGCACGGGGAGCTGGATCGTTCCACCTTGGTGGTGTTTAACGTGTTTTCATTTGTGCAGGTTGTTCGTGGTCAGATATCATTCATCTTGCAGTGTGCAATACCCGCAACCATAGAGATCTGCGAAGAGAGTGCTGGTCAAGTAATTCCAACCAACACTAGTCGAGTTACATTGACCTTTGATGCAGTGTTTGCACGTCTTGATACGTACAACTCGCAGCCCAACCAAACCTTGGTTCACCGGGCGTCCGCTCACGATCCACCCATAGGGTTGAGACGTCGCTTGTGTGACCATTGTCATGGAATTCTTGCTGTCCGCAACATGTATCTACCACCACCACGAGTTGTCCTTGTTCCACACAAGGATGTCATGATCATTCTTCGCTTAAGAAGGCGACATGCAGGCTGCTTGGTGACTATACACATGCTCTCATCACTTTTGTTTTGTAAGAGAGTCATGATTTGGGGACAAATCGCCTTTAAGAGGAGGGGAATGATGAGAATATAAAGACCAAGGCCCATTCAAGCACATGGGGAATTGGAAGATTCAAGTGAAGACCAGTTGATTGCACGAATACTTGAGTTTAGTAGGATTATTTGATTTTCCTCGTTGATTTTCGTTATTTCTCGCTTTAGAAAGTCTAGGTAATTAAGCTAGTTTAATTGCGGCCCATTTGTTAGTAAGTGAGGCCCAAAATCTTCCTTAAGTATGTAGGGTAGTTTGGTCAATTTTTGGATTAGGGTTAATGCTTGTAAGGGCTATAAATAGCCCCACTTCCTCTTTGTTTTTGGGATCAGTTTTTGGCTATTAAATACAATTAGTGAGTTTTCACTTTCTCTTTGGCAAGAGAGTTTCCTTTGAATACTTGAGAATCTTCTCAAGTTATTCACCCGAACTTATCAATCGAGTATCTCCTTGATTGTGGCGTTCTACTACCTCCAATTTGGTTCGTTAATTCGAGTAGTTACGGGTTGAGATAATATCAAAATTGTTCGTGACTTCTAGGGATTAGTTGGGTCAAGTTTCCGCTGCCTAAGCCATGGTGTTTTGGTTGTCTAGATCGGGGTTTCACATCACTACTTCTGAGCAAAAGGTGAAAACGGAGCCTCTACTCTCCTTGAGCGAAAGTGAAACACAAGACTCTGCTGAGATTCTGCCAGTGTCAAATCAACAGTTGGGCATTTTCTCGGGCAAACCCTTGAGGAACTATTGAGGTAAATTTCTTTCCCACAAACTTATTTCAATTGCTTATACTAATCTTGGAATGATAGCAAAGTACAAGTGGCTACTGCTGAGTAACACTAAAAACAAACATATATTTTTCTGCATCTTTGAGGTAATATTTCTTATTTCAATTATGTCCATTTATTTTTATCAAAATTATGCTTGAGGATCCACTTCTCCAATGAAATACTTAAACGAAAAAGATTTGACCACTTGAAGATGGTCATTTTTTTTAAAGAAAAGATTTGGCCACCTGAAAATGGTCATTATTTCAAATGTTTGGTATGATAAATTTACTTATGGCCTCAAGTACACAATTATGCTATGCTTAGAATTACTTCTTAGTTGAAAAAAATATTCTCTACATATTTCTTGAATATGCTCTTGTAGTAGCAATATTGAGAGAAAATTTTTTCAAAAGTATTCTGTGTCTATTGATTACTAGCTTTAGTCCATTCCCAGAAGTGAATGCAACTAAAGTTCAATTTTTTGGTTATGGTTGTGGCCATGATTATGATTTTGGTAAATATGTATTTTACCATGGCAAGAGCAAAAATTTTCACCTGAAGTGGGATAATAATAATAAGGATAAGGAAATAAGAATCCTGAAGACAAATGTCCTGAAGTACATTCGATCAATCAAAATTATAATAGCATCTTGACATGGCTTATTTCTTTGAGCACCCTAAAGGTGTATGATGATCGATTTGATTTATGATAGCAATTATACTTTTCTTCCTGAAGAAGAAATAAATGTCAAACATTTGGGATCAGAGGATTATGATGATGATATTTGTCCCATAAGAACTATGGTGACAACCATATGTTTCTCATTAACGGTGCTACAATACACACCATATTTCTATTTGGAAATAAGAGAGGCAAATACAATCAGTAATAGTGCTAAATTGATTGAGAGCTCTAGAAGAGCCACTACTATATTTCTCCTTGGTGGAGAAAAGAAAGTCATAAATAAAACACCACACTCTCATAATTCTTGAAGAGTTTATCGAAATTTAATTATATCCACCAAAATGGATATCAAATTGAGACACTGAATGAGACAATAATAAAGATCATGTTTAGAAATCAAGTGAGATAAAGGTTGATTATAACATAATAACCATTCGAGAGAGAAATGGTTATCAATATAGTTGTCTTCATTTTTCATTTGGTTCAAAAGCATCACCCACAGTAAACCAGAAGTTTACTGATCCCAATGAATTTATGATTTGACAAAAGTGAGAATATTTGAGAGTCGACAAGTATTATACATATCCCTTATACATATATTATATGGCTCCAAAAAAAATTTAAAATCTATGTTCTGCATGAATCACCCTTTACTATTAAATATGAAATTTTGATGGGTGATCTATTGAATGATTTCATATTCAAATGAACAACGATTTTGACATTAGGGGGAAGAAAAGATCAATTCAAAGGAAATCATTTGAAAAAAATATTGTTGGATTTCCTTGATCCTCAAAGTAATATGAATTGAAAGTTCAAAATATTATTCATTCGTAGAAAGTTGCAAATGAATTGTTAGATCTATTTATCGACTCTAGAAGAGTCATTAAATCAAATATTCTTACAAAAAATACTCTGCTTAAAATTGATGTCCCTGAAGGACATACACAAGTGCTACAAATGAATTTTAAGGATGGCCTACTTAAATAAGATATAAATAGATTTCAAATATCTCCGGAGATTAAATAAATGTCATGACAAAATTCAACCTCCTGAAGAGGTTGCTCATAAAGAGCCAACTCCTGACGAGAATGAAATCATGAAAAATTTGATTGGAGCCTAGTGAAATATAGCACTTGATATTATGAAAGAATGAGAATCATGAAAATATCGGTTGAGCATAAAAATGATTGGGCGCGAAGAGAAAGATGTGATTCCATTAGCATCGAATTTATTGGCATAATAAAAGATCTTTGGACATGTAGTCCAAAATACCTAAAGGGTGTCAAGCCAGTCGAATGTAAATATTCATTGATAATTTTAATTGAAACTTTTGAAGAGCTCCAAAAAGTTGTCTAATATTTGAAGAAAGAATTTGAGATAAAAAATTTTGGAAAGACTAGATTTTGCCTTGGTTTGCAAATTGAACATTTGAAAGGTGGAATTTTTGTCCATTAAATTATTTATACCCGGAAGGTAATAAAACGATAAGGCATATATATTAAGTACTTCAATGGTCGTCAGATCACTAGATCCTAATAAGAATCCTTTTGGACCGCGAGAGGAAGATGAAAAGATACTTGATCCTGAAGTACCATATCTCAGTCTAGTTGATGCACTAGTATGTCTTGTTAATTGTACAAGACCTGATATATCATTTACAGTGAATTTATTAGCAAGGTTCCTTGCCTACAGGACGACATTAGAATGGTATTAAACATATTTTTCGCTATCTCCAAGAAACAATTGATCTTGGTTTATTATATTCAAGTAAATCTAAGCCTGAATTGCTTGGTTATGCTGATGTTGGGTATTTATCTGACCCATATAAAGCAAGATCTCAAACTGGTTATCTATTTATATGTGGCAGTACAACTGTTTCTTGGCGATCTACAAAGCAGCCATTAGCCGCTACTTCATCGAATCATGCTGAAATAATAGCAATTCATGAGGCCAGTCGAGAATGTGTTTGGTTAAGATTAATGACCCACTACATTTGGTAGAGTTGTGAGTTATCCTCCGAGAAAGAAAATCCTCCAACTGTATTATATGAAGATAATGCAGCTTGTATAGCTCAATTGAAAGGAGAATATATTAAAGGAGATAGAACGAAATATATTTCACCAAAATTCTTCTTTACTCATGATTTGCAAAGGAATGGTGAAATTGATGTGCAACAAATCCCATCAGATAATAATTTGGCATATTTATTTACCAAGGCATTGCCAACTGCAGCATTTGAGAAATTGGTGAAGAATATTGGAATGTGTCAGGTAAAAGATCTCAAATGATATTTGTATCAGGGGGAGAAATTAATACATAAGAATAGTATACTCTTTTTCCTTCACTAAAGTTTATGTCCCACTGGGTTTTCCCTAATAAGGTTTTAACGAGGTATATTCTTTGTGTAATGGACATCCAAGGGGGAGTGTTATGAAACAACTAAAGATGTGGATATCCATTGTTATTGCCAAGAAGGTTGATTCATAATTATCCATCAGATTCATTGGTACATTGAATGAAGAAGATACATTGGATGAATCCTTTTAGTTCATTTATGGAGCTATTCAATTGATGTACTTGAAGTACTAAATTCATGAATGAGTGTTTAATAGGATTCATGTATCTTTGATCTTATATTACCTATATATAGATGTGTCCTAGCCTCTCTTTGTAACACATGAACACCTTTCATCAGTTGAATTACAAGAATATTTCTCTATTCTCTCTCTACTTCTTATTCTACTATTTCAATCCTTGTTTTATTAATTTCACAACAGAAAGAACATTTTTGTTAGTTAATTATGATATGAAGCATTAAATATAAAATTATTAGACAATATAGCAGAATGAAGGTATCCTAGAGTTAAGTGTTGTTATTTGTATGGATAATTGGGGATGTCTGTTGTAAGGTGGCAAGTATATATAGTGTTCATCATTACACGAGTGCCAAGTTTGGTTCTGTTGTATTGCACTTGTTTATTTGTATATATTTAAGTGACAAGTAGGTAGTGCTTCTTTTGGTTGACACATGAGTGTAGTTTTGGACTTACAAAAGTGTATTTGTGAGAACTCGAAATTTTCTTATTTTCTAGCCATTATTTTATTTATTTGCACACATTTTCTATATTTTCTTTATTATGAAAAATTTTTAAATAATTTTTATGATTAAACATAGTTTTTAAATCATTTTTCTAGTATAAGTTAGTTCATGAGATATTAGGAGTGTATATCAGACGTGGGACCTGCTAGTGCGATAAGTGTGATAAATTCGATCAATTAGGTTAAGTTTTGTATGCAGGGATTAATTTTTGTATGCAGGGATTAATTTCTTAGGTGTTAAGAGGTAATTAGAGGTTACTTAGATGGATTAACATTGGAGAGACAAAAGGATAACTTTAAACCTAAAAGGTGACATGTGTCACTTTCCTATTCAAGTTGGACTTTGACCATCTTACCTCAACTTTACTAAATAACCAAAATTGACCCAAAAATCATCTTCATTTCAACCCTCTTGGCCGAAACTCTTAAGGAGAGAAAAGAAGAGAAAGCTCCAACTACTTATCCATTTCTTGCACAAATCTTGTGATTCAACCACCAAAACTTGAAATCACTCCATAAAAATCCTTTGCTAGGTAGGATTATAGAAGGTGGTGGAGTAATTTTGGAAAAAAGTGTGACAGCCCCACCTCACCCTAAGGCGAACCAAAGGGTTCGGCGGACTGCCTGCCCAGCTCTCGCCGGGACTCAGTCGATCACTTCAAGCAACCATAAGAACATCTAACCACGATCCAACTTAAAACAAAACGTATATACAATAATATCTCAAGAAGAAGTACAACCGTCAAATATACAGAGGTTCTCAAATCACTATACATCCAGCCCGTGCCAAGCACTAGGGCGAAAACCATGACAAAAGAAAACCAAGGCTAGACCCAGCTAGTCTATACAGGCTCTCGTCCTTGCACGCCTTCTCCTGTTAAGGAAAACAAAACTAAAGGGATGAGCTGGAAAGCTCAGTGAGGTTCCTAACACATAAGCAAACAAGAAGTTCAATGCATTCATTTCATGTTACCAATCATTCAAATACAAAAGAAAGCGATAAACACCGTCATTAAAAGGATACGTGCTCACAAGGAGCCATTCGTTCATTCATTCTCCTTTCGTTCCCTTATACCTTCAATCATTTGAAAATGCATTTGTATATAAGTAAAACCCTCATTCATTCATTCGTTCATTCATTCATTCACCAGGCTCCACCAACCTCCACCAACCTACAAGGTAATACTCGAGTATACCAAAACGTTCACCCAGGTCCCTAATCGCCCGACCGAGTCCGCTTCTGGCTCGAGACGACCGGTAACAAGGGGCAATGGCCAGTTCAACCAAAAGGCTTACATTCATGCACAAATAACATTTCAATCATTCAATCATTGAAAATTTCACAATCGTTTAGGCCGAGTGCGATAATGTACACACTTGCCTAGAAAACTCATTTTAACAATCATTGAAAGCATATAACATGTTATCAATCATTCATACCATCCATATAATCATGAAACATATCAAACAGGGAACACTCACCTATACACGCAAAATAACGTCCACTTCTCAATCACCAATGAAACCTAAAAGTAAACAAAGAACACATTACAATCCATCTAGCATGATTTGGATGAAATCAAGAATTACCCGACTACTCGCGAGTAAACGTATAAAATGACTTTTAACGTGTCAATAGAGCATATGGATCCGTGGATGGGAATTACTAGGGTTCATAAACCAACCTAAAGAGGTATTAGGTTTTTAGAATGGTAAAATGATCATTTTATTTGCCAAGCGGAAATATACAGGTTCAAATAGAAATTTAGCCCTCGGCCACCTTTTGAAAGAGCAGGTAACATTTTCAGTAAATACGTCCAATTCGTCACAAAATACATTCGCAAAATCACTTTAACTTGCTTACATTATAAGAAGATGAACGGACGGCATGTCCCTTGTGTTTACCTATTTTCCAGAAAACAGTCCCAACATCTCATATAGAATAATCTCATGTCCAAAAGCCGTTCACTAGGCTTAAAGTCATATAAATACAAAAATCAAGCTAGAAACATTTCCGGATAAAAACAGTTTGTGACACCATTTTGCGGTTTTGGCACCATTGGCGTTACGATTATCGGATTAGGGTGTAAGACCCACCATTTCGAAGCTAAGAACCAGGGCTATAACAATGTAGAAGGTCACTCAGTCCAAATCCCAACACAACTAAGTCAAATATGCCAAATAACAAACCAGAACCGTAATTGCAGGTTTACAAATTACACTATGCTGTAATCAGTACAACTCAGTCTAAACAGGTCCAAATGCAGAAATTCCAAAGGCATATGGTAGCTAGGACATCAATATACATTTCATAAGAAGACCTCAACCACCAAATCCAAAGCAATTCCAGTCAAAACAGCCAATTACAAACGCAATTCGGCCATCCTGAAGAACCCAGAACAGCAACAGTAAAATCGACATTTCTCACTCTACACTACTCCAAATGACCTGAAATTTTACAGGCACTTCAAACACATCAATACCTACAACTTTAATGTTTTAATCCAAGGCCAATTCGGCCTCTAACCATATGATACAAAACCGGACAGAAAAGGGGATATGAAACCCTAACTTTTCACATTTCCTTCCAAATCCAAAATTGGTTGCAATTATCTATCATATACACCTACTAGAGTCATTACCCTTCATTACCAACCATCATAGATAATCACAACATCATGATCACATTAAACCAGAAAATTCATCAATAAAATAAAAACTTCACCAATTCATCTCAAACCAAGAAATAAACCACAAATTTCAGCACTTTAGCTACCACTAAGCACATCTTAAGCTTCATTAAGTGTAGGAGGAAGTTCAATCACCACTTACCTAGTAAACAAGAGAGAAGGAGTTGTAGGACACCTTAGCTTCCTTGAACACTTTCACAAAATCACTTACTAGCACCAAATGGAGGGATTTTATGGAGTAGAAACAAATTTCAGCAATTGGTTTGGATGATTTGCACTAGATGGTAGCTAAAAGTTTGAAGAGTTTTCTTCCCTCTTAAGCTCAAGATGGCCGGCCAACATGGTGAAAGAAAGAGTGAATATTTGGTCAATTTTGAGATATTTAATCAAATGGTAAAGAAAGGTCAAAAAGGTGAATAGTTGTCTTAGGCTTCAACCAATGGAAGTGTGACACTTGTCACTCCATTAAATGCATTTCTATCCTTTTGTTTCCTCTCACATCAATCACATCTCATCCTCTACTTATCTCTTAACACCCGATAAATTTCACCCAGTATCCGGAACTTAACCTAATTGGTCGAATTTTTCCGAACTTTTCGCCCTAGTGGGTCCCACATCCGGTATACACTCTTAATTTCTCAACAACTAACCGATACTAGAAAAATCATTTTAAAACTATATTTACTCATAAAATTGATCTAGAAAAATTTTCTAATAAAGAAAATGCAGAAAACGTGCAATTAAGAAAAGTACGGGTCCTCACATAAAGAAACCTAAGCTACTACCTTTCTTGAGGTGTCAAGGTATGATGTGTAGAAATTCATTGTTTGTTTCTAATAATGGTTTATTACTGACTTGTAGTAGCTAAAAATGTTATTTTGTGAAGAGTTGATGACTTTTAGTGGAGTTTGATAAATTTCTGATTTTATTCATGATTTTTCTGATTTTATATGATAAGTGTTGGTTGGCCATGGATGATGGCTTGATATGGTCTAAAGTGAAGTTTTGGTGTGTTAATTGTAGTTATTTGCAAAAAATTTCACCTTTGTGCGAAAATTTCAGATTTAGGGTTTCAATTTGGGGCTTTTCTAGGGTTGTTGTGGAACTCTTGATTTGGCTTTGATTAAAGGGCATTGTAACCCTAATAAGGTGTATTGAATGGCTTGTGAATTGTAATTGTAGTTGTGGTGGTGTTGGATGAATATAAATGATTAATTGTAGGATGGAAAATCTAAAATTTTAGGGGTTATGCTGTCCAATTTTTAAGTTTAGGTGATTTTGTGGTAATTGGCTTGTTGTGAGTGGACATGGGTGCCTTTAGGGGTTGTCTAAACATTTGGCACCCCTTGTTCCATATTTTGTTTCCAAGTTCTATTTTGGCCATGCATTAGTTGCTTTGATTAGGTTTATGACTCGTGTGCGAGTCTCACTTGCGTTTGTGATTGTTATAGGACGTGCCGGTGACTCAAGGCATACGTCGGGCGAAAATTTGTGACTTTGCTTTGCTTGAATTGGTGAGTGTACTACTCACGTGATTGTTATTTCATGGCTTTATTGTACTTGAAATCTGTGACTGGATTGTTTGTGATTACTGCTTATGCCAGATGAGACGAGGGTGTACTCGATCACTCTCATACTCTATGGCTTATTTGACCGTTTACTGTATCACATGAAAATTTCTTGATAATACTTGAACTAATGTCGTTTGGATGCGTATCCAACTACCATTACTGTTACCTCTGAGCTCAACCTCATTGGAAGTCAATTGACTAGAGCCAGTAAGGACTTGGTCGAGGAAAATTGACAAGCCATGGAGACCGTTGTGGGGAATCTATGGGTATGAGACCCTTTATTCCGGTATACTCGAGTATTACCATTTCTGATCTACTTGGTGTTCGGGCCCGGTAACGGGAATGTGTGGTGGACGGAAATCGGAGTAAAGTGGGGTCTACAGTTGTGATTATTCTTTGTATATTGACGGAGAGTCGATGAAATGAGATCAAGTATGGCAAATAAGGAAAAGGGCTCTTGAGAGCCGTCCGTATCCTTTTACTCTCATTTGTTGTGTGGTGTTAGTTTTGCGCACTTGATGAACGTATTTGAATTGAGTATCATTATGATTATGTGCTCCTTGAGTGCTTGAGTGATGGTACCTCACTGGGCGAAAGCTCACTCCGTTAATTTTGTTTTCCTTACAGGAAACAACCTTTTGAACCTGTGATTTTGAAGAATGAGTTGAGCTAGTCTAGATATTTTTGTATAGCTCCTCAGTGGTTGGAAACCCTAAATGTATCTTGAATCAAATGTTCCCATTTGATTTGTAAATATACGAATATGGTATATAAACGTGTTTAGTCATGTTCATGTGTTATTTTGGTTTGTAAATGTCCATTGTAAAGGATTATATGAAGTTACTTGTATTCGATTGGGTTTTGGACAGGTTCGGAATTTGAACGAAGAAGGAAAAATTTTGGCGGGAAATTCTGTGAAGAAATCCGGCCAGTTTTTGGCCGGATTGCCAGCCAGAGTGGCATGGATTTTTGAATCCGTTGGTTTTCAGCTACTGCCTCCAATCCGGCCAGGAATCCGGCCTGATTGTGATGTGGCAGTCACTATTCACTTTCCGTTTCGATTTTTGTTTTTCCGTTTTGTGATTGTTGATTTGTTTGAGTGTGCTAATGTATTCCGAAACGATTCTAGTTGTGTATAACCGTCTTAGTAGTTCTGGCGAGAGTTGGGCAGGCAGTCCGCTGACCCCTTTGGTACGCCTTAGGGGAAGGTGGGGCTGTCACAGTTGGTATCAGAGCCTAGGTTAGAAATGACTTAGCCAAGTTTGACTTGGGCTGCTTAGGACCTGTGGGGACTGTGTTAAGACGTTGTTAAGTGTGATTATATTGTCTAAGATGTAAACCTTTGCTATCATTTTAGGTTATAGCTGGAGCGAGTGGAGAGGGCGGAGGTGAGCCACCTTGGAGGCGCCCACAAGTCATTGATTACCAGGAGAGGCCGGGAGGTCCGATCCGACTTTGGTATACCGCTAGTCGGACCCGTCGCCGTAGGCGTTGCCAGAATTACTCTTATGCGGACCATGTGGTCGTGGCGGTACTAGATGAATGAAGGAGGCTTAGACGTTCCGTCGCCAGGGATCACACTGAGACTCTTAGACTGAGGGGCATCATGAGGTTGCAAGCTGATCAGATTTGGGAGCTCCAGGGGGATATAGCCATGGAGCAAGAGCGCACGAATGCTCTGAGGAAGCAGTTGCAAGTGGTTAACAACTGCTTCACGAATGTGGTTCGGGAAGTTAGAGACCGTTCCGACGGTATCATTAACGAGTGCAAGGCGCTAATCCAAGGGGTGATTGGCGCCAATGCGTAAGTGGAGGCTTCTAGTGATGAAACACCTGGAGAAAGGAGTACCCCTAGTTCTAGCCAAGGGGGAAAGTCAATGGGTTCCGTGGGGAACTAGGCTAGAACTCTTTTGGGTTAGGTTTTGATTCCATGGGAGGAGTAGGTTAGGGGATGAACTTTTAGCTAGCCGTTTTTGTATGTTTGGACTAGCTTTATACATATCACTTTTGATGACTCCGTTATCTCATGGAATTTCTTTTGTTGGTATCTAGCTGGTTGTTATTGTGTAACTTGTTTGATATGGATGTGTTATGTGTACATATGTGTTTGATTTGTGAGTATTTCCTGTTCCTTGTTTACACTTACGGCTATCTTTAATATTATATTTATGCTTTGGCCCTAGATTGGTTAATTTCGATGGAGGGAACCCGTAGTGGACGGGGTCGTGGTCGTGGAATTAGGTAACCCTCGAATGAAGGGGGTAACCAAGAACCAATACGTGAACTGAATCCTGAACCTAGGGTCGATCCGAATGTTCAAGTAGCCGCAACCATCGAACGAATGACCGACTTGTTGGCTCATGTAGTAGAGCATCAGGGTCAAAACCCTAGTCCCCAACCCGAAAACCCTGGGAACCCTGATAATTTTGTGGAAAGCGAGGATAGGGTCCTCGAAAGGTTTCAGAAATTTTTCCCACCAAAGTTTAATGGCGGGCCAGATCCGGATGTGGCCGAAAGATGGTTGGAAAAGATGGTGGACATTTTTGCTGCCCTGCACTACACGGAAGAGAGGCAGGTAACTTTCACTGTCTTTCAACTAGAATGGGCAACCCGTTCTTGGTGGAACGTGATTCGCTTAAAGTGGGAAAGAGAACAAACACCAAAGACATTGGTGAACTTCATGAGGGAGTTCAACGCTAAGTTTTTCCCTCATCTGATTCAAGAACGAAAAGAAGATGAGTTTATTCGGCTCCACCAGGGGACCCAGACCGTACCCGAGTATGAGAGCCAGTTCACTCGATTGTCCAAATTTGCCCCTGAATTAATTGTGACCAAACAACGGAGAATAAGACGTTTCGTTCAGGGCCTGAATGTGGAGATTCAAAAGGACCTAGCTGTAGCCCCAATTAATACTTTTAGTGAGGCCGAGGAGAAGGCTCAACGAGTGGAAAGTGCCAGGCTACAAGTAAGGAACTTCCAAGATAAGAAGCAAGGCTTTCCCGGTAGTAGTTCAGGGCAGGGGAATAAAGGTACCCCTCCCAAGTTTGGAAGGGGGACCAGAGGAGGAAGGCAGCCAGGAATGTGGAGAGGGGCCCGCCAAGGAACGGCCAATTTGGGCTAGGCCAAAGGGGAGGTTCTCAAGGAGGTTCGGTTTCTGCATCTCGCGGTCTCTGTGGGTATTGTGGAAAGCCAAACCACATGGAGGAAGGAAAGAAAGTGTTTGCACTGTGGGAGTGCAGACCACCAAATAGCCAATTGCCCGGTTTTGTCACGAGACAGAAAGGGATGCCAGCAACCGACGAGGACCAATTCTGGATCGGCTAAGGTGGAAAGGACCAAACCTAAAGTGTCAGCTCAAGTGTACTCGCTAGAACCCCAACAGGTCCCTGACTCTTCTGAGGTCGTAGAAGGTACGATCCTTGTATTCTACCGATTTACGAAAGTTTTAGTAGACCCAGGTGCCACTCATTCATTTGTTAACCCCGATTTCATGTGTGGAATTGATATAAAACCTGCTAGTTTACCATATGACCTAGAAGTTAGCACTCCTACGGGGGAACACCGTCTACTCACTAGTATGGTTTATAAGAATTGTGAAGTTTGGGTAGGAGAGAGAAAATTGTTAGGAGACTTAATAACCTTGTCCATTAAGGGGTATGATGTAATTTTGGGTATGGATTGGTTAGCTCGGTATAATGCTCAACTTGATTGTAAGAGAAAAGTGGTAGAATTTCGTATTCCTGGGGAGGCGACCTTGAGGTTAGACATAAGGGGTAGGTTAGGCTCATCTGCTTTGATCTCGGGTATTCGGGTTAGAAAATTGCTATGTAGAGGGGCGCAAGGGTTCTTAGCCTTTCTAATCAATACCCCTACCGATAAACTGAAGGTAGAAGATGTGCATGTGGTGAAGGAATATCCAGACGTGTTTCCTGACGAGTTGGTAACCCTACTCCCGGAGAGAGAGATAGAATTCAAAATTGATTTGTTACCGGGAACGTCACCTATCTCTAAAACCCCATATCGGATGGCCCCAGCCGAACTTAGGGAGTTAAAGTTACAATTACAAGATCTATTGGAACGAGGGTTTATTCGTGAGAGTGGATCTCTGTGGAGAGCCCCTGTGTTGTTTGTGAAGAAAAAGAATGGGAGTTTGCGGATGTGTATAGACTATCGGGGGTTGAATAATGTAACGGTTGAGAATAAATAACCACTGCCCCATATCGATGAATTGTTTGACCAGTTGCAAGGAGCAGTGGTCTTCTCGAAGTTAGACCTCCGATAGGGATACTATCAATTGTTAATTAGGAAGGAGGACATACCAAAGACTACATTCAATTCTAGATACGGGCATTTCGAATTCGCAGTCATGCCCTTTAAATTAACCAATGCCCCTGCTGCTTTTATGGATTTGATGCATAGAATTTTTAAACCCTACCTGGACCGATTTGTCATTGTGTTTATCGATGACATTTTGGTTTATTCAAAAATCCGAGAGGAACATGAGCAGCATCTACGAATTGTCTTACAAACCCTAAGAGAGCATCAATTGTACGCAAAATTTAGTAAGTGTGAGTTTTGGCTGGAGAAGATTTCTTTCTTAGGGCATGTAATCTCACAAGAAGGTATCTCTGTTGACCCGGCGAAAGTAAAGGCAGTGACGGAATGGAAGAGGCCAAAAAATTTCACTGAGATTCGTAGCTTTCTAGGGTTGGTTGGGTACTATAGACGTTTTATTAAGGACTTTTCTAGACTTGCCGGCCCTTTAACCCACCTGACAAAGAAAAATGGTTGTTTTGTGTGGGTTATTAGGTGTGAAACTAGTTTCCAAGAATTGAAAATAAGATTAACCATGGCTCCCGTACTAGCTCTACCTAACGGAATAGATAGTTTTACTGTTTCTACTGATGCCTCGAGGGAAGGTTTGGGGTGTGTGCTAATGCAAAATAGGAATGTGATATCTTTTGCCTCTAGGAAATTGAAAACTCATGAGCAAAACTACCCAACCCACAACTTAGAGTTAGCTGCAGTTGTTTTTGCTCTGAAGAAGTGGAGACACTATCTGTACGGCGTAACTTTCGAAGTTTACTCTGACCATAAGAGCCTTAGATACCTCTTCTCGCAAAAGGAATTGAACATGAGGCAGCGGCGATGGATGGAATTTCTGGAGGACTACGATTGCACTATCAACTACCACCCAGGGAAAGCTAACGTAGTGGCCGATGCCTTAAGTCGAAAGGCTCAAGTTGCGGGGTTAATGATTAAGGAGTGGGACTTGTTAACATCAATTAGTGAATGGAATCCTTGTCTTGGCAATAAGAAGGTGATTTTTTGTAACATTAGGGTGACATCCACTTTACTGAAGAGAATTAAAGAGGCACTGAAGAGAATTAAAGAGGCTCAGAAGGAAGATTCGATGGTACGGAAGTGGGGGGAAAAAGTGGAAAAGGGAGAAATGCCTGATTTTAATCTAAATCCTGAGGGAGTTTTGAGATATCGAAATCGAGTGGTGGTACCCAAAGATGAAGTATTGAAAAGGGAAATCTTGGAGGAAACTCATCGGTCAAAGTATACAATCCATCCGGGTAGTAGTAAGATGTATCAGGACTTGAAAGGGGCCTATTGGTGGGACAATATGAAAAAGGAAATTGCTCAATACGTGCAAACTTGTCTCATCTGTCAGCAAGTTAAGGCAGAACATCAAAAATCATCTGGATTGTTACAACCCCTTGAGATACCCAAATGGAAGTGGGAAAACGTAACAATGGACTTCGTTTCGGGTTTGCCACGAACACAATGAGGACATGATGCAGTTTGGGTGATCGTTGATCGGTTAACCAAATCGGCCCATTTCTTACCGGTAAACATGAAGTATTCCATGGACAAATTGGTTCAGTTATATATGGATGAGATTGTAAGATTACACGGAGTCCCTGTGAGTATCGTTTCGGATAGAGATCCTCGTTTTGTGTTTAGATTTTGGCAAAAGTTTCAAGAAACCTTGGGGACCAAACTCAACCTTAGTACCACTTATCACCCCCAGACAGATGGGCAATCTGAGCGAACCATTCACTACAAGAATTTTGGCCATCAGTGACAACTACCTTTCGCCACAAAAAAGCAAAAAGTCGTCACTGATGAACTTTATTGACAACATTTCGGTTGTCGCAGGGTCGTCACTGAATCTCCGTCGGTAAAAGTATATAGTGACGACCTTAAAGTTGTCAGTGAATAGAAACTTTTTTATGACAAGATATGTCGTCAGTAAAAGCTATAACTTTAGTGACGACATATTTTCTTGTCAATGATGCATGAAGCAACGGTAGTGAGTGTATATACTAATTAGTGACAACTTTGTTGTCAATAAACCCCTTATCAACTGTGGCAACAACCCCTTATCAATGGACAATTTTGATTGACTGACAACAACAATTGTCAATAAAGACAGCTTGCCTGGAGAAATACTACTCATTTACAACACCTTGCAATGTGTAGTTTGATGATTTTTCTACTACAATAATATCTAAAAATTGAAAACATCGGCAATGTTTAATAAATAACAAACGTAGGCACTCGTTACAATAGGAAATGCCAGAATAACATATTAAATATTCAAATGTCATAAATAAGTGCAACATCACACTACAAATAGTTTGATAAATTTCAGTAGAGAAAATTTTGACATATAAGTCAAGGCTGCACTAAAAAAACATATTACAAGTCCCAAAACATTTTCTGTGCTACCGAAACATTTTCTAAACTTAAGACAACGCTATAACCACAGTTTTTGAGTCGACATGTAAGCTGTACTGCTAATCTTCTTCCAAGCCTCCAAAATGTACGAGATATTTGCTTCACCCTTCACCTGATATGTAGGTTAATAATCACAAATAGATGAGCACACTCATTGATAGGAATAAAAAAGTTCCATAAATTTACATAAGCAGCATAGTGCCTTTAATAAGCCTAAAACTTTCATAATGGAACACTGGGAAAAATGTCATCAACTATGAACTATTACATATTGGAAACAGTAGTAGACTAAACTCCTATAAATAAACACATACAGAAGTATATAAATATGACAGATTATCCACACATGAATATGTAGTTACCATAAAAGTGATGAATTATGTTCTTTACTTGTTCTTTTACAAAGAGTTGTTATCAGATCACTTATAACACATATAAATTGACATTTTACAAATTTTTGGAGCAAAAAATTTTTTTTTCTTTAATTATCAGTAGGGGCATATCTATTAATTTCAAAGCTAAACAATTGTTTATTGAATTTCTATATGCAAAATTGAAGGTTTCCTTTGGCCAACAGGGACAGGTGCCCCCACAGGCCATAATCTAGATCTGCCCCTGGATGCTGGACTGTTTAACAGAAGCTCAGGTGATGCATAAGTATGAAATAAGGTTCTAAAGACGCTCATAGTACATCAACATGCAATAGGTTATGAGGCACTTAGCTTCAGCAGCAAAAAACTTATGTACCAATGTAGTGTATCAGTACATTTCAACCGAAGACAGAAGAACTTGACAAAGAAACAGCAAAGCAAAGGGCAAAGGAAAGAACACTGAAATTATAGGATTTGCACTTACTAGCACTTTTGCACTTCCAAAATCACAAATCTTCACTTGTTGACTAAGAGGATCAACCTGAAAAGACAAACAATGACTGTCAAGGAAAGGAAAAAAGAAAAAGAAACAAGCATACTGAAGTCAAACATGAAGACAATATATACCAAAACGTTTTGGGGCTTCAAGTCTCTATGGCATACTCCAGCAACATTATGCAAATACGCTAGACCTCTGAAAATCTGAAAAACAACTACAAATTTAGCTTCACTCAAGCACTATAGAACACTGCAAATATACTAGCACGGAAGCAACCCACATACTTGGTAGGTGTACAGTTTAACATAAATCAGTGGCATCGTCTGGTTGATGTTCCTATAATGCTTTAGAACCCGATACATTGCCTCAGGGACATACTCCATTACTAAATTGAGAAAAAGCTCATCTTTACTAGTAGTTGAAAAAAAGCAATGCTTTAGAGACACCACATTTGGGTGATCCATTGTGCGCATTAACTACAATTCACGATTCTTGTATCGCCTGTCCTATAAAACCTTCTTTATAGCCACAATTTCTCCAATTTCCAAACATTTTGCCTACATGAGCATGCATAACCCCAGAAATTAAAGCAAAAAGATTAGCAAATGAAAGATTAGTATAATTTTGTAATCCACATACCTAGAAAACAATTCCAAAAGATCCAGTCCCCACAACCCTCTCTGCCATGTAACTAACAGTCTACAAAATGAATCAAGCAGTGGAAACAAGTTTTCAATAATCTCTTGAGCAAAATTGATCAGATCATGTCAAAGTCTTATGTAGTTATCCAACAAGTAATATGATTATTCAACAATTCCAAAAAATGCAAAGCAGAGTCAGCAAAGCTAATATTGGATGTACAGAAAATGCAACCTTAGTGCTACTGAATGAAAATAGGCAGCATCAACAAATGCAATTCAACCAGTTAATAAGCAAACAAGAACCACAATTCTACCTGCTTGGGTTCAAAATGATATACTAAAAAATGTTTTTTTTTAAGAAAAAAACAACAGAAAGATGAGGCTCAGATTTCTTTTATGAATCGTACAGAGACATTGACTGCGCCATGGCTGCAAAATCTGCAGCTGCTCATACATGAGACGAGACCAACTGCTGAGTTTGCCTAGCCAAGTTACGGGTCGGTTCGTCTCCAATGTCCGATTTGATTTGCTCAGAGATAATGCCCAACAAATATCATCACCGCCTCTTTTCCATAAACGCCGAATCCTTCCACCACCACCTTCATCTCATATTACACTGTCGCCAAAAAGAAAGAAAAGAAAAAAAAGAAAACTCGCAACGAGGGCTTCTTCCCTGTTATTGTTAAACACACACACACACACATGTTGATATGCATACGTGTGTTTGTGTACATATATATACATATATTTCCCTGGCTCTGTTCGAAGGGCTGTTGGTTTTTTAGTAACCAATGGCGAAATCATAGGCAAAGCAGAGATGGGCAACCACCCTTGAAGAAATCCTCCTCTACTGCTGCCTCATTCGTTCTTCTTTCTGAGCTATATAATCATCAGAGAAAAGGCTAAACCCGCTGTGGCTGCAAAAACCGCCATTGGGAGATTTTGCCGAGCCAAGATACGAGCTAAATTAATAAGGGTAAAACCCACAAGTAAGTAGAATCCAAAATGAGGAGATGACTCCATCCATAAATCAAATGAAGCCCAAAAAAACTGGACTGAAATTTTTGGCAAAAAAAAAAAACAATTAGGGCAAAACATTTGGGGGAAAATTAGAGAGGAAAAAGAGAATCGGCATACCTTTTTTTTGTCGAGAGTTGCTGCTAAATGTAGTCTTCTATTTGCTCATTGCCGAGCCAAGATCAATTAGGAGATGGCGAGGAGATGTTTTGGCAGAGATGAGGAGTAGTGTTATTTGGTTCTAAGTGTTGGCTATTGGCTGGTAGTGATGTTTCGGTAGAGCGAATGAATAAACATGACCACTGATGGTTGGTTTCACTAAGTGGTCAATATCAATTCTGCGCCTCTCCTCAGACTATTGACTTTGAATAAAATTTCAATTCCTTAGATTTCCTCCTTACTTGTTCAGTACCAAAATTTCAAACAAAGTTTTTTAGTTTCCAACATTTTAGTACATATAATATTTTACTAATATATTATTATTTGCTACTTTTAAATATTTTTGTGAAAATATTCATAATGGGTGAGAAAATTATGTTGCAATACTACAAGTGGTAAATGCACCTTGGTCCTGCTTCAAATAGTTAATTTTTTTATGACATCAAATAGTTGATCCGATATTAATATTGATATCATTTTCTCAAAATTGTGAACTAAATTACAACTTATTTATCTTTCTTTCCATTATTTTTGCCCAATACTCCAGAATTTTGTTTTGTTATTTTATAATAAGGAGAGATGATTTGTTTCAAATGGTTAATTTCACTTTAAATTATTGCACTAATATTAATTTACATGACAAAATTTGAGTTCCTAACAGTTAAAAAATTCATTAGAGAGCAAATACAGAATAACAATTGCTATAGTATATAAATATTTTAAATCAGATCGTGACAAGAGAAAGTTGTCACTAACTAGTTCCATTATTATCAGTGACAACAACAACCAAGTTGTCAAAGAAAGGGGAATTATTACTGACAACATTTAGATAGTCGTCGCTAATGTAGTTTGGCGCGATGTGGCGGGAGTTCAACTGTGACGACAATCCAAGGTCATCACTGATGCCTTTGCTCCTTTCAGTCAATTGTGACAACTTTTCGTGTTGTGGCTAATGGGCCCCATTTTGTGACGACTAATTTTCGTCACTAGGAAATGTTGTCACTAATAACCAAATTTCTTGTTGTGATTCAGACCCTTGAGGATATGTTAAGAACTTGCATCTTAGATTTTAGGGGTAGTTGGGGTCAACACATGACCTTAGTGGAGTTTGCCTACAATAATAGTTACCACTCATCAATCCAAATGGCACCATACGAAGCGCTTTACGGAAGGAAGTGCCGATCACCGATCTATTGGGATGAAGTAGGCGAAAAGAAGGTTCTAGATCCAACCACCATTCCATGGATGGAGGATGCCCAAGAAATAGTCAAGTTAATACGTCAAAGAATCCAAACAGCTCAAAATCGACAAAAGAACTACGCGGACAATCGAAGAAAAGACTTGGAGTTCTAAGTTGGAGACCGTGTTTTCCTTAAGATCACGCCACTATGAAGTGTCACTACGGATAGAGGAAAGAAACTTCAATCTCGGTTCGTAGGACCTTATATAATTCTTCAGCGAGTTGGGAAAGTGGCGTACCGACTCGAGTTGCCACCAAATTTGTCCCGAGTTCATGACGTCTTTCATGTCTTGATGCTCAAAAAGTATTACCCCGCTCCAACTCACATCTTACAATCGAAGGAGATTGAGATAGACGAATCACTCACCTACGAGGAGAAACCTGTACAGCTACTCGACCGAAAAGTTAAGGAGCTGAGAAATAAACAAATCCCTCTGGTGAAAATCTTGTGGAAAAATCACGGGGTAGAGGAGGCGACCTGAGAGGTGGAAGAGGAGATGCAAAGGAAATACCTTGATCTATTTATGAATCACGGTAAGAAATTTCAAGGGCAAAATTTTTCTAAGGGGGAGAAAGTGTGAGAACCCGAAATTTTCTAGCCATTATTTTATTTATTTGCACACATTTTCAATATTTTATTTATTATGAAAAAATTTTAAATAATTTTTATGAGTAAATATAGTTTTTAAATCATTTTTCTAGTATAAATTAGTTCATGAGATATTAGGAGTGTATATCGGACGTGGGACCCTCTAATGCGATAAGTGTGATAAATTCGACCAATTAGGTTAAGTTTTATATACAGGGATTAATTTCCTAAGTGTTAAGAGATAATTAGAGATTATTTAGATGGATTAACATTGGAGAGACAAAAGGATAACTTTAAACCTATAGGGTGACATGTGTCACTTTCCTATTCAAGTTGGACTTTGACCATCTTACCTCAACTTTACTAAATTACCAAAATTGACCCAAAAATCATCTTCATTTCAACCCTCTTGGCCGAAACTCTTAAGGAGAGAAAAGAAGAGAAAGCTTCAACTACTTCATCCATTTCTTGCACAAATTTTGTGATTCAACCACCAAAACTTGAAATCACTCCATAAAAATCCTTTGCTAGGTAGGATTGTAGAAGGTGGTGGAGTTGTTTTGGAAGAAAGAAACCTAAGCTACTACCTTTCTTGAGGTGTCAAGTTATGGTGTGTAGAAATTTATTGTTTGTTTCTAATAATGGTTTATTAATGACTTGTGGTAGCTAAAAATGTTATTTTGTGAAGATTTGATGACTTTTAGTGGAGTTTGATAAATTTCTGATTTTATTCATGATTTTTCTTATTTTATATGATAAGTGTTGGTTGGCCATGGATGATGGCTTGATATGGTGTAAAGTGAAGCTTTGGTGTGTTAATTGTAGTTATTTGCGAAAAATTTCAACTTTGCGCGGAAATTTCAGATTTAGGGTTTCAATTTGGGGCTTTTCTAGGGTTGTTGTGGAACTCTTGATTTGGCTTTGATTAAAGGGCATTGTAACCCTAATAAGGTGTATTGAATGGCTTGTGAATTGTAATTGTAGTTGTGGTGGTGTTGGATGAATATAAATGATTAATTGTAGGATGGAAAATCTGAAATTTTAGGGGTTATGCTGTCCAATTTTTAAGTTTAGGTGATTTTATGGTAATTGGCTTGTTGTGAGTGGACATGGGTGCCTTTAGGGGTTGTCCAAATATTTGGCACCCCTTGTTCCGTATTTTGTTTCCAAGTTCTATTTTGGCCATGCATTAGTCGCTTTGATTAGGTTTATGACTCGTGTGCGAGTCTCACTTGCGTTTGTGATTGTTATAGGACGTGCCGGTGACTCAAGGCATACGTCGGGCGGAAATTTGTGACTTTACTTTGCTTGAATTGGTGAGTGTACTACTCACGTGATTGTTATTTCATGGCTTTATTGTACTTGAAATCTGTGACTGGATTGTTTGTGATTATTGCTTATGCCAGATGAGACGAGGGTGTACTTCATCACTCTCGTATTCTATGGATTATTTGACTGTTTGCTGTATCACATAGAAATTTCTTGATAATACTTGAACTGATGTCGTTTGGACGCGTATCCAATGACCATTACTGTTACCACTGATCTCAACCTCATTGGAAGTCAATTGACTCGAGCCAGTAAGGACTTGGTCGAGGAAAATTGACAAGCCATGGGGACCGTTGTGGGGAATCTATGGGTATGAGACCCTTGATTCCGGTATACTCGAGTATTACCATTTCTGATCTGCTTGGTGTTCGGGCCCGGTAACGGGAATGTGTGGTGGACGGAAATCGGAGTAAAGTGGGGTCTACAGTTGTGATTATTCTTTGTATATTGACGGAGAGTCGATGAGATGAGATCAAGTATGGCAAATGAGGAAAAGAGCTCTTGAGAGCCGTCCGTATCCTTTTACTCTCATTTGTTATGTGGTGTTAGTTTTGTGCATTTGATGAACGTATTTGAATTGAGTATCATTATGATTATGTGCTCCTTGAATGCTTGAGTGATGGTACCTCACTGGGCGAAAGTTCACTCCGTTAATTTTGTTTTCCTTACAGGGAACAACCTTTTGAACCTGTGATTTTGAAGAATGAGTTGAGCTAGTCTAGATATTTTTGTATAGCTCCTCAGTGGTTGGAAACCCTAAATGTATCTTGAATCAAATGTTCCCTTTTGATTTGTAAATATACGAATATGGTATATAAACGTGTTTAGTCATGTTCATGTGTTATTTTGGTTTGTAAATGTCCATTGTAAAGGATTATATGAAGTTACTTGTAGTTGATTGGGTTTTGGACAGGTTCGGAATTTGAACGAAGAAGGAAAACTTTTGGCGGGAAATTCTGTGAAGAAATCCGGCCAGTTTTTGGTCGGATTGGCATGGATTTTTGAATCCGTTGGTTTTCAGCCACTGCCTCCAATCCGGCCGGATTGTGACGTGGCAGTCTCTATTCACTTTCCGTTTCGATTTTCAATTTTTCGTTTCGAGATTGTTGATTTGTTTGAGCGCGCTAATGTATTCCGGAACGATTCGAGTTGTGTATAACCGTCTTAGTAGTCCTGGCGAGAGTTGGGCAGGCAGTCTGCTGACCCCTTTGGTATGCCTTAGGAAATGGTAGGGCTGTCACAGTTGGTATCAGAGCCTAAGTTAGAAATGACTTAGGCAAGTTTGACTTGTGCTTCTTAGGACCTGTGGGGACTGTGGTGTACGAAGAAATAATATACGGACCAGAAAATGCGATTCCCCTTACCTCCAATAATCACGAGGCCATTGTGATAGAGGTCATAACATGCAATTACAAGGTGAGAAAGGTATACATAGACAATGGGAGCGCCATTGATGTACTATACTATAAGACCTTCAAGGAATTGCAGTTAGAAGACAAGCAGCTCATCCCAGTCCGAATTCCCTTGATTGGTTTCGCAGGCCCAACGATCAAACCTAAGGGAATGATAACTCTCATGGTCACGGTGGGGGTGCCGTCGAGGTGCTGAACTGTCCTAATAAATTTCGCGGTGGTCAAAGAGCCATCATCATACAATATGATCTTGGGGCGGCTTGCCTTGAACGCACTCCGAGTTGTGTGTTCAACTCTGCACCTTAGCATGAAATTCTCCACGTCCAAGGAAGTAGCTAAGGTGTTAGGGGATCCGGAAGTGGTTCGGGCCTACTACATCGCAACTCTCAAGGGTAAGGAAAAGTTGGTAGCTCAAACGACTTGTTTAGAGTCCTGGGAACCAGCCGGGAAGAAGGAAAGACTGGAGACAGATGAAGGGCTACTCGAAATCCCGATTAACAAAGAGCGGCCGGATCGGGTGATACGAGTCAGCTCATACCTGAACGAATTGACCAGAAAGGCGTTGGAATCTCTGCTGGAGTGCGGATGATATGCCCGAGATTCCATCCGAACTGGCAGTTCACAAGTTGCATGTGGACCCTAATGTCCGGCTAGTAAAGCAGAAAAAGAGGAGCTTCGTGCTTGAACGAAATGAGTTCATTAAGGAAGAGGTGGACAAACTGTTGGAGGCTAGAATCGTGAAAGAGGTCTACTATCCGACCTGGCTTGCCAACCCAGAATTGGTCAAAAAGGATTACAAGGCCTGGAGAATGTGTGTAGATTTCACCGACCTGAATAAGGTCTATCCAAAGGACTGCTACCTTTTGCCCCGAATAGACTTACTCGTGGACTCAATTATGGAATATGAAGTCTTCTGCTTTTGGATGCCTTCAAAGGGCACCACCAAATAGCCATGGCTGAGGAGGATCAGGAGAAGGCTTCATTCATCACCGCATACGGCACTTATTGCTACACCACCATGCCTTTCGGACTAAAGAATACGGGAGCAACGTATCAAAGAATGGTTAACAGGCTATTCAAAAATCAGCTAGGTCATAATATGGAGGTCTACGTCGATGATATGCTGATCAAGAGTAGGACTCAGGAGCAGTTCATCCCAGACCTTAGGGAAATTTTCGATATTCTCCGAAGGTCGCATATGAGATTGAACCCCAAGAAGTCGGGCAAATTCCTAGGATACATGATATCCAAAGACGGAATAAAAGTCAACCCTGATAAGGTAAAATCCATTATGGATATGGCACCGCCCAGAAACATCAAGGAAGTGTAACGACTAGCCGGTAGGATGGCAGTTTTGAACAAGTTCCTATCAAAATCGGTAGCTCGGGGTTTCCCTTTCTTCAGAGCTTTGAGAAAAGGCTCCCAATTTGAGTGGACCTCGTGTGAGGACCCGGAAATTATTTTAAATTTTCTTCTATTTTTAAAAAATTAATTTATATTTCCTTTTAGTTTACTTTACTTGCTTATTTGCTAGCCTTAATTTAATGGTGATTTTAAAGGTTAACTCAAGATTTTTCTCTTTTCCCTTTTATAATTTTGATGCATGTTAAGTTTCGTAAAGTATTATGGTAGTTTGATCGACTAGTGAGATGTGTGCGTTATATGTGGTGGATGAGAACAAGTGTGGTACTAGAGGGAGTATGTGATTAGAAGTGTTAAGAGTGTATTAGAGAAACCCTGGATATTTTGGAGATTAGATATAAATCAAGAGAGACAAAGAGATAGGAAGGAAACCATAAGCCGTCACTTGTCAACCATCAAGCCAATATTTGACCAAGACTTTCCTTTAGTCTTTATCTTGAAATTTCACAACACAAGCCTTTCATTTTCTCTTGTGAAGGCCGAAATTGAGAGAGAGAGAAGAGAGAAAAACTTCCAAATTTCCATCTTGATTTCCTTGCTTGATTTGTGAAGAATCCAAAGACCAACCTTAATCCATTCCGATAAACCTTGAGTTAAGTTTGGAGGTGAGCCTTTGGTGGAGTTATTTCAAGAAGAAACTCTCAAGTTGCTTGTCACCTTGGGGTTTTGAGGTAAAATTCCTACTTGTTTCTTGAGATTTATGCAAGATATTTTATGATTGAAGTTCAAGGAAGCATGTTTATGGTAATTTCATGGTTTTGCTAGGGTTTGGTGAAGTTGTTGTTAGGGTTGGGTTAATTTCCAGTTTTATTGTTCATTTTTTAGCTTTGAGATGAATTTCTAGTTTTGATAAGAGATGCTCTAGCTTTGATATGAAATTTTAAGCTTTGATATGTGAATTTTGGTCTTGGTGTGCAATTTCTAGCTTGAAGAGGTAAAATTTCCAGCCTTGATGTAGTTATTTGAAACTTTGTATATATGTGGAGTTGTGATGGATTTCTTGTCAAGCACATATGTTATAAGCCTCATGACATGTTAGTTATAAGATATAGTGCATTTACCATGGAATTTAAGTAAGAAAGTTGGAAGTTTTGTTGGAGATTTTGCTGGAAATTTTCTGTTATGGCTGGCCGAGAGGGAGAGAGGGAATTCTATCTTTCTTTTCAAAATTTTTGGGGTGATTTTGATATACTCTTGTTCAAGACATTTGTTAAAACATTGTTCTTTATATGTATGTTGATTTTGAGCCAAAACAAAGGGATTTAAGGAGGGTAAAACCTAGTTTTCCAAACTAATTGCTTGTTGGAAAAATTTCGCAGGAAGCCCTGCGCAGCTTTGGAAAATTGACTATAACTTCGTATAGGAAAGTTGGAATTGGGTTTCATTTGTTGTGTTTGAAACTAGACTCATAGGGCTTTCAACGATATAAAATTCAGGATTTGGTTCAACTCCTATAAATACCAGTAAATTTACAAAGTTTCTTGAAAAACCATAACTATTTTGTTTTGCACATGAGACAACAGTGATTTTGAACTGAACATTTGACAAACATATGAGTTGAGTTTCATGAAGATGTCTTCTAAAGTCTATTAGTACTTCGCGTCTATTTTCTAATGGTGTAAGTTTTGTGATTTTTCGACCTGTAGAACTCAAGTTATACTTTTTCAAAAAATATCGCCAAAACTGGAAATTTTGCCAAATGAATTGACTGGAACTTGAAAAACTTTGAGAAAACTTTTCTAGGTCTTAAACTTTAATTGGTATGATTTTGGATGATTTTGTGGTTTTAAACAAGTGTATTTCATAGCCCTAGAATGCACTTGGACATTCTTCGATTGGCTTTCAAGTTTGTCTTTGAGTTTTGAGTTTTGATGGGCCGATTTTAGATACGCGTATGGCTCATGATTAAGGCTAAAGTGAGCACCTTATTAACCTAAGTTTTGAATGATTGAACCATGACATCTTGTTTTGATTACTTTTAGGGTTTAACGGTGGAAACGAGCACAATCCGGAGTCGAACGTTTAGCTTTGATCTATTTTAAAAGGTGAGTGTTCCTTGCATGTGTATGTTTTAAATGACTATGTGAAATGTTGTGAGTATTGCTAGAATATTAAATACTTTTCAATGATTGATAAATGGATTTTCGATGGGTGAGTGTGTACTTTATCGCACTCGACCCAAGGAAAAGTGAATTTTCAATGATTGAATGCTACTTGTGTATGAATATAAGCCTTTTGGCTGAACTGGGCCCTTGCCCTTCGTTGCCAGTCGACTCGAGCCAGAAGCAGACTCGGTCAGGCGGCTGGTGATTCTGGGACAATGTTTGGTATACTCGAGTATTACCACGAAATCTGGTGGAGAACTGGCTAGTGAATTCAATGCAATGATATCAATGAATGAATGACAAGAACACTGAAGGAGTTTTCACTTGCAAATGTTTTCTAATGTCGGAGGGATAAGGAAAATGGTTGGCAAATGAATAAATGGCTCCAAGTGAGCACGTATCCTTCCAATGATTGAATGTTTATTTCTTGAATGACTGGATATTACTGTGCAAAGTATGCAAATTGTTAAATGTAATGTTTCCATGGTTTCCCTACCTGATTGCTTGTTTAGAAACCTTACTGGACTTTTAGCTCAATCTTTTAGTTTTATTTTTCTTACAAGGGTAGAGGTTGGAGCAAGTAGCCATGAACTAGTGTATATAATCTCTCGTACTTGTACTTTTGTAGATGGGTTGTATTTGGAATCTTTAGAAATGTAATCCTATGTTTTACTCTTACATTGTAAACTAAGTTTGAATTGTTGGTTGAAAATGGAACTTTTATGTTAATTTCGAGGCTTGAACGGCTATTTCAAGAACGTTAGTGAGTGAATCCTGGCGAGAGGTGGGCAGGCGGTCCGCCAAACCCTTGGGTACACTCTAGGGGAAGGTGGGGTCATCACATCTCGGAGTGCCAAAAAGCATTTGAAAAATTGAAAGCATACATTGTCGAACTGCCGACATTAACTTCTCCCGAATAGGGCAAATCTCTGTTCATTTACCTAGCCGTGGGAGAGGAGACAGTCAGCGCAGTATTGAGTCGAGAGGGGGACAAGGTCCAGAAGCCGATGTATTACATCAGTCGGGCTTACAGGGAGCTGAAGTCCGATATCAGCGGTAGAACGGTATGTCTTGATGCTCGTCCACGCAGCTCGAAAGGTTAGGTCATAGTTTCAAACTCATCCTATAGTGATGGTGACCGACTAGCCCTTGAAAAAGATCTTGTCTAAGCCTGCTACATCAGGAAGAATGGTCAAGTGGGTTGTGAAATTGTCCAAATACGATCTCGACTTTCGGCCCCAGACGGCTATAAAAGCCCAGGCACTGGCTGACTTCATAGCAGAAGGAGTTTTTTTTGGGCTGCAGAACACCGAACAGACCAGGGAAATACCTGAATGGGCCATCCCGACTTGGACACTATACGTTGACGGAGTGTCCAGCAAAAAGGGGTATGGAGCCGAGCTCCTCTTCATTAGCCCTATGGGAGAAGAGTTGGCCTACACCTTAAGATTTGACTTCAAAGCTTCGAATAACGAGTTCGTATATGAAGCTCTGATCACGGGGATGGAAGTGGCTCAAAATATGGGAGCCGAATCGTTGAAAGTCTATAGTGACTCGCAGTTGATAGTGAACCAGGTTCTGGGAAACTACGAAATCAAAGAAGAGCCACTTAAGAGATACGCTGCCAAGGTACATAAGCTGAAGAGTCTGTTCGATCAGTTTATTCTTGAATAGGTTCCCAGGAGTCAGAACAAAAGAGTTGTGCCCTATCTAAACTCGCCTCGACTTCGTTTGGCTCCATAACCAAAGAAGTACTGGTGGAAGTCATGAAAAAGATGGCGTATGAACAGATGAACACTGCCGTAATCCAAGTAGTGGGTTCATGGATGGATCGCATCATAAAGTACCTGTCTAATGGGGAACTTCCCCTAAACAGGGGAAAGACCTGAAAACTCCTGCTCAAGTCGCAAAGATATGTGCTCACAAATGGAGTGCTATATAGAAAGTCGTACCTAAGTCCATGGCTGAAATGCGTAATGCCTGAAGAAGGGGATTATATCCTGCGCGAAACACATATGGGAATTTGCGAAAACCACGTTGGTTCAAGAATTTTAGCCAAAAAAAGGATGTTGTCCGGGTATTATTGGCCTACTATCTTCAGGGACTCGGCTGAACTGGTGAAGTGATGCAGGTCCTGTCAGCTACACGAGCCAGTTCAACATGTCCCGACTCAGGAGATGACTCCCTTCAGAGCCCGTGGCCATTTGTCCAATGGGGAATCAACTTGCTCGGTCCGTTTTCTTGTGCTCCACGTGGATACAAATATTTGGTGGTGGCAATAGACTACTTCACTAAATGGGTGGAAGCCGAACCACTCAACACCATCAGTAGTAGGTCAGTATAGAAGTTCTTTTGGAGGAACATAGTCTGTTGATTTGGTATACCTCGAGTTCTGGTCTTGGATAATGGTTGACAGTTCACGGATAATCCTTTCCGAAACTGGTGCACGGAGCTCGAAATTCAACAACAATTCACTTCGGTAGGGCACTCTCA
This sequence comes from Coffea arabica, assembly GCF_036785885.1. NCBI lineage: Eukaryota > Viridiplantae > Streptophyta > Magnoliopsida > Gentianales > Rubiaceae > Coffea > Coffea arabica. The sequence continues at coordinate 28,264,494 of NC_092321.1, forward strand.
AGCTAATGGGAAGGTAGAGAACGTAAACAGAACCATCTTGCACGGTTTGAGAATGCGTATAGAATCTACGCGAACAATAGGCTGGTTGGATGAACTACCTACCATACTCTGGGCCTACCAGACAACTCCCCAAACTGCCTCTCAAGAAACTCCATTTGCCTTAACTTATGGAGCGGAGACGGTAATCCCGGCGAAGATTGGCTTATCATCAAACAAGATACAGAACTTCATAACTCAAAACAATGAGGAGGGAATGCGGTTTAACTTAGACCTGCTCGAGCAGAGAAGGGAAGAGGCAGCCATAAGGATGGCCAAATACAAGGGACAGATCACTCGACACTACAACGCCAAGGTGAGACATCTCTCTTTTAAACCGGGGGATCTAGTTCTACAGAAAAACTCGGTAAGTCGGACCCTAGGAACGAATAAGTTGGGTCCGAACTAGGAAGGTCCCTACATAATAAAAGAGGCAGACCAAGTAGGGTACTATAAGTTAGCTCACCTCAACGGAGATGAGGTCCCACGTACTTGGCATAATTCGAACTTAAGAATCGTTTGTTAGAAAAGTTCATTTACTTTGTTTATTTTCTGAAGTGTTTGCTTAAAAAGCTCGAATAGTCAAATACAGTGAAGTTTGGTTTGTTCAAGGCTGTTCGGACACTACTTCAATTAAAGTGCAATGTCAAAATTTGGCTAAGTGTTGAGAAGAAAAGAAAATTCCATTCACGATGAGCGTATTTACAACAAAAGGATGAACATACAAAAATGAACTGGCCCTACTCAGTTCGACATCCTACACCCTACATCCTACTCAGTTCTCCCCCTTTTCTTCCTGCTCGGGCTCCAGAGTGGTCACAGGTAGCATAGGATCAGCGACCAGGTCGGCAAGCCTGCACCCACGCGAATACCCCTCTACAAGCTGGTCGACCTGATGTACCGCCTGTGGGTTATAGTAGGGGAAATTTCCAATATCAAACCTAGGAAGGTTCAGTGCTTGCACTTCGTTCAGCGCCTGGGCATAGCCGTGCTGAAGAATGGGGGTATTCAGAATAACCAGGTCGACCATGAATTGATCCGACCTCAGAAAGTCTCGCACGCCCAGCCTTCGACCTTCCTCCTGCGTAGCTGAGCATTGACCTGCCAACTCGGTGGACTTCTTCTGTTCAGTCTCTAATTGAGTGGTCAGAACAGAATTCTTATTAATTTCCAGCTGAAAGTTCATATGGACTTGAGATAGTTGTTTCTTCAACGCTTCCACCTCAGCAGTGGCAGCCTCAAGCTGGGCGGTCAACTTAGTTTTGGTTGCCGCATCTTGGGTCAGCACTTCGCTCATGTTTTCAAAATGCTTAGCCAGTTCGACTTGCACCTGTACAAAATCATAAAAGAGCAGAAGAATGAAAAAGGAGTTCAGCTGGGAATCACAAGAGTAGAGTGACTGAAGACTGACCTGAGTTGAACCCAAATAGTAGTGTTGAAGCAGAGTAGAGTTGGACGTCGTCTTGATAAAATCGTGGTCACGTGGAAGGATGGAGCCCTGGAGCCATGCCCAAGCTACGTGTGGATACTAAGCTCGGTCATTGATGGACAATCCCCATTCCGGACAGAAGTGCATGGGATGGGAATGCGTCTGTAGCTTGGTCTGGGGGTCGTAGGGTGTAGTACTTCAGTATTGCCACATGTTAGGAGGAGGCTCTGTTCGGGCTTGTTCCTCGGCAGTATTGATGCCATAGTGCCCGAGCTGAGTAGGATCGGGGGCAGGATCTTCTCCCCGAGTAGGAGAAGGAGTGGCCTCTGTACGTGCCTTCTTGGCGGTTGACTTCTTCCGTTTCTTCTTTTCCCGCTTCTCGGCAGGGGCTGACTGAGCTGGCGCTGGGTGAGAGGGGGAGGGGAGATGGAGCTGATCAGTGTGGTGGATGGCGCAGGTGTGGCCGTGCCTGAACTATCGGCCTCGCCAACAGAAAGCATCTGCGAGAATCTCTTTACTGCAAGAAATAGGGATGATGATCAGTACAAGAACGAGCAGGGGTCACAAGTTAAAAAAAAAATTACAGATGGCCAGCTCATCTGGTGAAAGAGGTCGGGTCTTGCTGGAGGGATCAGACGCGTCTGCTGGGACCAAGCCAGCAGCCTAAAGTTGGGCATTATTGAACTCCTTCATGTTCAACTTGACGTCCGACCTGAGCAGACGGTCCAGCTCGAACTCGGGAAAAGGCGAAGGAAGAGGATCAGAGACCTGGGTCTCCTCCCTCCAGGTCGGGGGAGAAAAGCCTATGTTCTTCACATAGAAGAACTGGGCCTTCCAAGACCGAATAGAAGAAGGAGCGCCAACGAACAACTCACGGGTTTGATGTTTTACTCCGCTCCTATGAGCAAAGTAAAACCAGCCCGGAATGTGACCACTGACATTCATGTGAAAGATTGATCGAAATAAATCTAAGGAGTAAGGAATTTCGAGAATTTGGCATAAAATGAAAAAGCCAAGGATGGAGCGAATAGCGTTAGGAATAAGTTGGGTTATTCGGATGCCCTAGAAGGTAAGAATTTGAAAAAGAAAATGAGGGATAGGAAGGCGGATGCCGGCTATGAACTGGTCCTTGTACATCGCCACAAACCCAGGGGTGCCGACCTCCCCAAGAAGAGCAGCTCAAGCTTCGAACCGAGCAGGAATATCATACTTCCCTACCAGCTCGTCTACGTCCCCCTGATCCAAGATCAGGGAAATCATGTCGACCTCGCCAAAATCGACCCCTGTCCCCTTAGAGGTCCTTGTTATAGCCTCAGCTGGGGCTGCTTGGGCAGAAGCCCCAGCGGCAGGCTGAATAGGCTGTTCGGACAGATTCATTGCTTGAATAGGAGAATGAGCAGGGGAAGGGTTATAATCGGACCCTGACGAACTAGGGGAGGATGAGCTGGAAGGGGAAGTGGAAGAAGAAATTATCTCTACGGGGACAGGTCGGGCTACCCTACGCTTAGGAATAGAATTAGTAATATCGGAGTGGTCGGATGAAGACATAAGAGAAGAGAAAGGGGACTTACTAGTAATAAGGAAAAGGACAGCTCGGGCGCTAGGTGGTGCCTAGAAGGGAGCACGAATAGACTCTTGTTGCTCAAGGAAGGTGCGAACTGGCTAGAGTGGAGAAGAGCAGACGAAATGAGAAAGGAAGAGTGACAATGACATCTGGTGGGCCCTATTTATAGGAGCCTCCAGAGTGGGAATACGAATAGACCTGAATTAAATTCAAATTTAATATTGGTAACCGTCGTTATGAAGCGACGTGATGGTTGAAGTGACGGTTACCCCCGACCAATGTGGCTGTTACCTACGGCCTCAGAGACCGTGGCACTGATCAATAGGGCCCCACGCCGAACTGACACCTTCCTTGAAATTTGATCCAGATTCATACGACCGTGCGATGACTCTAGACTTCAAGGGGAGGCTAATGTGGAGGAGCCAATCTGCTGTGGACACGTGTTAGTTCGGATGAGTCTACTCGGCAGCGCCGACCTGCTAGTTCAGACTTCAGCCACGGCCCTCCTGGGATTCGAGCAGGGTATGGACTCCAGGCCCATTAGGGCCAGAGGTAGAGAGGTAGAATCCAAATAGGACTCCACCTCTTGCAACCTAGTAGGGTTCCGTTAGGACTCTCCCTCCGGATCATCCCACGAGACTCTACAAACAAGGAGTGAAGGGACCAGGAAAGGTACGCATTCATACATCTATAGCACTACACGACACAACCGCTTCCTATCACTTCTTGAAAACTCTGTCTAACTTGACCGTCGGAGTAACAATGGGGAGCTAGTCCCGCTGTTCATCCCTTTGCAGGATAGTTTGGAACCGGCCTTGGCGCTCAGTTTGGATCGCGTTCTCAGCACCCGCATCAGGTGTCTACCCAATAAATGTATTTTATGTGTTGGATTTTTGAAAATGTAAGGTCAATTTAGGAAAGTATATAAATGCAAAGAAAGGTATTAATTATTAGTATGTACATATACATTACAAATTATGTGAAATTTAGTTGTGTTGATGGTGCCTAACGGGTTAGAAAAACTCTTAATTTTATGGACCACCATGGAATGATACGTCTTTTGAAGCTCTTAACCATGGACACAACTAAAGAAGTGGTGTTAATTTCCTTACGAGAAGTGCCATTCTGTCACGGAGACATGTCTATTGTCTCATCTGGATAATGTAGATAACAACACGAGATCATTGACGAATCCATGTCCAGTATCTTTAACATATTTGCTGTTAGCTTATTGAAAGGCTTTAGTCGAAGTTAAGAGAGAGTGCAGATTAATTGATGAGCTAATTTGGTTTGAAATAATGGTAGCTGTATGGTAAATTATTTTTGTCTTTGCTAGCTTTCTACTTTCATTTTTTTTCTACCTTTTGTCTTTGCGAGCAATCTACTTGCATAGTTTCAACCCCCGCTTGAATGGACAAATAAATTGTGTGCTACTTAATAGATCAGGTGGTTTTCGACAATGGAATCCAGAATCACCAAAGTCATCCAAATATGTATTTAAACAAAGCTATGAATTCCCTTACTTACATTTAATTTAGCTATTTTCATGATCGTAAAGGGAATAGGACATCGTGTTATTCTTATTTTATCATGTGTATATTCACAATTTCGTTGATTAATAAAAAATAAGCATGACATCTCTCCTCTGTGTATGCGGTTTGCAAAAAAAAAAAAAAAGAATAATAATAAACTAAGCTATGAATTCTCAAACTCCACATAAAAGTCAATTCAAGATATAGAAAGGAGCAGTTTATTAGAGTAAGAATAAAAAGACTAAACACGTTCAGTGATGAGGGCTTTTTTTGTAAGTTTATTTTCCTTCTTTAGTTTCTTCCTTTGTGCGGCTGAGTTTGGTAGGTTAGAGTTGGTAATGGATGAATATATATATATATATATATATGATTAATCCTATGTCAGTATATACACTATCAATGTTAGGTATATGTAACATATGTGCAAATTTTGAATATATATATATATAACCAAAAAAGAAAAAGCCTTATTGACTGCTCCCAAACTCCTTTTTGCCTCTTCCTCCTTCCCCACCCCCTCTCTCTGAAAGATAGATACAAACACTCAGAGATCTTCACACTATTTCTCGTTCCATCACTAAAATTTTTGGCCTTGCTTGGATTGTTGCCTTTTTTTTGGAAAAAAATATTACATTTTTCATGAATTACTTTTTACACATTTTTTAATCACTTTTTTTGTTTATCTCACGCACATAACAAATACATATACCTATATTCATATTATATTAAGAAGAGAACGTTAGATTTGTAGATTTAGTGTTTTAACTTTCACATTTTGAAATTATCCCTACTGTAAACCCAATGACTCAAACGCTTATTTCTTTATTAACAACTATTGAGTCTATTTATGTAAAACGTTCTTGTAAGAATAAAAGAGGTTTGGAAATTGAACTCCTTATGGAAATAAAATTCTTTCAGTGGAAGAATTACTATGTCTCATATAAAGGCAATATCCATGAGAGCAAGAAAACTAAACAAATTTACTATCCGTTGAATAAGGAATGAAACAAATATTTCGTAATCAGTAATCGATTCATAACTTTAAGAATTTGGAATGATAGAAATAGTCTAAATTTAAAAAAAAAAAGATTATACCGAACTAAAATTAATTGATGATAGGTGTATTTTGGACAAGTTTGTGATGGCATGCTCATCTATTTCAGAAAGCAAGACTGGAACCAAAACTCCTTGAACCGCTGGTACAGATTTTTAATGCTTTTTTATATTTAAAAAATAAATGTACTGTTAAATATTATATGGGCTAGGAAAAAATGTTAATACCTACCTTGATTATTTCTCATGGTTCTTCTAATGGGTGCCTACTGGATACTCATTAACAAGCATAAAATTTACATATCCTGCTATGTATATACACATACTATCAATTATTACTCTCCATTGCATTTATATACTTTTTTTATTTAAATTTACCTACCCTCTTTTGTATTTACATATTTTCTCTAATTAATCTTACATTTCAAAAAACATAACATTTAAAATATATTTTAATGAGTGCCGAAATGGGCACCCATTAGACACACCTTATTTCTTATTAGAATACAATGATAAGAGCAATAGAGAAGGGATCTTACCTAACTGTTATTTACAAAATCGGCATAGGAGTAGTTTTTCTTACCTTCTATCTTCTATTTTATTCGAATCATTATAAGTTCTTTGGTTTTGATTTTTAAGAACTATAATTTCTTTGTTTTTATGATTTTAAATACTAAATGTGAAAGAAAAGAATCCTGGAGTTTTATTTCCTTATAATGCATTTTTTTTCAGTATCTCCTTTATGTCAATTTTACTTCAAGGAAATAACTCTAAATCAATTTTACTACATCATTTCTTTTGAGTCAAAAGCCTTTTTATTCTTTTTTGAGGCCATGTAGTAGTATGATTAAGTGTTACATTAGGAAAATAAGCTTATTAAAGTCAATGTCCAACTTGAACAGAATTTTAGGGGTGATTTTCAAAAGTAAGTGAAGAACATGAAAGAAACTTTATCAGGGTATGCTTAGAAACTAAACATGAGTTGGAAATCTAAAATTTTATTTTACATATTAAATTTCATTTTTTGATCTTAAGAAAAAAGGAAAAAGACTTATGACTAACTACATGCAAGAAAGAGGCACCAATAGAAGACAAACCCAAAAAAAAAAAACACAGATAAAACAATTAAATTAATGTTTTTAGTTCTATCATTTTCAAACTTATTCTTATTATTCATGCACGATTTTTTGTGCGTGCTTTTGTTGAAAACTTCTAACTTTAGTTAAACTTTTAAGAAAAATAATTGTAACATATGTATCTGTTATACTCATATGGTATTTTACTAACTATATGGATGACAAAGAGAAAATTGTTTTTAAAAAAAACATCGTGTAAGCAACCGTTTGACCGAAAAAAAAAAAAAAAAGCAATCAACTGCTCAAGGTTCGGTTGCTATGAGTTATATAGGAATTATGGTTGTCAAAAGTCACCAAGAAATATCCGAAAGTAATGAATTTTAGCCCTATCATCTACACGGTTGATATTTTGTGACGTAGTTCTGTGGAGTTCTAAGAAATAGTTTTTTTAGAAAAGTGAGATTTAAATTCAGAAAGTGTATAAAATATAATTGCAGCAATTATTGTCCTACTTACAAGGGTTCAGGCACAAGAAACTAGCATAACATGAAGCCTTGTAAGAAACTAACATAAGATCAATTAATAAGAATGTTCATCAAGATTAATCAAGACAATATACAGTGCATATTCGTATGATTAGATCGTACCTAGCAATTAAACAGCTAACAAACAAGTCAAAATTACTCAATTTAACACAGCATCTCCCAATAATGGAACCAAAATCTTTTTAAAAAGAATAAATTTTTTAGGAGTCTACAATTATTTTTGTCAGTAGCCAATTAACTTTTGCTTCCACTAATTTATAACTTTAAAGTAGATTTTTCCACTTTCTATGATTAGATCGTACCTAGCAATTAAATAGCTAATAAACAACCCAAAATTGCTCAACTTTTTCTTTTAGTGTAGATGGGAGATTTCAAACTCGAGAGCTGCTCTCGCACGGTTCAACCCATTCCTCTCCATATTCAATTTAACACAGAATCTTCCAATAATGGAACCAAAATCTTTTAAAAAGAATAGATTTTGTTTTGGAGTCTAGGTTATTCTAGAATTATTTTTGTCAGCAGCCAATTAACTTTTGCTTTCGCCAATTTATAACTTTAAAGTAGATTTTTCTTTGGGAAAGTAATTTTAGCGAAAATTTCTCTTACCGAAGGCACCTTCCAGTCAAGAATTACGAGGCAAAAAAATACTTAACATATACATTTCCCTTTGAGCAAAAATACAGTAATGGCAAGTTTCTCACCTTTCTCTCACCTATAGCCTATATAAACTACCCTAGCGAGTCATTGGTATCCACCGCATAAACCCTTGTGGCAGTTCTGTCCAAATCTTGTGGAGGGCAAAATGTTGAGAGAAACCATGGGGAAGTTATGCTCGAAAGGTTTTGACAAGGGCATCAGCCATAGGAAAGCACCACCTCCGGTTTGGTGCCCATTGAGGTGCACTCTAGACGAGCTCTACAATGGAGTGGAAAAGAGGATCAAGTTTCCCGGAGGACGCATGAAGCTCCTCCCTGATCCTGGGTATGAATATGTTTTTTGTAATTAACATCTTTCCTTATTCCTACATCTAAATTAATATGACAAATTTATCATAAAATTTATTGTGTATCATTGATATGGATTATTGATTTTCTGAAAGAATCAATTTGAAAACGAATTGGTGAGTTATAATATCAGTTAGATTTACTATCAATTTGAAAACGAATTGGTGAATATGTATATATACGTACATTTAGATTTACTATCTCCTTTTTTTCTTTATTTTCCGACGTACATATTAAGTTTTAAGATTATTTAGATGGGGAAGGATTGGGTTAAGTAGCGAGGAGGAAAGGATTTTAAATAAGAGATTTTGGTTCAAGAATTCTCATTTACAAATAAAAAAGTTTATTTAAATAAAAATATTTCTAAGAAGTATTGCTTGTTATTGACAAAGCACGATTTCTAAAACATTTTTTCTCAGATATATCATATCAACAAATTGCTATGACAAACGATGTCTAAACATTCTTCCAAATAACCTCCAACCCAAAAATAATCTAATGCATTTACATTGAACTTGTAGCGTGATAGCACCGAATGCGGATCCGGAGACGCTTGTGGTGGAAATCCCAGCGAGTGCAAAGAACGGCCTGAAAACTGTATATCCGCGCAGGGTCATTCTAGACGACAGAAAGGTCCCCAGGGATGTGATCGTTGACGTGATAGAAGAGCCTCATGCTGAATTCCACAGGCAGGGCAACGATTTGTGGGCTATAAGGAAAATTCCGCTGATGGAATACGTTACCAGTGAAGCCCTTACAATCGAAACATTGGATAAGCGTCTTCTAACTGTTCCGAAGATAGAACCTGGGTGTGTTATAGAGATTCCCAACGAAGGCATGCCTTGTTAATTGGCACGGTATTGGGGATACAGGCTCCTTATTTGTCAGCTTTGAAGTTATCCACCCAAAGAATTTGAGTTTGACAGGAGAAGAAAAAGATGAACTCAAAAAGTTGCTGGCTAAGGAGGAGACTAATGTGTGATGAATTACATAAGTGGGGATCAAGTAACAATGCTGTGGGCAGCCTCGTGATTGTGTCATGAGTCTTTCTTTAGTACTAGTAATGGATTGTGTCTATTGCGTTTGGTTTATTTCCATCGAGTTCGAGTATAGTTTTCAGATTTTTAATTAGCTAGGTATAAGGATGATTTGTTCGTGTTTTAAGTTGTTCTCTATCTTTGCCACATTGGCCACATACTATATTAAATTCGATTCCATTGTTTTTAGGGTTAATAACACTTAGCCATGATAATACTCTATCACCCTCACGTTCAAAAATATAAATTTTGCCCCCCCAAAATGAATACCGTTTGTAGTTTTAACTTTGATCACTTATGTGAATATTTTTCTTTCTAAATTACCTTCAACATTTCCTGGTTTGTAAATGGTCAACTTTCGAGGCTTTTAATTTTTTAACTATAAATTCATCTCAATATTCTGCTATTTAGTTACTTTATTGCATAAGCATATGTATATTTTAACACTGCTTCAAACGTGAGTGGCCCCGCCTCGGCCTCCATCTTTTATCTAATATATTATATTGCTAATGTGAATTTTTACACCGTAATTTAAAATAAATAATGTGGTATTTTATTGTGATAAAAGAGCATGCTCTTTCCCGACAATGTATGGTATTTGTGGTAAGAAATTGATTTTGTATGTTAAATCTATTTGATTTTTTTATTTGTGTTGGATATTATTTATAAAAATGCAATCTCTATTGATTTAGATTTCATTTCAAAGTCCAAAGTGATTTTTATTATTTTTCATATATATATAAAGGGTAGTGGTCACTTATGGGGGTATCCGTGGGGGTACTAGAGCAGGGTAGGAGTGGGAGAAGCCGGGGTATAGGGCAGGGGGCAAGAGGAGCTTTTTTGGCGTAAGACAGGGGCTGATACCTTTGCTTTCCAGCAACGCCTCGACACTAGCAGTCATTTCTGGTACCTTGCTCTGTGCAAAAGGTTATTCTTATGAGAAGCAAATCATGTATAGGGAAATACTCGAGCAATATTATATGCCAAATTCACTTCCCATTTTCATATATAGGACAACAAGCTTTCTTATTCTTGACTCGTGATGTGATTAACATAGAAGAAGGCTTACCTTTAGGCTCTCTGCAAGGAATGAGTGGTTAGCCAGTTTGTGTACTTTTGCCTATTTTTTCCCCTCATTTGTTATGAGCGCCCCACCTATTATTTTGATAATTTCTTTGCAATGCCTTCCATATCCATTTTCTGGTAAGCACCTTCTCTGTTGGTTAGTAATTCTTTGATTAGCTCTGCATCTATCATAATTAATTGGGCTTGTGAACCACGCCAACTAATATATAGTTCTTACCTGTCAGCCGAAACAGAAAACCATGAAAGCAAGATTGAGAATGAAGCAACTTTTAGAAGAAAAATCAGTACCGAACTTGAACTAGCTTGCCACAGAATCTTATTGCAGCTTACAGGAGTTAATTATTTTCATCTCAGTTGGTTTACAGTGCAGGAGCAGGAAATCAGAAAATTGTACATTTTTCTGCTGAGTTTCGGAAACAAACGTACGAAACTTGTTAAGGCAGAACTGCTACTTACCATGGATTTTTGTCCATGAGTGAATATGAGGCTGAATTTTGATATAGCGAGATATCTCCATAGATCTGCTCATAGATTAACTTCTCATGTTTGTGATCTCTTTAGAGTTTCCATAGGGAAGAAACTTAAAAGCAGGGCCCTTGATTCCCTTGGAACTCATGATCCTCTAATTCGATTAGGAATCCACCATACCTTACGAAGGAACCTAATGAAAGTCCAAAGGATGGAGAGTAAAACAGTGTTGAAGAAACAGAACATGAGAACCTCATTAATACCCATACTTGATTCGGTTATGAATTATTTGTTCTTGAGCATTTTACAATGTGATGTGGCTGCGAATCCCCAAATGAATATTACGAAAAGACAGATTCATCAACATCTGTCTACCATAGCTTATTAAATTGCTGGATAGCTGAAATAGGAAAAGGCAAGTATATATGGTAAAGATACTAGGCATGGATGCGTCAATGATCTCACGATTTAGAATATTTATGACTGCGTTCATGGCCAAGTTGTTGGACAAATTAGTACACACAAACACAAACATATACATATATATTTATATGTACACACAAGTATCTTACAAATTTTTCTACCTAAGATCAAATAATTGAAAAAAGAAAGAGCAAAAGGAGATAGTAGTAATGGTAGATACATAACAGTAGTGACGGCAGTAGTGTTGATTGCATCCACAACATTAGGAAAAGCGAAGATAGTAGTGGGAGTGACTTATTTTTCTATCCCTTATTCTTACCAGATCTTATGTTTATCTTTTGGTAGTATCTTTTAAATTTGAATCATTTTTGTTTTTATTTACATTTTTATTTAATACATTTATCATTTTTCTACCTTCAACAATTTTTATTTTGGCTAAATCTGAAGGATTGGTCACTAGTTTGGCCGACCTCAAGAGCGGTAAATCTAATGACCTTGATTAGGTTGAAAGCTTAAGGGACATTTTTGTGCAAGTCTAAGTTCACCTTGTAATCCACAATTCATTTTGCCATCTTGAAAATTTGGACTCAGCTTGGTTTGAAATACCCGACATTTAAGAGGGATAAATTCAGGCTTGTTAAAACTCGGTCGATAAACCTAAAGATAAAGTAGCATCTCAATTCTATTATCTTATGGCAACTCGAGGATCAATCTACAAAATTGTCATTTGAAAATTGAAAATTGAAATACTCAAATTCTGGAGTTTTCAATATAGTAGACTCAGCGCCAAAAGTATTTAGCCAGAAATTTAGATGTCATCACGTGCTTCTCACGTGTATCTTGTAGTTGGTTTTTTCGGGCGGGTCATTGACGTGGGTTGGGGTTGTTTTGGAAATTTTAATAGAATGTGCAATGCAAAGAGGTCAAGAGAGTTCTCTATCAAGATATATAATTAAATGTTAATTAGGGGATCAATATTGTCCTTATAACCCAAAAAGGGAATTTGGGTGTCAAAATAGAATCAACAATGTCATCTGATGGACAAAATTGTATTTTCCACACATTCCGTTGCTTTTAATTCCCTGAATTTGTGAACAAGAATGAACTCTTTGAACATTCCATTTATTACCTTCCTGATTTACCTTTGCTCGTTATTCTTTAATAATAACCCCTCTCTTATTTTGCAGTAATTGTTTTCATGTAGAGAATTTATAGGTTGCTGCACCTACACAATGCTAGCTTCTTTTTAGGGATAATTTGTTCGTGGAAATCTAATCCATTCTAACTTTAGTCATTCGTCTTCATGGATATTTTTATAATTAACTCTCACCCATAATTGCATTAATTACTTGGAGTTTTTTAACCATTAGTTATTTCTTGTTAGATCAGCGGAAGAATCAGGTTAATCAAGTTGACATTGCTGCAAATGCCAAACAAAGACTAAGCATCTGATTCTCCCTCTTTGTTTTTTTTTAAACCTTGGTCATTGAAGAATTGGATTATTTATCTCACTTGTGCACGAAAATACCTCCTGATTGCTATCCCACATCGACAACTACATAGAGCGCTGCAAAGTTTATAAGAAATAGATCTCGCCACAAAGGTCACGACCTTACTTGAACAGGATCTGTTCTATAGGCTCGTACCTCTGTGTCCTTGAGTTCTAAGGAGACAGGAAACCAAGTCTGGCGGATGAAATATGACCGCTTGACCAGAACGTGATTAACAGCTCTTGTTGCTCGGCTTCCGAGCTCCCAGGGCAGTAGAGGATCGTTCCCAGCCCTTCGCTCTGGCATTGGTTGGGGTGGTCTTGCGGTTGTCTGACAGACTCTCCCATCTCTTTTAGCAATTTTCTTTCTGGGTCTTCCTCAAAGGTCGGAGAAGACGGGCAATATATTTGGTTTCTAGCAGAAAGCTTTCCTTGCTCACTTATAGCAAAATTTCTCCAATTCTTCTTGCCAGAAGCCCAAAAGAAATCTGTAAATTCCCAACTGTAATTAGGCATTAACAGGAAAGGTTGAATTTGTTGGAGTGTTTTTCACATTGTAGTTTCAACAGCCAACCATAAATTTCTCCTTGACCGAGCTTGCAATATTTCCCCTTTAAGGACTAGTTTTAGGCAAGTGAAAACGTGGAAATTTTGGCAAATATCCTTTCAAGATTGTAAGCATTATCAATTACTACTCCTTTCCCTGGTTGTCTGCTAGGAAATTACAGCATAGTGAACTCAGGAAATTTTAGCTAACTGTTGTAGGAAATTTAGACAAGCATCAGTAGCCACATATTTAAGTGTGCATCATTGGTTAATGAACTTGTAACAGAGACAATATCTCACCTAAGACAGTAGCAAGCATTTTGGACGTGCTAATGGGGATTTTAGATGCTAGTAAACCCGTTAGTATGTTTAAAAGTCCACAATCTATCCTCTAAAAGAGGGTAGTAGAACGCTTTCTGAGATTCTTTTATAAAATAGGCTAATTCCTCCGGTTATTGTTCAAAAAAAAAAAAATCGCAACAATAACGTTCTGATAAAATTTTGGTACAAAACTATGCTTGTCGGGCCGACACAGCCCGGGAAGCAAGAGAATTTTTTCAGCCACTAGAATATCTGCAAAAAAGCTGCCGGGCTGTTAGGCCGACAGCCTGCAGCGTCTTTTTTTTTTAAAAAAAAAAACTTCAAGGCTGCCGGGCTTACATGATAAATTTCCAAAAAATCTGCCAGCCATCAAAAGTGAAAAAAAGGTCTACATGGCCCCAGTGTGTGGCGCCCCCACTTCTCTCAAGAGCGAATCCAAGGGTATCCGCGGGACGCCTGCCCAACTCTCGCCAGGACTGGAGACAATTCCAATTCAAACTTAAAGTCTAATACTAACAATGAAAGTCGGAATAAAGGTACAAAGTCATTTCCATACATAAATATTCAATCTTTTACATCACAATTTCAAATTTACAATCACTTTCCCCAAAATATACAACATCCAAAAGTGTCTAGTCGATTATAATCAAAACACTAATACAAAAGTGTTTCAAGTCGGCATTTCCTTAATTTCTTCCATTCCGGTTCCTGTTAAGGAAAACAAACTAATGGGATGAGCTAATACTCAGTGTGGCCAAGAAAGTCATGCAAGCACGTAGTTCAAGTATCAATAACACTTGTGCCATAAATAAAGCGATAGAATCAAGTTATTCATGATTAACAATTTAAACACACTTGAGTAGGATACAAGAGCTCTCAGGAGCTAATTTCCACATGCTTTGCCAATGCTCGATCCACTACCTCCACGAGTTGACACTTCGTCACCCGGATAGGTTTTGAAGTCCGTAGAAGCTCCACTTACTACCCCCAGCCAACATGCCACCCTCTCGGATCCGTAACCAAACACGCACGAAAAAGGCGATACTCGACGAGTATGCCGAACAAGATCTCAAAAGATCAACTTTTGTTTTGTTATTCTCCTGATTTATCCAGCTTCTCGACCAAACCCATGCCGACTCGAGTTGCAAGATTGGCTAAGAGAATTGGGCGTCCCCATAAGTCTAGGAGGTTCACTCCACTCGACAACACGACACGCATGACAACACGACGTACACGTAAACAAGTATATTTTTTTTTTGCCGATGAGATTCACTTCAATCGACTTTGAAAATCAAGTTTAAAGTAAGTAAAGTTCGAGTAAAGGAGAACGAGTGTGATAAAGTGCACACTCGTCTCATCAAGTGATATTCACGTATATAAGCAGATAAATCAAGTAAACACAATAAGTCATGCACTTGACACTCACCGATTCAAAATAAGTGAGCAAACAAAGCTTTAGGTGTCCGCACCGAGATTCCCTTCGAAATCTCCTTGAGTACCAGGACAATTAACAAATATTTCTCACTCACAATCACGTATCAATCAAGAAAGTAGGCACACTTAATTTGACTAGTTGATACCTCAAACATGAACCTTTAACCACTCAAAACAAAGGTTCAAAAGTGAGGATTTATTAGCACAAGAAAAACTGATTTCCTTCACGAAATTGAGTTTAAAAAGATCAATCATTATCAAAGGGTAGAGGAAAGTTTCCAAAAACTCATTTCTCATCAAGTTCGAAAATTTCAGTTTTAAGGAGCAATCTTTGAAAAATCATATCTTGCACTCCTTAGGTCCAAAATTGGAAAATTTTATACCATTGGAATCTTGTTTTAAATTACTAAAACTTATTAGAAGACATTTTTCCAAGATTCAAAATGGAAGACATTCAAATTTCGGCTTAAAGTGGCTGATTCGCACTACAAGACAGTTTCAGTCCTAGTTTTCGGCAAACTTTGAAAATTCGGCAAAATTCACAGAAAGTGAACTAGCCTCTGAAATTTGTAAATCAATTAGAATTCCAACCAAGGTTTAAAACACAATAAACGGAACTGAAATTAGAGTTTTGAGCATTGAGATATAGCAGTTCAAAGTTGGACTCATTTTATAAACTGTTCAGTCATTTTCCAGATTTGAAAGGCTATCTTTGAAGTATTATTTGGCCATCGAATTGGCATTAAAAATGTACTAAATTTGGTACACTAAATCTTCCATATATGAACTATATCTCTACCAAATTTCAAGCAAAACCTCACGTGGGAAGGTAGTTAACAAAACGACTGAAGTTTGTGAAATTTTCAAAACAAATCTGCCAACTCAAGCTTCTCTTTCCTTTTCAAACACTTTGTATCATGAAATCAGTCCAATTTTTGGGTCATTTGTGAAACCAAGGTCCAATAAACATTTCATAAGCAATTTTCAGTTGGTTGACAACAAAATCTCAAAATAAAACCTCTCACAAGCAACCAAACCAGTCGGCCAGCATGAAAAGAGGGTTTTCCAGATTTGCTGCAGTTTGGGACTTGGACCATAACTCACTCAATGCAGGTTGGAATTGGGAATGGTTGATGGCGTTGAAAACTAGATTCAAAAGGCTACAATTCATCAGAACAACTCATTCCGAAATTCAGTTGGCAAGTGAGAGAAAACAGAGCCACAAGTTACAACTTCTAGCTTTCCCTCGGTTTGACAATGAAACGGGGCAGCAGAATTTGATCAATCACTACAGATGACTCGGTTCGAATTAGAAGATGAATGATACACCGTTAGAAAACTACGGATGTCTAGTTTTGAATGCCACTGACAGCACTCAATTCTGACATCCGGGCAGAGAGATATGTTGGTTCAAAGAATACTGCCAGAGGACCACTGTTACACGTTTTCCAGATTTTGTTCTTGCCAAAATTCAATTTTTATCCAATCAATCCAAATGATTTTTGGTAGAAACTTTATACACACCACACACAACATATATACATCAGTTTCACAATCATTTGATCACCAAAAATTCGAACCAAGTGCACAGAAATAACAGGGCAGAATTCGGTCAGCTTCCTACGAAAATTTCCTTCGATTTTCCTTTCACTTTTCTAACTAATATCCTCTTGTTTAACACATAATTACCTCAAACAACATTCATTATCACCATATCAGTCCAATATATCAATTGTGGAATTTCATAGAGCCCACTCCAACATTTAAACTCTAACCACAACAATAACCATGAAGCTACAAGCTTCCTAGCAAAAATAATCCCACTAAAGTTAAGATTAAGTGATCGGATGATTACCTCCTACACTTTGGAGTAAAATCAGAAATTTTTTGGTCCCAAAAGCTCCTAATAAAACCGGAAAGATGAGGTCCTCCACCAAGAGTAAGTGAATCTCCAAGTATTTGTAAGTTTGTGTGAAAGATTTGAGTGAAAATGGAAGCTCAAATGAGGCGAAATGAAGAGAGGCTCTTCTCCTTCTTCCCTTGGAAGCTTTCGGCCAGCAAGAATGAGAAGAGAGAGAGACGGCTGCCGATAACTAAAGCTTCCCTTGGAAGCTTGGAAACTTGGGGCTAAAGTTTGTCTCAAAAGTCAACTACCAAAAGTTTCGCGCGCACGCGTTTCGTGTCCGTTTTCTCTCGGATTCGTTTCATTTGTGCACTATACCTTTAATGTACTTCCTTTAACATTATAATTATTCACTCTTAGTAGTCTAGAATAAGTTTCTTAATCTCTACTTAGCCGTTCCGGCTCGATATACTTGAATTTTTGATTCGCGCGCGATAAAGCGAAATTATTTTTTTTAACTCATTCACCACTAATGCCTCAATTAACTTTTCTTAGTCTATTATTATTCATTTTTAATTCTCCAAGACTAATGCACTCTCGAATCGAATTTACCTCAAAAAACGTGTACTCGTTATTTCTTACCGAACGAGCCTCCGAAAAATAAATTTCTCTAACGAAACATTTTAAAAACGTAAGTGAGATATTGTTTCGTGTCAATGGATTTAAAATGGTTGAAATAAATTATTCGGAGAAAACGGGAGAATAAATATTTAAATAAGCTAGTAATATACGATAAAATAAGAAAATTTTCGGGTTCTCATATCCTCCCCTCCTTAAAAAGAATTTCGTCCTCGAAATTCTCACTTAAGATAATAGTCATACCCCTTAATAGTCACGCTTATTGGATCAATCAATAACTTACACTCTCCAACCCATATCTCACAATTTCTATTCACCCAATTAGCAGTCAAACTTTGATTCTATCGCATGAGTCTAGGGTTTTGCAAAAGTGTGTGTCGTACTATGGTCACTTAGAACCTTAACTAAACAATGGAAAGCAAGAATCATACCTTCAATGACCTTTGCGGGATCGGAGACCTGTTGATAGTTTAATGCATAAATCCTATCTGGCGCTTTAGATCGACTTCCTCCACCACTAGATTGTTTAGATACCGACTTGTCTGGCCGTTGAGCACCACCTCCTTCCTTTGGTATACTCGGACAGTTCGCGATCTAATGTTCAGTGCTGCCATAATACAAACACTTTCCTGATTTCTTCCAGCACTCATTCTCTGTATGGTTAGGTTTACGACAATAACCACAAATAACTTGAGTAGCCACAGCCTGACCACTTGGAGGTGTCTCCCTCGGTTGATCTCGTCCATTGCGGCCTCTTCTTGATTGAGTCCTTTTTGGTGTACTAGATGTCTCTACTCCTCCCGTTCCTTTTTCCTTTTTAGAAGGTGGGGCACCCTTATCTGCTTGTCCAAGAGGATGACTAGGAGTTCCCGTTTTCTTGGCATGAAAATCTTTAACTTGCAGCCTTGCACTTTTGACTCTCTGCGCCTTCTCTAGGGTTTCGGTGAAAGTAGAGATTCGGGCCCCAGCTAACCCCTCTTGAATCTCCACGTTAACTCCCTGTACAAATCGCCTTATCCTTCTCCTCTCAGTGGCTACCAATTCCGAGGCGTACCTAGAAAGTTTAGTAAATTTCCCTTCATACTCAGCCACGCTAGACGCCCCCATCTTCACTTTTATGAATTCGTCCTCCCATTTTTCTTGAATTAAGGGTGGGAGAAACTTCTTATTAAACTCTCTTAAAAGATTTTCCCAAGTCCAAGGGGTTTGTGCTCTTTTCCATTTTCCCCTTATCATATCCCACCAAGCGCGTGCTGCACCCTCAAACTGAAAGACAGCAAAAGTCAATCGCCTCTCCTCCGCATAATCTAGGGCGGCGAAAATATTGGTCATTCTTTCTAGCCAATTCTCCGCTAATTCGGGGTCAGGTCCTCCAATAAATTTAGGCGGATTAAATTTCAGAAACCTCTCCAAAGCTCTATCTTTCCCTCTATCCTGTCCCCCAGGTTGGTTAAGTTGTCCTGGACCCTGTCTCTCAGCTAACCGTTCAAGGATATCAGTCATTTTATTAATGACAGTAGCCACTTGGTTACCCTCTACATTCTCTTGTCCCTGGGTCGGTCCAGTTGCCGATCTTTGTTCATCCCCTTGAGGTTGGTTTTGCCTAGACCCTCGTTCACGGCCTCTACCACTCCTTCGTCCGTCCATAATCCTAGTTATGCCTAGCGCAGGAAATAAAAGTAATTACGCAAGAAAATACTTAAAACAAGGACCAATCATGAAAACATTGGAAATAACAATAATTTACATACATTAACACTTTGAAATTCATACAATTAGCAAGTCATGGGGTATTACAAAAATATAGCACACTATAAAAGTACTTTTAGTCACATACGACCAAAGTAAAATCAAGTGCCTCAAAAGTAGGCCACACAGTCAAACAAAAATATAATGGTCTTGGCACTAGCATCACCCCAGCTATTTTCTAACCAAAAGTCAAAAGTCTTTCACTCTAGGTCTAGTCCACGGTAGGGCTATCAGGTGGAATTTCCTCCTCAGGGTCCTTCTCTGGATCCTCCTCAGTGCCCTCAGGGACTGGACTCTGTACTGTATCCGTCACCTCATCAATCAACATAGAGGTGTCAGCTAGAATCCTGGAAACCCGATCCCGGACCTCCTCGACTACCCTAATGAGTCGAGCTCTAACTCTCCGAACCTCATCACGGGCGGCCTCAGCCCTAGCCCCCTCATCCATTACTGTTCCCTCAAGTTCTGCAATCCTATCACCCTGAGCGTTCACCATATGACTAAACTCCTCAACCTCCTGAAGTAGATCTCTATTGGTATCCACCAACTGACGACGCTCGTCGTCAAGGGCCAGTACTAAGTCATTAGGGTACGCGTACGTCACCCTACACGGACATCGAGAGTACCTAGTAGCAGGCGAGTAGCGCACACGAGCTCCTCCACCACGAGTTCGGTAGTAAATAGGCCTAAGGGGCTCTACACGGCCATTAGCATGACCGTTACCATTAGCGGCATGTCCATTTCCATTATCCATCTTTGCAAAACAACCACAATTTTCCAGGTCAGAAACTTAAAGTCATTAACACGCTCAAACATCGCTTAAGGAATAACTAAGTTATCTCATTTTTATTCTCAAGGCTAAAGTCTCTAACACATTCCCCCGAATAAATTTCTAAATCTAGGCTTTGAATTTCATCCCTACAAGTAGTCACTTACTTTCCAACCAGTCCCACAGTCCGGCATCCCAAACTTTTAGCCTAAGATACACTACAAAGATCTGAAACCAACTGTGACACCCCCACTTCTCCCAAGGGCGAACCCAAGGGTATCCGCGGGACGCCTGCCCAACTCTCGCCAGGACTCGAGACAATTCCAATTCAAACTTAAAGTCTAATACTAACAATGAAAGTCGGAATAAAGGTACGAAATCATTTCCATACATAAATATTCAATCTTACATCACAATTTCAAATATACAATCACTTTTTCCAAAATATACAACATCCAAAAGTGTCTAGTCGATTACAATCAAAACACTAATACAAAAGTGCCTGAAGTCGGCATTTCCTTAACTTCTTCCATTCTGGTTCCTGTTATGAAAAACAAACTAATGGGATGAACCAATACTCAGTGAGGCCAAGAAAGTCATGCAAGCACATAGTTCAAGTATCAATAACATTTATGCCATAAATAAAGCGATAAAGTCAAGAAATTCACGATTAACAATTTAAACACACTTGAGTAGGATACAAGAGCTCTCAGGAGCTAATTTCCACATGCTTTGTCAATGCTCGATCCACTACCTCCACGAGTTAACACTCCGTCACCCGGGTAGATTTTGAAGTCCGTAGAAACTCTACTTACTACCTCCAGCCAACATTCCACCCTCTCGGATTCGTAACCAAACACGCACGAAAAAGGCTATACTCGACGAGTATGCCGAACAAGATCTCAAAAGATCAAGTTTTGTTTTGTTATTCTCTTGGTTTATCCAGCTTCTCGACCAAGCCCATGCCAGTTCGAGTTGCAAGATTGGCAAAGAGAATTGGGCATTCCCATAAGTCTAGGAGGTTCATTCCACTCGACAACACGACATGCACGCGTAAACAAGTATATTTTTTTTTTCCTGACGAGATTCACTCCAATCGACTTTGAAAATCAAGTTTAAAGTAAGTAAAGTTCGAGTAAAGGAGAGCGAGTGTGATAAAGTGCACACTCATCTCATCAAGTGATATTCACGTATATAAGCAGATAAATCAAGTAAACACAACAAGTCATGCACTTGACACTCACCGATTCAAAAGAAGTGAACAAACAAAGCTTTAGGTGTCCGCACCAAGATTCCCTTCGAAATCTCCTTGAGTGCCTGGACAATTAACAAATATTTTTCACTCATAATCACGTATTAATCAAGAAACAAGGCACACTTAATTTGACTAGTTGATACTTCAAACACGAACCTTAACCACTCAAAATAAAGGTTCAAAAGTGAGGATTTATTAACACAAGAAAAACTGATTTTCTTCACGAAATCGAGTTTAAAACGATCAATCATTATCAAAGGGTAGAGAAAAGTTTCCAAAAACTCATTTCTCATCAAGTTCGAAAATTTCAGATTTAAGGAGCAATTTTTGAAAAGTCATATCTTGCACTCCTTAGGTCCAAAATTGGAAATTTTTATACCGTTGGAATCTTGTTTCAAAGTACTAAAAGTTATTAGAAGACACTTTTCCAAGATTCAAAATAAAACCTCTCACAAGCAACCAAACCAGTCGGCCAGCATGAAAAGAGGGTTTTCCAGATTTGCTGCAGTTTGGGACTTGGACCATAACTCACTCAATGCAGGTTGGAATTGGGAATGGTTGATGGCGTTGAAAACTAGATTCAAAAGGCTACAATTCATCAGAACAACTCATTTTGAAATTCAGTTGGCAAGTGAGAGAAAACAGAGCCACAAGTTTCAGCTTCTAGCTTTCCCTCGGTTTGACAATGAAACAGGACAGCAGAATTTGCTCAATTACCACAGATGACTCGGTTCGAATTAGAAGGTGCATGATACACCTTTAGAAAACTACAGATGTCTAGTTTTGAATGCAGCTGACGGCACTCAATTCCGACGTTTGGGCACAGCGATATGTTCGTTCAAAGAACACTGCCAGAGGACCACTGTTACACATTTTCCAGATTTTGTTCTTGCCAAAATTCAATTTTTATTCAACCAATCCAAATGATTTTTGGTAGAAACTTTATACACACCACACACAACATATATACATCAGTTTCACAATCATTTGATCACCAAAAATTAAAACCAAGTGCACAGAAATAATAGGGTAGAATTCGGTCAGCTTCCTATGAAAATTTCCTTCGATTTTCCTTTCACTTTTCTAACTAATATCCTCTTGTTTAACACATAATTACCTCAAAAAACATTCATTATCACCATATCAGTCCAATATATCCATTGTGGGATTTCATAGAGCCCACTCCAACATTTGAACTCAAACCACAACAATAACCCTGAAGCTACAAGCTTCCCAGCAAAAATAATCCCACTAAAGTTAAGATTAAGTGATCGGATGATTACCTCCTACACTTTGGAATAAAATCAGAAATTTTTTGGTCCCAAAAGCTCCTAAGAAAACCAGAAAGATGAGGTCCTCCACCAAGAGTAAGTGAATCTCCAAGTATTTGTGAGTTTGTGTGAAAAATTTGAGTGAAAATGGAAGCTCAAATGAGGTGAAATGAAGAGAGGCTCTTCTCCTTCTTCCCTTGGAAGCTTTCGGCCAGCAAGAATGAGAAGAGAGAGAGACGGTGGCTGATAACTAAAGCTTCCCTTGGAAGCTTGGAAACTTGGGGCCAAAGTTTGTCTCAAAAGTCAACTACCAAAAGTTTCGCGCGCTCGCGTTTCGTGTCCGTTTTCTCTCGGGTTCGTTTCACTTGTGCACTATATCTTTAATGTACTTCCTTTAACATTACAATTATTCACTCTTAGTAGTCTAGAATAAGTTTCTTAATCTCTACTTAGCTGTTCCGGCTCGATATACGTGAATTTTCGATTCACGCGCGATAAAGCGAAATTATTTTTTTTAACTCATTCACCACTAATGCCTCAATTAACTTTTCTTTATCTATTATTATTCATTCTTAATTCTCCAAGACTAATGCACTCTCGGATTGAATTTATCTTGAAAAACGTGTACTCGTTATTTCTTACCGAACGAGCCTCCGAAAAATAAATTTCTCTAACGAAACATTTTAAAAACGTAAGTGAGACATTGTTTCGTGTAAATGGATTTAAAATGGTTGAAATAAATTATTCGGAGAAAACGGGTGAATAAATATTTAAATAAGCTAGTAATATACGATAAAATAAGAAAATTTTCGGGTCCTCACACAGTGCATAGCAAACAACCGAATACAAATATTCATCCCTTTTTTTGTGGGAAACTCAAATGCAGATGCAGATGCAGGTTGTAACATGGTAGTAGTGGGACGGAGTAGTACTGTGGCAGTCGGTAGCTTCTTCTTCTTTTTTTTTCTTTTTTTGGGTAATACTTGTCCTACTAATACTACTTATAGATTCTTAAAAAAATTTAAAAACCTTTTTGACTTTTATATAAAAAAAATTTTACATGAAAAAGTTGTAGGGACAAGTGAAAATGCAGTGGGACAGAAGTGGAGAGGGAGGTGTGTGCAAGCGTGAGTGTGAGAGTGAGGAGACGTAGAGGAGGTCAGAGGTGGTGGAAAAAAGATAAAGGTAAAATGGAGAGAGAGAGATATAAGGAGATTATATTGAACAAAAGAAGGGAAATGAGTATATTGGTGAAGCAGTAGACTAGTAGTAGTGTATCTTCTCTCATTCGTCACATGTCCCCCAACACCCTTATCTTCTTCTCTCGTCACTCTTTTTTTTTTTTCTTCTTATCATTTCAAAGCTGCTGCAACTACTACTATTGATGAGGAAAATTCCACTAAAGAAAAGGCTATCGGGCTAACTTGAATTTTTTTTTTTAAAAAAAAAACTGCAGCCTGCCAGATGTTTTGGAAATTTATCATGGTTGCCGGGCTTACTTGAAGTTAAAAAAAAAAAGAAGCTGCAGGCTGTCGGGCTGACAGCCCAGCAGAATTTTTTTACAAATTTCCAGTGGATGCTAGGCTGAACCAGTCCAGCTGCCAAACATTTATTAAAAAACAAAAATTCTCTTGGTTGCCAGGCTGTGTCATAGTTTTGTACCAAAACTCTGTCAGAATGTTATTGTTGTAATTTTTTTTTTCAAACAACAATCAAAGGAATTAGCCTATAAAATGACTAATCAGTAGAGAAACTGCTGTATTTGCCGGCAAACTCAAATTGTTTTGTAAACCTGAAGGTTTGAGCACATCAGTTTCAAAAACCTTTTTCGGTTATTTGATTTTTCCTGAAGAAATTTTTGATATCATACGTGAAAAGAATCCTCATAAAAGATGCATATCTCTGTGTTACATTCTGTGAATGCTTTTGTCAATTAGGAATTTAAATGTTAGTCCATGCAGTTACTGAGTCCAATTTTTCAGAAAAAGAAAGAAAGAAAGTTCTTGAACTGATTACATGAGCAGGGGAGGAAAAACGAAAAAGTATATCAAATGTGAGAAAATCAAACCTCATCGTCATTTCAAATGTACTTCAGTATCATCCATAATACAATTCACAGTGATAGTCAACAATATTTTAAAAGGTGAAGGCGTTGGACTGGGCATTTTATGTCTGTCCAAACGGAGCGAAAGCCCCGAGGCTTGGGGCACAAGTCCCACAAATTTTGATTTTTTAATTATATAAAAAATAAATATAAAATAATACTACAACATTATAATATGTATACACACACATATATGTATATGTATATGTATATACATAGTGTGTGTATATGTCATTAATAAATATAAAAAATTGATAAAATTAAGAAAATTACAAAAATATTGTTGTTGTCCAATGAGTAAAATCACAACATAACTATAACTCATACAATAGTCATCTAGAATCATGTTAATAAAAAATAGTTATATTATTGAATCAAAGAAAAGCAAAAAAAAAGGAAACATAGTCATGAATGGTTTTATCTTGTATTTTTCTCAAACTATTTCCAATGAGAAAATAAATGGAATCATTCTTCAAAATTATTAAACAATAATAAGGGCAGCAAACGAAGATAAGGAAGATAAAATAGTAAAATCAAAGTTCAAAATTTAAAAATACACGAAAAATATAAAAACGCCCAACGCTCCAAACGTCTGGGAGTTCGCCTCACATTACAAGGCAAACACCCAACAACACTTATGCTCCATTCAAACGCTCTGAGATATTTGGGACTCATTGTGAGGACTCGTATTTTTATTTTTATTTTTACTTATTTTAAAATTATTTGCATTGGTGTTATTTAATTTTATTATTTTAGCATGAATTTTTCTTAAATTATATTTTTATCGTTAACGCATCAAAAAATTTTCAAAAGTCGCGCCGGCACGACTAATTGGAAATTTGTAGAATTAATATTAGACTAGTAAGTATGAGTATTTGTAGAGTTAGAGGAACTACCTTGGAGGATTAGTATTTAAGTGTAGCAAACGAGAGGGAAATTGGTAGTGCAAGACACTATTCGCCACTATTCGAAGTTGACTTTTTTCACCACACATAAGGCTAGTTTTCTTCCAACTTTTCACCACAAAATCAAAACATTTCACTCCCTCACTCTCTCTCATCCTCTTGGCCGAAAATTAGAAGCTCAAAGGGGGGAAGAAAAATTTCATCTTTTGCTCTTCAATCTTGCTCAAAGATCTTCATCCAACCATCAAAACTTTGGGTTTTTGCTCTAGCTAGAAGGAAGGTGCAATCTTGTGGTGATTTTTGGTGAAAGTGTTGGTGAAAGTCTTGCATTCAACTAGGGTTCAAGAACTTGAAGAGGTAACAAGTTCATCCTTCTTTGCTCTTTAAATTTTACAAAGATTAGTGGTTGAATTACATGGGTTTGAAACCCTAATAAAGAATCTAGGCTAGAGGACTTGAGGAAACCTTGTTCCTTGCTTCCTTGCTTTACATCCTAGGCTAGTGGTCTTGAGGTGGCCTTTTAGGCAGTGGACTTGAGGTTTCTTGCTTGATTGTTGTTGATGTTGTGATGAGTGACTTGATATTGGCTTGATAAGTGGAGAGAAAATTGGAAGAAACTCATGAGAAGTGCTGGCCGAATCTGCTACCTTGCTGTTTTGCTTGGATTTCAAATTTTTGTTGCTTATATGGCTGCTAAAATGCTTGTTATATGTTGTATTATGTGTGTGAAAATTGTTTTTCAAAAATTATTTCAAGTGGTTACATAAAACTTGGGTTTTGATGAAAGGAAGAAATCTGGAAAATAGCTACCAGGCTAGCCGACTAAGGATACTTTGTATGAGCATAAATCTTTGTACAAAAGTCAAAATCAAGTACCGTTTATGGCATTTGAAACTAGACACCAAGAGATTTTCAACGGTATAAAATTCCCCTACTAATTCATTTTGAGCGAGCCGTAGCGATCCGGCAAAGTGGACTGATTTACTTCACCTGTTTATCCTAGAAAACCATACAGCTGCATCTTGTGGCTCAATTTCGTCCCTCTTGTGAAATGAATTTGACAACGATTTCTTCTGATGATTTATAGAATTTTGAACCTAGTTTTCAACGCCATAAACCATTCCCAATTTGGACTTGTATAGAGTTATTTATGGCCTGATTTCAAAACTGTGTCGAAGCTTGGTGACTGAAAATCTGCTGAACAGGTTGGAAAAAACCAGCCTTCTCAAAACTGTTGTATCTTGCTGTTCGAAAATCTAAATTGAGTTCCGCTTGATGTGTTTGAAACTTTACTTGAAATTCTTGCTGTGCTATAAATTTCAGAGTCTAATTCAATTTCTGTGAATTTTTTCGAATTTTCAAACTTTACTGAAAAATCAAGATTGTTTCTGTCCTGTTATAATAAACAGTAAGTTCGAGCTGAGATTTGAATGCTTTCTGATTTGAATCCGAGAAAAGTGTCTTTTGGAAAGTTTTAGTACTATGAATCTAGTTTCCAATTTTTGGTCTTACCAAACTCAAGATCTGATTTTTCCAAGTATTGTCGCGTAAAGCTGAAAATTTCTGATTTCTTAATAAATGAACTTTTAAGAACTTCCAACCTCTTACCTTGATTTTTCCACTTTCTTGATTTCAAATGTATCCCTATTGAACTTCTCTCGCTAATGTATCTCTCATTTCCTCAAAGTTTTACACTTTTAACAAGTTACCTTAATTAAAACGGTCAAGACTTGTACTTGGCTTTTAGCCACCATTTTCGAATTTCTAAGTGAAGCTTACTTGCTAGACTTGTCCATATGTTGGCCTTGATATTTATACTAGAGTTGGCAATCATACAAACATTTTAAAAAGAATGATTTGAAAGGTTTCTTGTGAACTTAATTAGTAATACTCGGAATGGTTTGGCCAAGTTTCCAAGTAAAAATATGTTCATCCTCCTTATTTGAAAGCCAAAGAAAAGAATCTAATAAAAGGAAGGCGCAGGATAAGCTAGAGCTGAGCAAGCGCCAACCAAGCAAGGCTTAAGGCAGAAAGAAGCCCATTCGAACTACCTACCGCAATCTGCTAATCCACTACACACCACACACTCAGACGACTAGCTTGAAAGCTTTCTTCCCCCATCGAAGAGCCACGTATCCAGGGTGATTTATCCAAGTCATCACTGTTTTTATCAAGGTGTGGCCACGGTCTCAATTGGGTCAGTGTTAAGTATGTCCAAGCTTGACAATAGCATTGGAGATTTTGAGTCCCTCGGAACGCAACTCCCTTATGAGGTGGAAGACAAGACAGACGGATTCCACTTCATAGGTACCGTTCACGTCACGCGAAGGCTCGCTCAGAACACGTACCAAGCTTTTATTAGAAAGGAACAAACAGGAGTGCTCCACTCCGAAAGAGAAGGATTGAAGAGAGGGCTGGGCAAAACGATTCTAGAGTTGATGCCGCTTGAACTAAAGGAAAGGAAATTGCAGTTATGCAAAGACGGGCTTTTCTAAAAGGATTGGAACTAGGCCAATCCCAATCTCATCTATTGCAGCAAAGAAAGAAAGAGGAGAGGAGTGATAGAAGTTGACTATTTCAACGAATTGGTACCTACGCTTCCTCCATTATCAAAAGAAGGCGGGGATTCCCTCATAGCAGAGGCCACGTAAACGAAACGAATAGGTACAGTCACTCCAACCTTTAGCGAGGAGGCCATCCAAATGGCATCCGAAGCGGGATCTACGACTTACCGATTTGTTGTCAAATGGCATCCGAAGCGAACTACAATCAATCCTGCCATGTTTCAGCCTATCCTTCGCTTCAGGCCTCCCTGGTAGAATCTCCTTCCGATCTGGATCAGTTACACGCTTCCCCCCAGGGGTTAGTGTTGCAAGGTTGATGGACCTGAGAGCCGAATCCCTTCCCGTCTTCGTTTAGCAGCGAACTCAAGGATGGCCTTTATGTATGAGCCGAAAAGGAATCTATTGATTCTCTCCCAATTGGTTGGACCGTAGGTGCGATGATTTACTTCACGGGCGAGGTCTCTGGTTCAAGTCCAGGATGGCCCAGCTGCGCCAGGGAAAAGAATAGAAGAAGCATCTGACTACTTCATGCATGCTCCACTCGGCTCGGGGGATATAGCTCAGTTGGTAGAGCTCCGCCCTTGCAATTGGGTCGTTGCGATTACGGGTTGGATGTCTAATTGTCCAGGCGGTAATGATAGTATCTTGTACCTGAACTGGTGGCTCACTTTTTCTAAGTAATGGGGAAGAGGACCGAAACATGCCACTGAAAGACTCTACTGAGACAAAGATAGGCTGTCAAGAACGTAGAGGAGGTAGGATGGGCAGTTGGTCAGATCTAGTATGGATCGTACATGGACGGTAGTTGGAGTCGGCGGCTCTCCCAGGGTTCCCTCATCTGAGATCCCTGGGGAAGGGGATCAAGTTGGCCCTTGCGAACAGCTTGCTGCACTATCTCCCTTCAACCCTTTGAGCGAAATGCGGCAAAAGAAAAGGAATTTCCCAAGCTTTATGGGTGCTCCAACTGATTGTTCTCTCCACCTCTTTGCCTTTCTGCTTATGAAAAGAATATGGCAGAGAAAAACAGCAATGTATTCTTTTCGATCTTATACCGTAGTACACTGAACGCTAACCCAATATCGACTAAGCTTATTCCGCTAAGCCGAACATTAGACACAAATGGAACAATGAACACTTTCTTAATTTAACCAGTCGCCAAGAAAGGGAGAGACCTTCGATTCCCTGACCAAGACTAAGGCGGCGGGAGCTCAGCCTAGAAGAAAGACACAAAAGAGATAGAATGCTTTTCTTCTCTTAGGATTTTTCTTGAAAGAGGTGGTATTAGTTATGAAAAAAAAAAGAAGACCACCAAGTATAATGCAGCATAGACCACCCCGAGTCCCATTGAAGCAGGAGTTGCTAGTGTAATTCCCGCTTGTGGAAGTCTTAAGCACTGTCATTCGTTCTGCCTTCCATTTCTATGCAAATCCCTGAGTGCTCGTTCCCTGGCTCTAGCGAACCAGTAAACTTCCTTCCCAGCCAGGCATTCCCTCTCTTCTTCTTCCTCCCTGACTTCATACTCGCTCTAACCCAACAAAAAGGGCAGGGCTGACCTTAGAACTGGATGGCTGGCAGAAGGAATGGAAAGCGCTTAGCTTAAGACTCAAAATGCATGACTGGGCACTAGGCGGGATGGAATGGAACTGCCACGGGCTTAGAGTATGACTAAGATATAGTTCAGCTTACAGGAAACTGGCTAGCGGGGAACGAAGTCGCCCTAAGCAAGGAGAGGAAGGAGCAATGGATGTAAGTAGGACTGAGACTAGTCACTATTCTGACTATTTGTTTAGGGATAGGGGAAGAAAGCAGTGACTGGGGTGAGCTTGCCCTTTGAACGGCTATTACTATTATTAGAGTCAGTAACTATTAGAATAGTCTATTTTCTAGCTATCTTATAGCCTATTACCATGATCTTATACTTATAGGTTTGTCCCCACCAGATAAAGAAATGTCTCTCTTATAATATCTGGAGCTCTACCAGGGAATCTTATCGGTAGGCCTGGAAAGAGTCTTCACTATGGAAGGGCAGTGGCTTGACCCGAGGAGATGAAGGTGACTCTTGTTCCAGTGAATACAACCTATTCTTTGTGACTGCTCTGCAGGCTTGATTGACTTCTTCAGCTGGCTTGCCTTCCATAGTCTAAAAGGCTTGCTCCTTCCTAACCTAACAAGAGTGAAAAAGAAAGGAAAGAAGAAAACGCGAGGGACTAACCAATCGGCAGGAACTCCCGAGATTGAGAGATTTATAGGGAAGGATGCCAAAGAAGGGCGAAGCACGAAAAAGGATAGAAGTTAAGAAGCGGAAAGAGAAGCCTAATTTCCTTTTTTCACTAGTGTATGGACCCAAGTTCATCAGAGGACTCATCTGACTTTGAAGTGAAGGCCAAGGCAAGGCCGGTTCACGGTAATGAATGGTGATATCGGTCGGGGCAAGCACAGCACTCGTTCCCGCAGCTAAATAAGGAAGATGCCCAGAAGGAGCTGCTATTGCTATTGAATCCCCTGCTAATCTTAGTGCTACAGAAGCAGTAGCAGTAGCAAGACGCAAGGTTTAGAATCCACTAAGGGACACCTCTCAACGGGTTAAGCCTTTTCCTAATGGCCTTCTTTCATCTTAGTTTGAACAAGTTTTATACTACTTGACTTCAAGCGCATCCAGACACACCAAGAAAAAAAGAAGCATTTCATCCGGAATCCGCAGTTTTTCGTATTTCAGAAGCTTAGAGGGGACGTTTGCTAACTCTGTCAATTCGAGTTGGAGAAGACAGGATTTCTAAGAGAAGATAAGCTAATAGCTCGGGTTTCTCCTTGGCTTACTGGATTTTCTTGTTTAAATCAAATCTGTCTGAAGTGATATTGGGGCTGTTCATTATTGCCATCTTTTTCTTCTCTTATTCTAGTTCGTAGGGGACCGGGAACTGAGAAGGAGGAAAGAAATGAAAGAACGAACGGACCTATCTCCTACCATAAACTTATATCTTTCTGTGGCTCAATGCCAGGCTAAGGGTAAATCAATAAAAGAAGTCTTGGCCTTTATTCCTTTCAAACTAAGATTCCATTGTTTAGTCTACGACGGCACCTCTTCCTGTTAAGGGAACCCTTACAAGAGAGAAAAGCTTGATTCAATTCTAACTGTTGCGCTTACGCCTTTAAGAGATCACAATCAATCTCTTCCAATATCATAGATCAAGAAAAGGGTTAAACCCTAACAAGCCAAGCTGCGGACAACAGATGGCGCAGCGAGAGCTGCAAGGGCTGTTGGGTAGTAAAATAAGAGTATTCAAATCATGAATGGATCAGCTAGCAGTAGTTGTAATAGCAACGCCAGTCAGTGAAAAGCATGAAAGCAGCGGCCTTATTAGATGTGGGGCTTCTAGCTCTCGTAGTCAGAGTAGCAATAGCAAGCGGTAGCCGTATCCAAGTAAATATCTCCCATGCCAACAACTTTGCATGAGACTTCATTTCCCATCCTAACATAGCCAAAATCTCCCGACGGTTCTATATTGACAGCGTAAGATTTGACTGAATAGGATTTGACGATCGTAGTATGATTCCCTCTCAGTTACACGGGGGGGTAGGATTTCCTAATCTTTCACCAGTTTACCATTGGGTAAGGCCCTAGTGTCATTCCGTCTAGCGCTAGTAGGCTTCCTTCTGTGTTTAAGGAAACAAGGGATATGTTCCAGTATAGCCTTCTTGTCTCCTTTGGGTTCGGTTGTGAACCAATCCCAGTCCCTTTGAGGGAGGAGTTTCTATAGTACCAGTTCTGTTACATCGCCTTCTCCCGTGTGAGAAAATCTTAACAAGTCCTATAGCAAGCATATCGTATTTGTTTGCAGTACAAGCTTATCCAGTTGTACTTCTTCGCCCTGGGAGCGAGTTCGAGCTCTGTTCCATCCATTGCAGCTTCCCTTCGATTCGTAATTCCTTCTCATTGCAAGAAAGTTCAAATTCCCTTTCCCAGTACAGGCTCCCGGCGATTGAGTGAGGGGGTCGATCTTTCATTCGTCAAAGTCAAAGCGGCAGCACAAGTAGATGCAACCGTATTCAAATGAGGCTGCCATCCCTTAGCTTAGGGCGGGGAAGGAATGATTTTCATCACCAGTATAGGTAGGTAGTTTTTAGGAATCATACGCTTACACAGACGTCGAAAGAACTTAAGTTGTTTCAGTTTTTCTGAAATAAATACCCAAAAAACTAAGGACGCTGGGTTTCTTTTTTCTAGGGAAGGCCTTTGGCGACTGAATCTTAATCTTAATAATAAAGGGGCGACTACTCTATCTTCGAATCGAGAACATTCACCGGCGAGGGAAGCTCAAAGAAGAAGAGCATTGGCTAGGGAAATCGCCCCAATGCGCGTAATAGAGAAGACGGTTGCTTGGCTTACTTGAATCTGCGTTGGAGATTGCCTACCTGTCTAGTTAGCTTGAAAGCCTAACGCAAGTGGCTTTCTAGGTACCCCCGGATCTACTAGTTATCGCCTTTGAGCTGGAAAAAGCATTCTATCAGCAGCGGACAATCCGTTGTCGGAAATCCGCTTTTTGATTGAGAAAAATCTAAACCAATTGACTTCCTCTTACCCCTTTTTCTTCCTGACCAATTCCCCAGAAATCGATGTCAGTGTCTGACCATTTTACAGCTCCACGCATGCAAGGTCTTGCTGGCACAGAGTGCTAAGCGCGCTAGGACTTTTCTGTTCAAGAGTTTTGATCTTCTCGTTACTTATAATTCACCTTTGACTCGGAATTTGGCCTCATAGAGCTGTTCATTTCATGTCTGTTTAGATCAATACTTTGAATCTGCATGCCTTCTTTATCACCGGGATGATAAAAATAACCTATTAAATGAGGATGTGATACCGTAATCCCGAGATTGAAGAGATCCAATTCCTCGCGGGAACACACGAAAGAAAGATATGAACTGGGTAAAATGGAAAGATCGAAGATTTCAAATTGAGTTAGATGCTTGAGCCCAGAGACTCTCCTTGTACATCAGTGGGTAATTTTTCGTCGTGCAACTGATCGAACGAGATGCGCATCGTAATGGCCATTGAATAGATTGACTTCATACATACAAGGATTTCTCTCCTAGCAAGAGAGGGGTGTGGCTTGCTAGTTGGTTTAGTATAAAACCATATAAAAAGAAGATAAGATATTTTATGCCTTATATGTCAGCCCCCCCCATCTCTCTCTGTATTATCGTCAATAGGAGGGAAAGACGATTCTTCTTGGCTGGCTGCCCTGCCCGACGAAAGGTGGTTGTTCCTTACTAGTATCTCGCTTCTCCCAACCACTGACTGACTTGGTTGCTCGCAGAACATATGCTACGATCCGCCGGGTCTTTCCATATTGATTGCGCGCGGGTCTACGAGACATGGGACTTAGGGCAACTCTTACTCCGGCTTCAGGCGGCGGCCCGGACGTGATGGAAGCATCTCGTATGTAGCTTCGTTTGCTGCTTTGGTAATGGTATAATATAGGTAATGGCTTACTGGTATGGGGGGGCATACATAGTCTGGGGAGAGCGAATGTCCGTAGGTATAGTAGTGTTCTGTCCTGAACGGGAAGGGTATTCGACTGTATAACAAGGCTCCGCTCCTCCGTAAGTAATCTAACTAGTCGTTCTGGAACACATATACCAAGATACTCTTTACCCGTGTAGCCCCTCTGTTCTCTCTAAGGCTCGGAACCAACCTCAGCAGTTAGGTGTTCGCAGATGAGTTTACGATCCTACCCGAGCCTAAAATCTTTAGATAAGGAAGAAAAGGGGTGATCCGGACTTTAGACACGCACAGAAGGTGACGGTACAACCAGTATAACAGGAAGGCAAGATACTCATCATCTGTAACATCAGAGGATCAACGAGCTTTAGCGTTCCGAAATGGAAAATAATCCAAAAGGAAAACTGCTTCTTTTGTTACCGGGTTTCTAGAAGAACCTAAATAGAAGGGAGAGCGACTGACATCCTTTGGGGGTGCGGGCAGGGTACGAGAAAAGGTAAGAACGGTCCGTGAAAGCTCTCTAAACTCCTTCCTTATCCCACTCAAGTCCAAAACCAGGAACTCATCTTATGCAATTAGAACCGAGTTCGTGCTTTGGGCCATAGGCAGAAGGAGTAGCTGCTAGTGCTCATGCCAAGATAGGCTGGCAACGAAAGTAGTGATTAGATAGTAGAGAGTCCGCGCACCTCCGTCTCAAAGGGGGAGGAGTAGACGAGAAGGTTCAAGTCTCATCCACAAGCGCAAAGTCAACAAGAGGAAAAGGTAGCCGAGTCGTCGATAAGTTCAAACCAAAAGAGAAGGGCAAAGGATCAATCACATCCATCCCCTGTGAACGCACAGCCTTGTCCCATGTCCCAGGTCAAACCTAGGAGTCAGGCTCAAAGCTAGGACTAGTTCCACGCTTGGTCATTCGTCTGTGCCTCTGCCCCTCTCTCAGGTGCTGATGTTTCACGGTTCTCTACTTCCTTCCATCGGCCTCCCTGGTTATCTGTTCATCTCAGACGCTTTTCTTCGTATTCTGCTTTGTTGCATTCAGTCCACTGAAATGTTGATAAATGAGACCGAACCCTAGGAAGAATCCTCAAGCAAGGGCCCCGAAGTCCTTGACTTTACTCTCAATCCGTGTGGGAACGAAGGCTCTCAACGGAACTTCACTCAATTAGGATGACAGAGGCATTCCCTGTGCTAGTCAAACTACGCGCAAGCAAGGAAGGGATTAAGAGTTTATGTGCCCGCTAGCCGATTAGAATAAGGAAGCACATGTCAATGCCATTAAGATGACTGGTGCGGCCTTCAACCAATCCGGTCGTCCTAAGGATTTCGAGTGCGTTTTCCCGGCCCCGGACAGCAACTCTGATTGATCGGGTTTCCGCCTAACCTAATAATAAGGATTGAAAGAAAGCCTGGGATCCCGCCCAACCACGATGGCCTAAACAAATGACACTGCCCCTATTAGAGAAGGGTGATCTGGATCGGGCTTTCCCCCACTCTTCGTCAAAGAAGCCAGATTTGCCTGACTTTCCTCCACCTTCAGATCTGACTCACCGCTCTCAACGATTCTAGTAAGGAAAGGTGCGTTGTCACCACCGCCTATGTCGCTTCTTTTCTTAGCTTCCTCTGAGCGGATTTCGTGACCGTGAATCAAAAGAAGCAAATACCGGTTCGAAAAGCCAAAACCAATGGAATTCTCCAGCATCCCTCCGACCTCTTAACCCGAATCTGAACCAGCTCTCGTCCAGACCAAGCTCGAAGAGATGTTGAGTTCCTCGAAAACGGGAGTTCTCTTCCCTTAGAAGATAAAAGGCCTGCTGATTGACTTTATTGGCTCGTGTCACATAGGTTGGGATCGAAAAAGAATAAGAGGAGAAAGGGCCTCTAATGAAAGACTTCGACCTCTCTCTCATTCCTTGCGTTGAAGGCAGCCGGATCTACTTTGTTGAAGGTCTCTCGAGCCTGGAGCCGGCACTCCTAAAGCAGTTAACCAGATGTGGGATCTTTCCCAATATCCTCTACGCCTACTTCTCTTCCGAATCCAAGACTTGGTTCAAACTTGAAAGCAGTCAATCAAGCAGCACTGACCGCTATTCCATAAATAGCATAGAGCTCTTCCACGGGGAAGTTGAATCTCCATCTCTGTCACTCAAAGAACTCTCTTTCCTTCGCCCCTTGAATCTATCTATTCCGGCTACAGGGCAAGCATACCTAGGAAATTGAGATTGGGATCCCATTGATCCAGCAGAAGCTACGACATGGGCATAGCTAGGTGCTGACTCAAGTACTGGTGAAAGTACCTGAACCAGTGGTGACATCAGCAGGAGAGGCTCCAGCACTGGTAGGTAAGGGCGAAGCGAGTAAACTTCGGCCACAGAGCACCTTGACTCCATTGCTCCCCACGTGAGTGCGTGAACTGAACAAGTTCTGCCCAAGCACCCAGCTCATAAGCGAAAGAAGTGAAGCAAGATCGCAAGGCTACAACCTTCGACTTTGGTTGTTTGGCCCGCTTCTGCTCTCGTCAAACGATGCGTAGGGCCAAGTCGGATCAAAAGACATCCCTTGGTACAACGGAATATCCCTGACCCGCGGTACATACCGCAACATTAGATCCTTCAGACACCCTAACATGCCCGAGACCACCTCTGTCACGGCTTCGATATCATCAACAGGGGATGTCAAAGTCGATTTTCGGACTCGCTTGGCTAAGACAATAATCTTAGACAAGGAGAAGAACGACAAATACAATTGCACAAAAATATCAGCTCTGTCATCCTTCCGTAATCTCAATCTTCTATGGAAAGATGGGATGAGACGAGGCGCTCCTAGTGAGAGACACTGGCACTGGCGGGTTTCACCTTATCGCCAGCATAGGCCTTCTGCAAAGAGGCCGCACACTGCTTTAAATACAAAGCAAGGTGCAACCACCCCCGACCTAGCCCCTCCGGTCTTGCCAATGAGCTTGTCAACCGAGTCTCAGTGCTCTCACTTGGATATTGAACGAATCTACTCTCTTTAAAGAGATTCAGTACTTGCTTCCGGGGAACAAGACCCTACTTCGTCCTAAGGCTCTTCCATCTATCCTACACTATTGCCCCTGTCCTGTCTCTGTAATCGACCGTCTTCTAAAGGGACGCGGGATTCATTCTTATTCTCCCGTTCTGATGCATACCGCGGTAACAAAGAAAGGTCCCTCTTGGACAGTTGCAAAGAAAGGTAACCGAAAATCCTTCTGCCGTATCACCGGCAATACGTGATGGTCGTTTTCCTTGAAATTTCTATTAAAGAGAAGGCCGGTTAGAAAGCCATGCTAGCCGTTTAGTTACCGGCCGGCTAAAAAAGGGGCTTCGCGCTT
Organism: Coffea arabica; assembly: GCF_036785885.1. NCBI lineage: Eukaryota > Viridiplantae > Streptophyta > Magnoliopsida > Gentianales > Rubiaceae > Coffea > Coffea arabica. The sequence continues at coordinate 28,301,482 of NC_092321.1, forward strand.
TCACGCCGCTTTGCAAGCAAGTTGATTAGCTAACAACTTCCAGCGGCCTCGGTTCCACTCAAGGATCTCTCTCACGAGAGGCAGTAAGAGCTTCACTATAGCAGTGAAGCAGTCAAGCAGTGAGAGCTCTACAGTATACCTTTCTTCATGTATTTGGCTCCCTGAGCCGTTCGCCCTTCCCTGTCTCACTGAGCCGCCTAACCCAAGTAGCTGTCGGCCGTTCTCTCATTCGAATCTTCCTTCCTCCCGTCTTGCTGGATCCTGTACCTGCTCATCACTGTGCTCTTGGTAAGGGGACTTTAGTCTCGGAAGCGCTTGATCGGAAGTTTCCTAGCATTGGAGTTTGATCTCTCAGTCGTTCATTCTTCAAGGCATAATCTTTCGTGACAAGCGGAAGACGGAGGAGCAGGCAACAAGAGCAAGTAGAGTGAAAGTATCCTCATGGGCCAAACAAGAAGAGGTTTAGCCCCAACGTCAAATTCATGCATTGATGAAAGGCAGTGTAAACATCGTCTCTCTCTCTGATCAAGTGGCTCTGCTCTTAGCTCTTAGGGAGAGGGTCTAGGGATTTTGTGAAAGGAGACAGACTTCAAGCTACTAACAAGTCCTATAAAGAGAAAGAAGGAAGGGGATAGTTATAGGACCTGGAACTGCGACTGGTAATTGGCCTAGGGGCAGGAGCTTCATAATGGTATTGAGCATACATACTCTTTTTTTTTTCGATATCGAGGAGCAAGATCATATGGAACCGCGGAGAGGGACTATTCAAGAGGTAGATATGAATCTCGAGATTGAGATCGAGCGGGTTCTCTTATCATAATCAGATTGATTATATGCTGCTTGGTCTGGCGCTGGTTCAAAATGAGATCTGTTACCATCCAAATATGGAACTGCACGGGTCATCAGTGTAGGTGTGGTGAATACGCATGCTCGCACGTGGATCAGACCTCATTGAATAACTTAATCAGGGCACCCTTTCAACCAGCCACAGTCGCATTAGCAGTTCGCGTGAAATCAGACTCAGATCAGAGGTACGAGATTCACAACCAGACCAGTCGATTATGGTACTGACGAGTAAAGGTAGAAGGGAACTGGCCTAATTCACTTAACTAATTCATTAGGTCTAGATAACGAAGTTGTCTTGGGGTTTCAAACAGAGATTCCACAGAAAGCAAATCAAGATCAGGATCAAGAGAAGGAGGGGACAATAGACTCGACCAGTAGGGACAGGAGGTAAGGTAGGGTGAATAACTAGGCTGACTTCCTTCGAGGGTAAGGGCTTTCATCTGCGACGACTGATCCCACAGTAGCAGAGGAAGAGGCAGTGGCCCCCTCATAACATAAGGCCTTCCCATTCCTTCGATCTTGCGGTTCACTGAGGAGTCATTCAAATTCAGTAGCTGAATAGTCTAGTTGAAGACTCAACCAACCATTCCCGAAGGTAGTCAAAGGATAGGCCTTCCTCTTTGGAGTTCCGCTAGGGGAGGAGTGGAAAGAACAAGTCGCTCGACCGGTCTTGTGTTGGAGTTCAGGAAGGTGTGGAATGCCTTTCTTTCTTTAGAGGCGTGAAGCTGTGGGATCGAACTCTGGCTTTTCGGTCACTCTCGGCCTGATGGGATGGCATTTTCTTCCAATCGATGAAGTTGCAATGTCAGGACTTCAGTGGGGGATCCTACAATGAAGGGTGAGGCGGAAGGGGTTCTTTGTACCCCTACCCCGGTTGAAACCGCTTGGTGGTAAACCCATGTATGTCTACCGAAGAGCAGTATGGTAATTTTTGCATCAATGTCTATTGCCTTCTACAAGCATCAAAAAAGACATCTAATCTGCCGGAACCCGAGGCGGCTAAACCGACTTTCTGGGCGCTGACTTCTCTGAGTCCTCTTCTTGGGAGGAGTGGACTTCTTCTCTTGGGTTGCCTATACATAGGGGGACGGGACTTAACAGCTGCACCTGGCAAGGGAACAAGGATTCATATTAGCATAAGTGATCACTGAGCCCTCTCTTTAGCCTTAGACAAGAGCAGAGGAGGCTTAGGCGCAGTTAGGATTCCTGCTATAATAAGAAGAATGAAAGAGAGAATGAAATGTAGAGTTCTTACAAAGATGAATGGCACAGTGAAGAAGATACCTCTCTTGCTTCATGCCCAACTCCTGTAGGAATTTCAGCAACCAAAGACTTTCTTTACAAGCTTCAGTGGTTGCGATAGACTCTGCCTCCGTACTGGATAGGGCGATAGACTGATGCAACTTTCTTTGCCATGACACTGCTCTCCCTGCAAAGGTCATCAAGTACCCAGATGTGGACTTCCTATTATCAAGATCACCAGCGATATCTGCATCGGTGTATCCATCTAGCATGGTCTTGCCATTGCCGAAACACAAAGAGAACCTGGCCTGATAATCAATTTCATTGCATTCCAATGCTCTCTGCCAGGATTGGACCCGACTGACTACACTAACCGCATGAGCTATATCTGGTCTGGTGCAAACCATGGCATAGATCAAACTAGCAACGGCCGAAGCATAAGAAAGTCTCTTCATTTCTTCTTTGTCTTTCTCACTTGTAGGACACTCTTTGATACTCAGCTTGAAGCTGCCCGCAAGTGGAGGCTGTTAAGGCCTCTTCTGTCGCTTTCATCTCTGCCTTTCATTTACATAGAGACCCCCTCTCTCTCCCTTGGGCTTTGGTCCAATGTCCGATTCCTTCAGTCGGTAAGTGAAGGCGAGAGTCTTTCAGGTTTAGCAACATACTCGTCTCGCTTAGTCAGTTTGTCTGCATTCCATTTCGTCCATAGGTCTTTTGAGTAAGGAGTGAAAAAGTGCGTTCAAAGTTGGGGATTTAGCTCGTGGCGGAGAGGCGCGAATCCATTGATCAACTTGGTCGTCCGGGCTAGCTTAGTAGCAAGCTCTATCTTGAAAGAGGTACCACAGCAGACTGATGGTGAGTACTGGGTAATCTCAAACTAGGATTAAAGGGATCGACCCGGCCTTGCATCGCCCTATCTTTGTCTTCAAAATATGCCTGAGAACGGTCAGTCCGAAAATGCCGATAGAAAGGACCCAAGGCGAGATCTACCGGCTTTTCATTCAATTGGTAGTATCAATGGCCTTCGTTCAAGCAGCAGAGGATCTTCTTTGGGATCGGGAAGTGGCCAGTGGCTCCTAGGCCAGTCAAAAAGCATTTAGGACCGGTAGCGGAAGTTGCTTTGGCGTGTCGAAGGGAATCATATTCCATTGTATTACCATACGTGTAAAGAAGGAAGCGACAAGGAGTTAACTCCTAAAGAAAGACATATGTAACTATCAAGAAGAAGACCGGAAGGAAGAGCAAAATTCCCGGGTGAACTTACAAATAATATGAAATTTGTAATCGAAGCCGAAGCAGCGGTCCGGAACTCAACTCTATTCTTTCTTGCCGCTATGCCGTGTTTACACCAAGTGTAACAAAAGAAGCTCCCTCTAAACACGCGCTAAAGGCCAAACTCTTTCTCCATTCAAGGTTATTTGGCAGAAGCAAGAGATTTGATTTTGAGTTACACGTCTAGCTCCATTAGAACTCAAACCCAAGCTGCTTAGCTGTGCTTCTCCTGATCGCTTCAATGGGAAGTCATGGGTAAGGCATCCTACGAGTCAAGAGAGACCGGAATGCTGACTTTGCCTTGCCTCCAGGAAAGATCTTACAATTCTTTATGCGTTACTTTCCTTTCTTTTATTAGAACCAAATGTAACTACCCCATTGGGAAAAACTAGTATTAAAAGCACCGGTTCGCCTTTTCCTGCCTTTCCCGTAGCTTACTGAGAATCTTTTTCAAAAAAATCTCTCTCTTCCTTCCCCTTATTAGGGCTGGGAGCGAGGAGTCCATATAAATTCCTAGTTTTATTGCTCGTGAAAGTTCCCTCCACTGGGTTGTCATCAATGTTAGCAGATCGGGTTAAAAATGAGTCATTTTGTTTCCTTTGTCAGGGGCTAAGTTCCTTTAATTGAATCCTCGGGGAAAGAAGAGAAAGAAGTCCTAAGTACCAGACGTCTACACCCGTCTTTCCTACAGATTGTTAGACTAAGCACGGCAAATCAAGAGAAATTCCTAGATGATCTGAAAGTTATGTTGCCAATGTCAGTGAATCGGCTAGCTATTATATAGGTTGCCGTGCTCTAGCGGGTAACTCCTTTATTGAAAATAAGCTCTGGAGCTAGAAAAGAACTGGCTAAGGCGCACCCTCGCAGAAGCTTAAAGGCTTACTTTTATAGAACTACGGGAAGTGGAAAGGAATTTGTTTAAACCATCAGCAGGAAAAAAGAAAATGGAAAAAAAAAAGTAAAGGCCGGTTCCACTGATGTAGCTAAATCGGAGGCTCTTGCTGACTCTGATCTTAGAGTGGATTCCTGCTTTGGGGCAGGTAAAGCCTTAAGGGCAAAGGAATGAAGTTCTTCGTCTTTTTAAACCTAAAAAAAACACTATTCCGGCGGCTTCCTCTGAACTATAGTTCTGGGCCTACGATGACTATTCCGGGCTCCGGGATTCCTATCCTATTATGGTTATGGAAGGGGTAAGGCCTTCTTTAATGAAAATGAAAGTAAGAGTCGCTAAAGCTGTAACCAGCAAGCAAAAAGTTGTGGTGTGTATGGGGATTAATAGTTCTTACGAGAAGATAATCCAGCCCTAGATTCTGCTTAATACTTTGTTGGATTTGAAACTACAGCCTCAGCCCTTGCTCCATTAGCTAGATCTTGTCTAGCTGTCCACCTCTGATCACCATCTGTTTCGACTCGTTCGTTACCTAGTGATGAGCTTGACTGGTGCTCTAAGACGAACGCGGTCCGATCTGCCAAAGCTGGCTCAACGTATGCTCTAGCTCCAAGATGCTTGAGTTCTTCGTTCCTCTCCTGTTGGTCGAGTTACTTCGTTCCTTTTCTTATTACAAGTGTTTACTATCAAGAACAAGCTCTAAGGAAAGTAAGGTAAGTCTAATACCTTCAACACTCGGCTAGAGCTCCTAATTACCTCTTGCTTGAGTTCTTTTTCTTTTAAGAAGTTCCAGATTCTCTACATCTTTCGTTTGCCTTTCTTTTATGAGTACGCGCGCGTAGCAGCTAAGAGAATCTCTTCCTTACGAGTTAGCTTCTCTTTTCTTTCTTTTATAGGGAATAGGGGCTCCTCCTCTTCCCTCCCCGGTAGAGAGTGAAGCTTTAGGAGTTAATTGAATACCTTTGATCCGGTCTTCTTTTCATGCCTCTTGAAAGGCCATATCTCATTCTATTTCAAAAGGCCATTTCAACCAACAAAGAATGTCCTCTTTAGGTGGGCCTTCCTCTCTTGTATTAACTCCGAATTAGCTCTTTAGTTTAGTAGGTGGGCCACATCCACAACCAATGAATTGCCTCTTCCGGACCCCGCTTTTTCAACTTCATATAACTCTCTTCCCTCTGAGTCCGAGTAAGAGTTCTTGTTCGACTTTTTCTTTTATTTAAGAGGAAGTATGGTAATTGAATAAAACCCTTCTTAACGCACGGCTTTAGTTCCCAAAGAAAATATCAGTCGGTCAATTCCAACCAAAGAATATATCGGAAGGCAATCTTCCAATGAAGCTAGCAGCCCCGACAGGAGCTTAGCCCGATGGAATGCTTTCACGCCCCCGCCAAATCCACCACCAGAGAATATCCGAATTTCCTTACGGACTCGTCTTCGCCTTTTATTTGAAATCGGAGACTGTTCCAATTTCCTACTGAGATAGGCAAGCAACGACTTTTGGTCGACTTAAGCCAACTAGACTTATTGCTTCGTCTTATGCTTTTGGTATCTATCTGTCTTTCCATCCAGCTTTGTTCTTTGCTTTGGGACATCTTCCCCCTTCAGTTTGGGATCTTAGGTGTGGAAGCCCTATTTGAATAGAATTCCTCCTCCAGGATACAGATTCCCCTTAGCCGGGATAACGTTTCCGGGCAAAACGATTCTCTAATCACGCCCTTCTCTGAGCGTAGGCGTATTCACTCTCAAATGAAAGGGCAGAAGTTGGAT